>NC_139218.1:292983912-293583912 GCF_055691185.1 Crinia signifera | reverse complement strand
ACTAAAAACTCAATGAAACGTATTAGTTTTATACGAAAATGAACTTTTATCATATTAACTCTCCAGGCCAAGGAATAGACAGTGGTTTAGAAAAGTATGATCCAAACCAATCTTTCTGTCTGGCTTCAAAACCACGAATCCCCACTACCGGATTAGGAAGAGAGATTCCATTTCAAGCCTATTTGCAATTCTCTGTTAATACCTGTGTTATGACCAAATGACTTACCTAATTATTGCATATTCCCCTTCATTCTGTGCAATTACATTTTCATATAAAGAATCGTTTTCTTCAGCTGCCTACTTCAGCACAGATTAGTTTTAACGTCAAAGATTGATCACAATCTGTTAGTAAATATTCTCTAGTTTGTGTGTTATTAATAGACCATGTACACTGTATTCTGTTGAAAAACTCAACCAGGCATGACTAATTCACATAATTAATTTGCTAGAACATTAACACCATCAAATGAGCCAGCTAAACCGGTAAATTTAAAGTAAATTAAACTTAATTTGCAGGTTATTGCAATTAAGTCTGTCTTGTCTTTCTGAGGGATTTCAACATCCTCAGTATTTAAGAGGCAATCATAATGCATGCAAGTAGGCGGGCTTTTCAGCTAATTAACACAAGAGTCTAATCTGCTTTTCAATTAGGATAGATGTTTATTATATGCCAGAGACAGTGTTGCAATTCAGAACAACATAACAGGGGCGCATGACATAATTATAGCTGAAACGAAAATCTCATGCAGAGCCTGTTTAGGGGTTAATGAGACATTGGCAGTTTCCAGCTGGGGAGATCGAGCCAGTTTAGTGAGGCTTCAAAAGGGAAACCACCCATAGGGGTTTCCTTTGAAGTGTCAAAAGGTCTCCTTGTTCAGGGTGGCTTATGTTTCATTTGTCTGAGTGGCATATCAAAAATTGATGAGCTTCCAGCATCAGTCTTCATGACATTAATTCACCAATTGTGTTTCTAATAGTTCCATCCTTAAATACATTTGGCTGACAATACTATAGAAAAAGTCAATGTTTTGAAAACAATAGCAGGAACTTGAGTGACTCAATGTATATGTATGAAACAATAAGCATCTGTCAGAGAGTGACCTACACTTTGCTTACCGTTAGCTGTTGACATTTATTTTTTGTAAACTGTTTTCACTACACTAATTGGGTGCTTGCACACAGTCCTTAAGGTTGGAGAATACAGTTTGCTGTAAGGTCAAACTTTCAGAGACATACACTTATTCTAGTAACAATTACAGCAAGTGTTGAACTTTTTCGTTTTTATATTTGTAACTGTCTATTTCAATAGAGTTTCAAGGCTGATTTTGATTCACAGAGTGGTCATATTATTCCCGTTTAAATATAGCAATAACCAAGAACTCCTATAGTTAAACTTCTGCATACCTTAAAGAATGATGTTGTAGAATGCAGTGAAAATTGGAGCTTTCCTTTCAGAACAGAGTCATATTGCCCACTCGCTTGTAATGTCCAAACTATGGCCCTTCAGCTGTAGTGAAACTACACCTCCCAGCATGCCTTGCCATAGTTTTAGCATTCCCTAATAGCATGGTGATGGCGAAGCATGATGGGACTCGTAGTTTCACAACAGCTGGAGGGCCATAGTTTGGACATGCCTGCCCTATCAGCTAGCACAACATTAGTGAAACCTCCCATATTCCATCCAGTTCCTATGTAAATGGGATGTGATTCTTTGCACATTGCCTCATCACTGCCTCAACCCCTTATTGGTGCTGTGATTTGTGGAGTTGCAATGTGGTGGCGCCGGCCCTGGACAACACACCAGGATACCTAGTAGACTAATTGTGCTGTCAATGAGCAGGTGTCAGAGAGATATTTATAAACTCTTGGACACACCAGACAGTTTTTCCAGAAAACGGCAGGTTACCACCCACAAACGGTGGCTTCCTGTCAGTGAAGTTGCAAAAGGATAGCATAAAAAGTAATTGCTGTTTTTTGTCGCTGTTTTGACTCCCATATGTATGCATGCGCAGTTGTTCGATAACCTTTCACCTTGCAAATTTGCACAACAACGGTCAGTTCAGAATAACGCCCTTAGTCCATATTTGAGTATAGTGTGCCCGTTCTCCCTTGCTATGTGTATTTCTTCTGGGCACCAATTGCCTCCCACAATCCATAAATATACTGGTTAGATAATTGGCTTCTTGTATAAATTTGCTCTGGTGCATATGCGTGTTATTGTGGTGTGATATAAAGACTGAAAGCTCCACTGGTCTCGGACTGATGTGAATGGACAAATATTCTCTACATAGAGCTGTATTCTATCTGTGCAGAGTTGGACCTACCATTGGTGCAGCAGGTGCAGTGCCCCAGTCACCCACTACCTGTCACCCTCTGTTTTTCCCTGTCACACACTGCCTCTCTGTTTCACCCACTGCGGTGTTGTATATTGTGAACTTGGGTAGGGGCAGAGGAGGGGGGCCCAGATTATAATTTTGAACTGGGAACCACCACCCACAAGTTCCACCACTGTATCTGTGCATTATATAAATGAAGGAAAATAGAGAAATAATCAATTCTGCCTCTGCAAGCACAAGGATATACCAGTCGACGATATGTAAAAATGTGTAAACAGATGTATGCTTAATTAAGTGCTAAATCTCAATACTTTACTATAATGATAGCCTGCAATATACTTAGAATAACTTTATATGTATGTTCCAGAGATAAACTGATGTGATTTTTAAAATGATTTAGTGAGTTATTTGGTTAGACTAATGACATTTTAGGAGGGAAGGGCTGAGCGAGGCAACTGGTGAGATACACAAGTTTTACAGCAAGGTTTTTCTTTATTGCTTTCCCTAAGGTATTTCTGTTCTGTTCTTTCGGGCACTGGTTTTTCTATCTATCTTAGCAGACTGTGCTCCTTGGGAAACCCTTTGTACTGCTAGCATTTCAAACTGTAAAGAGAGCAAGATTCCGGAGCCAAACTTCTTCAAAATGATTTACTCATTCCTACCAAGTAAACCTGACTTTACAGTAGACTCAATGACTTCAATAAATCTTACAGAGCCTTTGGAAACATTAAAATCACTTGTAGAACTGCATCTGTTCAAGCTATCCCCAACCACATTACACAGAAAACATTGCTGAACCTTTGCTAAATAATAATATCTAAACTGGAAGGTCCTTAACCACAATACACAGAAAACATTGCTGAACCTTTGCTAAATAATAATATCTAAACTGGAAGGTCCTTAACCACAATACACAGAAAACATTGCTGAACCTTTGTTGAATAACTTTCTGAACTGGAGGGGACAAATAATCTAGATCGTTGTTCTAGAAAGCAGAGTAATTAGTTTAAAGTGAAATATCCATACTATTTTGAATTGCATTTTCTATTCACTAAGAGCGGTATCTGTAATCATGATTTTTAAGCCTTATGGCCAGGGGCGGATTGGGAATTAAAACCAGCCCGGGAAAAATCTTGAAGCAGCCCTAAGAGGGGGGGGGGGGGGGGGGAGTGTTGTTGCGCGCCGGAGGCGCGCCCGAATTTTTAGGGGGTGTGGCCTATCAATATGGGGGTGTGGTCTATTCCAACAAGGCCACGCCCAATTTTTGCCGCTGTGAGGGCATGGCTAGTGGCTCTCTTAGCTGCTGGCTATGTCCCCAGCCCCTCAGGCTGCAGAATAGGCGCATGCGTACAGCGTTTATTCTACAGCCTGTGGGGCTGGGGAGATAGAGATGGGGGGGGGGGGGGGTGACAGGGGGTCTCCCAACACAGTAGAGTGGCAGGGTGGAAGAGGATGCAGGGAGGGAGGGGGGGATGGAGGGTGCCGTAGAATGCTGGGAGGGGAGATGCAGAGTGGCTGAGAACGAAGGGAGTGAGGACTTACACAGGGTGGCACAGGACGCAGAGTGTGAGGGGGCATGGTGGCACAGGATGCAGGGTAGGAGGGGGGATGCAGAGTGGCAGGGGATGCAGGGAGGGGAGTCACAAAGTGGTGGAGGAGACAGTGATGCCCATTATAGATATGCCATACACCGTGATGCCCATTATACATATGCCACACATCCTGATGCCATTATACATATGCCGCACACCGTGATGCCCATTATACATATGCCGCACACCCTGATGCCCATTATAGATATGCCGCACACCCTGATGCCATTATACATATGCCGCACACCCTGATGCCATTATACATATGCCGCACACCGTGATGCCCATTATACATATGCCGCACACCGTGATGCCCATTATACATATGCCGCACACCGTGATGCCCATTATACATATGCCTCACACCGTGATGCCCATTATACATATGCCTCACACCGTGATGCCCATTATACATATGCCGCACACCCTGATGCCATTATACATATGCCGCACACCGTGATGCCCATTATACATATGCCACACACCGTGATGCCATTATACATATGCCTCACACCGTGATGCCCATTATACATATGCCACACACCGTGATGCCCATTATACATATGCCACACACCGTGATGCCCATTACACATATGCCTCACACCGTGATGCCCATTATACATATGCCGCACACCCTGATGCCATTATACATATGCTGCACACCGTGATGCCCATTATACTTGTGCCGCACACCGTGATGCCCATTATACATATGCCACACACCGTGATACTCCATTATACATATGCCGCACACCGTGATGCTCCATTATACATATGCCGCACACCGTGATGCCATTATACATATGTCACACACCGTGATGCCCATTATACATATGCCGCACACCGTGATGCTCATTATACATATGCCACACACCGTGATGCTCCATTATACATATGCCCCACACCGTGATGCTCCATTATACATATGCCACACACCGTGATGCCCATTATACATATGCCGCACACCGTGATGCCCATTATACATATGCCGCACACCGTGATGCTCCATTATACATATGTCGCACACCGTGATGCCCATTATACATATGCCACACACCGTGATGCCATTATACATATGCCACACACCGTGATGCTCCATTATACATATGTCACACACCGTGATGCCCATTATACATATGCCACACACCGTGATGCCATTATACATATGCCCCACACCTTGATGCCCATTATACATATGCCACACACCGTGATGCCCATTATACATATGTCGCACACCGTGATGTCCATTATACATATGTCGCACACCGTGATGCTCCATTATACATATGCCGCACACCCTGATGCCATTATACATATGCCGCACACCGTGATGCCATTATACATATGCCGCACACCCTGATGCCATTATACATATGCCGCACACCCTGATGCCATTATACATATGTCGCACACCGTGATGCCCATTATACATATGCCGCACACCCTGATGCCATTATACATATGTCGCACACCGTGATGCCCATTATACATATGCCGCACACCCTGATGCCATTATACATATGCCGCAAACCGTGATGCCCATTATACTTGTGCCGCACACCGTGATGCCCATTATACATATGCCACACACACGTGATGCCCATTATACATATGCCTCACACCGTGATGTCCATTATACATATGCCACACACCGTGATACTCCATTATACATATGCCACACGCCGTGATGCCCATTATACATATGCCGCACCGTGATGCTCCATTATACATATGCCACACGCCGTGATGCCCATTATACATATGCCGCACGCCCTGATGCCCATTATACATATGCCCACACCGTGATGTCCATTATACATATGCCCCACACCGTGATGTCCATTATACATATGCCCCACACAGAGATGTCCATTATACATATGCCACACACCGTGATACTCCATTATACATATGCCACACACCGTGATGGCCATTATACATATGCCACACGCCGTGATGCCCATTATACATATGCCGCACACTGTGATGCCCATTATACATATGCCACACCGTGATGCTCCATTATACATATGCCACACGCCCTGATGCCCATTATACATATGCCGCACACCCTGATGCCCATTATACATATGCCCACACCGTGATGTCCATTATACATATGCCCCACACCGTGATGTCCATTATACATATGCCCCACACCGTGATGTCCATTATACATATGCCTCACAGTATGAACCTCTCTCTCACACTCAGGGGCGGATTGGGATGAAAAACCAGCCCGGGAAATTTCTAAAAGCAGCCCTACAAAAGGGGTGGAGTCAATGAAGGGGGTGGAGTCTTTTAAAGAGGGAAAGGCAGGGAACCCCCTTATCAAAAGCAACAGCTCCCTCCTGCCTTGTACCACACACACTCCAGGACTGTACTGGGACTAAAAATAGGCACTGCCATCTTCCCTGGGGAGATGTCAGAGTTAGAACAGGAACAGAGGAAAATGTGGGAGGAGGAACAAGGGGAGACGCAAGAGGAGGTAAAGGGGGAGACTTAAAAGGAGGAGTAACAGGTAGAGACGTGAGAGGAGGAACTGAGACACTTCAGATGAGGAGCAGGGAGAGATGAGAGAGGAGAAGGAACAGGTGGAGGCCTGAGAGGAGGAGATGAACAGGGGGAGACATGAGAGTAACAGGGGGAGACGTGAGAGGAGAGGAACAGGGGAAGACGTGAGAGGGTAACGGGGAGAAATAAAAAGGTTAGACATGAGAGAGGAACAGGGGGAGACATGACAGAAGAAGGAACACGGAAGAGACATGAGAGAAGGAATAGGGTGAGAGGTGAAAGGAGGAGGAACAGGGTGTGACGTGAAAGGAGGAGGATCAGGGGTAGAGGTGAAAGGAGGAACGGGGAGACGTGAGAGGAGTAGATGTAAGAGTAATAGGGGGAGATGTGAGAGGAGTAGATGTAAGAGTAATAGGGGGAGATGTGAGAGGAGGAGAGGAACGGGGAGATGTGGGAGGAGGAGAGGAACAGGGGGAGACTTGAGAGGAGGAGAGAAACATGGAGATGAAAGAGTGAGGGAAACAGGTGGAGATGTGAGAGAAGGAGAAGACAGGGGGAGATGTGAGAGGAGGAGAGGACAGGGGGAGATGTAAAGGCCCTAGTAAGATTTATCTGACCTGTAAATTGGATCTGATTTCCCTTGAACTTCCCTGGCAGCTTCGCAGGAGGCCTACATACAATTTGACACTTGATGTGCCATTTTTTACATCCAATTTGGGTCAGAAAAATCACATGTGATTTATCTGACGCACATCAGCGGGAGTCCCTGATCCTAAGCTATCCCTGTGCCAGGAGACCTGGAGCCGGTTTCTATTTTATTTAATAATATATTAATAACCCCATCACCCTGCCCCATGTTCCTCCTTTTCCTACCCCATCACCCTGTCTTCTTCTGCCCCAAAGCCACCCCTTCTCCTGCTGTCCCATCTCACTCCTCTCCCTGGTTTCCTCTCCCCCATGATGCTGCCTCTCTCCCTAAATCCCTCTCTCCCCTCCAGGCTGCCGCCACTCCCTCTCCCCGGCTCCCCCTTGGCTCACATTCCCAGTAATCTCCCAGGTTAGCGCCATAAATGCCTCCATCACCATGAATAGCAGGGAGCCAGGAATCAAAGCTCTGTGCTGCCGCCCCGCAGTCCCCCCACTTCCTGGCTGCCCCTCTCCCAGCTGCCTGCGCTGCACTCCGGGGCTGCACTCCCCCCAGTTGTCCGCTCTCCCCTGACCCCTGCCCCGCTCTACCACTACACTTTACCTGGCTGCAGTGATCCAGCCCGCTGACCAGGAGGAGGAAGAGCGGAACATGCTTTACTGTGCAGCGGCTTCTAACCTCCAGGAGGGGAGGAGGGTGTTTCTCAGGCATCGCTGCACGTGCTGCCACTGACTTACAGCCACTGTCAGTGTGTGCGGGAGTAACTGGAGCAGAGGATGCGGCAGTAGGGAGCAGTGACAGGTGCACAGCGGAGGGAGTGGATTCTGATGGGGGTAGCAAGGCATAGGCCGGGGTGATCAGTCATTTCAGTGATAGCCTGACCGGACGCTGCGGCGGCTTCCGGTGATGTACGTGTACTGCGGGGGGTGGGAGGAGGCTCCAAACATATAGATATATCGGATCTGAACATCATGGGTGCAAAAGCACCCATGATGGGTCAGATGCCGATATATCTTATGTTCGGCAGGTCTGACCACCTGATCAGATCCGATGCGCACGGGACCGCGCATCAGATCAGATGTCAAACACATGCGATTTTCGGCCGATTTCTCAGCCCAAAGTGCCGACATCGGGTGAAATCGCATAGTGTATGGGGGCCTTAAGAGAGGGAGAGGACAGGGAGATGTGAGAGGAGGAGAGGACAGGGGGAGATGTGAGAGAGGGAGAGAAACGGGCAGACATGAGAAGAGAGGAACAGGGGTAGACATGAAAGGAAGAGGAACAGGGGGAGATGAGAGAGGAGGAGGAATAGGGGACGTCTTGAGTCGAATATATATTTTTACCACTGCTTCCAGACACACAGAGCCAGGCTGCACTGCATCATATATTAATTATTACTGTTGTTGATGATCCTCAGCCGCGTAAAAAACTCCTGCATTGCCTGCTGGGTAGATCCGGCCCAATTGGGTGACCTAGGCAAAAATTTGGCGGGTGCCCCCTAGCCCCACTGCTAGTTTCACCTATGTTTCAAAACCCTTCTCCAAGCAAAGGCAGTGCCAGATTAAGGGGGAGAATAGGGGGTAAGTACCCTAGGGCCTTACTCTTTAAGAGAGCCCAACAGCAAGAGCTGCTGCACAGGGATGACTCTGCCCATATTAAGGCTCCACCACCAGCGGCAGGGCCTAATATGGTCATGGAGAGGTGGTAGAACTCATCTTCCCTTCCAATGCGCCCTCCCCCCCCCCCCCCCCCCCCCCCCCAAGGGCTGGTGCTCATGTGTTTAGTGCCCCCTACAAATTATAAACTGTGCCCTGCCGCAAAAATGTTAGAAAGGAATAGTGCACGCTGAAGGTGCACACCAAATAAAAAGGGTAGAGTATCACAAGAAATTAGTGTAATCACAGAGTAGAACAATCCTATTCACCTTACACAAGTAGTGACCCATATTACACAGCACGTAGTGACCAATATTCGCACATAGTGACCCATATTCCCATTACACTGCACGTAGTGACCCATATTCACATTACACTGGAGGTAGTGACCCATATTCATATTACACTGCACGTAGTGACCCATATTCACATTACACAGCACGTAGTGACCCATATTCACATTACACAGCACATATTCACCCATATTGACATTACACTGCACGTAGTGACCCATATTCACATTACACAGCACGTAGTGACCCATATTCAGATTACATTGCATGTAGTGACCCATATTCACATTACACTGCATGTAGTGACCCAGGGTTCGCAAAAGTGCGCTATAGCGCATATTTTACCCCAAAACAGTCCCCGGGGACTCCGTTTTTAAAACTAAAGGGGTCCCTGAGGACGCGCTGTACCTGTGAGCCGCCGCCGTGAGCCGTTGCGAGCCAATCACTGCAGCGTCCGCCGGGACTCAATCATTGAACAGTGGCCGCCTGGCAGCCAATCACTGTAAATTTTACAGGTTGCTGCCGCTGCACACCCTAAAGCCGTGCGCCCTGCATTTTGAGAGCAGGTTACAGTGTCAGAGTCCAATCCGCTGCTGAGAGCGGGGGGGGGGGACATGACAGGATGGGATGCGGCTGTAACAGCCGCTCTCAGCAGAGTAGGTGGCGGTGAGCGGGCTGTCAGGGTGGCGGGGGACTGGATGTGGCTAAAACAACTCAGAGCAGCGTGTCAGCTATTCCAGCCACATCCAGTCCCCCGCCACGATGATAGCCCGCTCATCTACTCTGCTGAGCAGCATGTCGGCTTTTCCAGCCCTTGGGCAATGACCCCCTCCCCTCTCTCCCCCCCACAGTGGCAACAAACCTAAAATGCCAACCCCCCCCCCCCCCTCCCGCCTCATGGCAACCAGCATAAAACGCCCTCTCCCCTGTGGCAACCAGCATAAAATGCCCCCCAGCATGTAACCCCTGCAAGGAGCATATAACACCTGGCAACAGGCATGTAGGTAAGCGGCACTTATGTGCTATAATATATACTGGGCATATCGGTGTGTACTATAATGTGTACTGGGCATATTGGTGTGTTCTATGATGTGTACTGGGCATATTGGTGTGTGCTATAATGTGTACTGGGCATAACGGTGTGTGCTATAATGTGTACTGGGCATATCGGTGTGTACTATAATGTGTACTGGGCATAACGGTGTGTGCTATAATGTGTACTGGGCATAATTCATGGTCCTGATGAAGCTCCGTTTTGCGAAGTGTACACTGACCTAAATCAGTGTGTTTGACTCCCCTCTTCCCCTCCCCATTGACATTGTGATTTATTTGTGTGTTCTGGCTGCCAGACGGTAGAGCTCACGTACGCCAGTTTTCACTGGGATCGTAAGCCCGCCTGAAGCAGCGGTGCTAGACGTCTGCACCGCCGCCTCTCAAATCACAGAGCTATAGTGAGACAGTCGGCGCTACCATTCACACGCCGCTGCCTACTTAGCTCTGTTCGTCTATTTGGGAACAGATGGGAGGCAGACGGCGGTGATATATACACGCCGCCTGTCCACATTTAGTCCCGTACTGTTCCACCACTGCTTGTCAGCTTACCTCTCGGCTCACCTCCCGGCGGTAGTGGGAATTTTGGCTCAGAAGTGGCAGTTCTGGCCAGTTTCCACTAGCCGGGTAGACGCTCAGCCCCCGTATACGCTCACAGCAAGGGTGACACCATATATTTGTGCATATTGCTATTTGTACCACTTAGGTGATCATTGGTGCATATTCTCCCCTGGCTGGATCAGGGAGAGTTATTCACACCACGTCCCCAGTTACCCTGCTCCGGGGAAATCAGCAGCACCACCTTCATATTAGAGCTGAGCCTACATTTTACTAAGGGTCAGCAGTGAACAAGCCAACTGAACACCTAATAGTGGCTGACAGACATTTGGAACCATTGTGTTCGGTATATACTGTACATCTTTTGAAGAGTCCAAATTTGTCTGCCAGCAGTGCCATAGGAGCACATACGCATTTTGGCCTTTGGATGGGCCTTCTTCTAGGGAGTTTTTCCTAATCTAAATTTCATTGTTTTATTTATTAGTAACAATATCCGTGGATACTAACACTGTATAAACCTATCTGTGAAAGCATTTGGAATGCATACAATGTTCACATTTATTCAAGAGTAAAGTTACAATATTCTTCAAAATAGACCAGAGTTTCCAGTCATCATTTGTTCATATACATCACACCAGCAAAAAGGACTATAGGGGCAGAGAGCGGCACCACTACCCTCTTCTATAATGTGTACTGGGCATTATGTGTATGCTGTAATGTGTACTGGGCATAACGGTATGTACTGTAATGTGTACTGGGCATAACGGTGTGTGCTTTAATGTGTACTGGGCATAACGGTGTGTGCTGTAATGTGTACTGGGCATAACGGTGTGTACTATAATGTGTACTGGGCATTATGGTGTGTGCTGTAATGTGTACTGGGCATAACGGTGTGTGCTGTAATGTGTACTGGGCATAACGGTGTGTGCTGTAATGAGTACTGGGCATAACGGTGTGTGCTGTAATGTGTACTGGGCATAACGGTGTGTGCTGTAATGTGTACTGGGCATAACGGTGTGTGCTGTAATGTGTACTGGGCATAACGGTGTGTGCTGTAATGAGTACTGGGCATAACGGTGTGTGCTGTAATGTGTACTGGGCATAACGGTGTGTGCTGTAATGTGTACTGGGCATAACGGTGTGTGCTGTAATGTGTACTGGGCATAACGGTGTGTGCTGTAATGAGTACTGGGCATAACGGTGTGTGCTGTAATGTGTACTGGGCATAACGGTGTGTGCTGTAATGTGTACTGGGCATAACGGTGTGTGCTGTAATGTGTACTGGGCATAACGGTGTGTGCTGTAATGTGTACTGGGCATAACGGTGTGTACTGTAATGTGTACTGGGCATAACGGTGTGTGCTGTAATGTGTACTGGGCATTACGGTGTTTGCTGTAATGTGTACTGGGCATTACGGTGTGTGCTGTAATGTGTACTGTAATGTGTACTGGGCATAATGGTGTGTGCTATAATGTGTACTGGGCATTACGGTGTGTGCTGTAATGTGTACTGGGCATAACGGTGTGTGCAATAATGTGTACTGGGCATTACGGTGTGTGGTGTAATGTATACTGGGCATAACGGTGTGTGCTGTAATGTGTACTGGGCATTATGGTGTGTGGTGTAATGTATACTGGGCATAACGGTGTGTGCTGTAATGTGTACTGGGCATAACGGTGTGTACTGTAATGTGTACTGGGCATAACGGTGTGTGCTGTAAAGTGTACTGGGCATTACGGTGTGTGCTGTAATGTGTACTGGGCATTATGGTGTGTGCTGTAATGTGTACTGGGCATAACGGTGTGTGCTATAATGTGTACTGGGCATTACGGTGTGTGCTGTAATGTGTACTGGGCATAACGGTGTGTGCAATAATGTGTACTGGGCATTACGGTGTGTGGTGTAATGTATACTGGGCATAACGGTGTGTACTATAATGTGTACTGGGCATTATGGTGTGTGGTGTAATGTATACTGGGCATAACGGTGTGTACTATAATGTGTACTGGGCATTACGGTGTGTGGTGCAATGTATACTGGGCATAACGGTGTGTACTATAATGTGTACTGGGCATTACGGTGTGTGCTGTAATGTGTACTGGGCATTACGGTGTGTGCTGTAATGTGTACTGGGCATTACGGTGTATGCTGTAATGTGTACTGGGCATAGCGGTGTGTGCTGTAATGTGTACTGGGCATTACAGCATGCATTGATCCATATTCATGTTCTAAAATAAATTAGTTCTGGCTCCAATCGGAATGCAGTTCCAGCTCACTTAACCCTTGTGTTAGTGCCGACATGATGGAGAGGGCCTATATCAGGGCCATAACTAGGAGGGGGGGCTAAGGGGTCACTCGACCTGGGTGCTGGATTAGGGGGGAACAAAATTACATTTGGCCACTGCCTGCGGTACTCTTGGCTGACTGCTGACCGCCACCCAACTCCTGCCGCCCAACTCAGAGTCCCACTGATGCTATCCAAATCCCAGCCCTGCCCGAGGTTCCTGTTTGTACCTGGGGGGATTTGCGGTTCCCTTCCTCCTGTTGCGCAGTGCGGATGACATCATGACACCATCAACCGCACATGCGTGTGATGTGGGAGGAAGAGCTGGCAGGGCGGAGAAGGTGCAGAGAGGTCGGAGAGGGACACAGGGATTCCATGCTGCACGTCTTAAGACAAAGCAGTGCAGTAAGCCATGCAGCAAGCCAGGGACAGACTGCCAGGGATATAATAGTTATCCTTGTACTACAAGTCCCAGCATGATGTGTCAGTTTCTACTAGCAGTCTATCAGCAGCTGCCAGAGGACCACAGGCTATCTGCTACTCAGAATGTAGGTATACATGAATGTTCAAATCTGTATACTAATAGAAACTGACTGGTCATTCTGGGACTTGTAGTGCTAGGATAATTTAATTACTTTCAATAGCCAAAATTTATGAAAATTGAACTTTTTGTGGTGTTTTTGGTGGTGGTGGGGGAGGGGGGGTGGGCACTATGAAATTGCTCCCGTGCCCCTCTCCTTCATGTCAGCACACACAGTGTATATACCCACACAGTATCACAGAGTGTGGTGATGTGGTCCCCAGTCCATGCACACACAATAACACACTTTACCTGCCTGGCTTCTGGACAGGACCACACAGCAGCCAGCTACTGCAGAGCAGGGTCAGGGAAAGTTGGGGGCGTGGCCTAATCACGGAACCCCCGTGACCACGCCCCCTTTCGGAAACGGTCTTGCTGCAGCCGGAGCCCAGGAGCAGGTACCGTTTACCAGCTCCCCCTAGGCTGGCTCTGCTGCTGGAGAGGATGGGGCACCCGGCACACTAGCAAAGAATCGCGGGAGGAGCTGCTTGCGGCCGCGCATGCGCAGCAGCCCTCCCGCGGCCATCTTTGATCAGGGCAAAACGCTGTGGTCGCGGATAAGCTGTCCGCGGCCCAGACAGGGGTGAGAGCGGCCGTTTCTGGGGTCTTACGGACCGGCCGACCGGGAAACGGCCCGGTTTCCCGCCAGGCCAATCCGCCCCTGCTGTAGTACAATACCCACGATAATATTACAAATTCTCCCTCCACATAGGCTCCCCCTTTTCCCTTGCTGGGGACCCATGACCTGAGATATGGTCACTAGACAGGCAAGCATTAGGTCGACAAGCATAAGGTCGACACCACATGGTTGACAAGCCTCAAGGTCGACATGACTGAAGGTTGACATGGGGTTAGGTCGACAGGGTCATTAGGTTGACAGGGTCATTAGGTCGACATAGGGCAGGTAGACAGTCAAAAGGTCGACATGAGGTTTTTCACCTTTTTTTTTAAACTGAAATGTGCCTACAGGCAGTATTTCATGCCCTACAATCAAGTAGGGCATGGTGGGAGAATAGAATAGTGTGTCAAGCGTAGCGAAGCACCATGCCCAAAGCATGCCGAGCATGGAGAACCGTGCGAGGGGATACGGTTCTATGTTTCAGTGTCCATGTCGACTGTGTCAAAATTCGGAACAAAAAAAGTGAAAAACCCGCTTGTGACCTTTTGACTGTCAACCTTCCCCATATCGACCTAATGACCCTGTCGACCTAACCCCATGTCGACCTTCAGGCATGTCAACCTAATGCTTGTCTGTCCAATGATCCCATTCCCTTGAGCTCAAACAGGAAACATCAGTGTAGCCCTATAGTTTAAAACAAGTTATCCTTACTGACCATATAGGTGCTGAATCCGGTCCGGTCAATCCGATTACTCCTCTGGAATTATTTATTCAGTCTTCAGCTCCAGGCTGGTCAATTTGCTTTCTACTTTGGAATTATCTCTTTTCAGTCTTAAGCTCCAGACCGGTTACTGCAGTTACATTTCAGAAAATCATATTCTTCAGTCTTCAACTCCAGTCCACTGAGTCTCTAAGTTAAATTTACTAAGACTGAGCTGACTGGAGTTGAAAGGGTACATTTATTAAGATGGGAGTTCTACTAAAAATGGGATGTTGCCCATAGCAACCAATCAGATTCTACTTTATTTGTATATTTAACACCTTCTAGAAGATAATAGATAGAATCCAATTGTTTACTATGGACAATATCCCATCTTCAATAGAACTCCCATCCTACTAAATGTACCCATTCAACTCCAGTCCACTGAGTTCGGTTACTTCTCTGGAAATGATATTCTTTAGTCGTTAACTCCAGACAACTCAATATGATTATTCTAGAAATATTATTCTTCATTCTTCAGTCGCACTAGAACACTAGAATTCTTTGGTCTTTCATTTCTTCTGTACAGTTTGTCCTCCTGCACACAGCGTCTATTCCCTTCAGGCTGTGGGGACTTCTAACTGCCCCCCCCCCCCACCCCCCACAGTGGGAAACTGCCGACCACGGGTGGTGGCGGGACCGTCCCAAAAAGCTGGGCCAGTCCCGCAAAATACAGGACAGTTGGGAGGTATAATTTTGGTATTGTTTTTAATGAATATTTCAGTAGTGTTAATCATGTAGATTAAGTAGATGGCTTTTTTGTTTGATTAACATGGCAATGACGGATGATAAATAGCCCCCTTATTATATTAATGTAGGTTTTCAGAAATTGACAGGTATTTGTATTTATTGATTTTGTGATTTCTCCTGTGATACATAAGCATCGACAGCAAATGCAATTCCCACGCCCTCTGTGTAAATGACATTATTTTGACATTTATCAAGCTATTTTTTTTTTCAGGAGCTTGACTGCTCTAGCAAACAGATGGACCAAATGTAATAGGGTGTAGGAATCAGAAAGTGAGAGATTTTGGGTGAGTTTTCCAACACACCCACCCCCCCATCCCGCTAACGGGTTGTGGGGGGGTGTTACCGGGTTTGCTGTGCTAACGGGTTGCGGGGGGGGGGGGGGCGCTAACGGGTTGCTAGGTGGGGGGGTCTAACGCTGGCAGGAGCCTTTCACTTACCAGGAGCCAGGAGAAGCAGGCTACTTCACTCCAGTAGCAGCAGGGAGGTAGCGCCAGAGGTCCAGGGAGGAGAGCACAGTTTCGGCAGGAGAGGACAGCTTAGGCAGCAGGACTTCAATTCACGTGTGGTGTGTGATGCACCGCAAAGGGCCACGGGAGGAGGAGGAGCTGCTGCATTTGGGCATGGGCAGTAGCTCTCCCCTAGGACCACCAGCCGCAATCTTTATCATTGACAGCCTCCCCGATTCCTCCTGTGGTTAGCGTCTGCGGCCCAGGGAGACAGCGGTGGCCCGGTCAGTGGGGAAAGCGGACAAATCTGGCCCGGCCCACCGGGAAGTTGCCCGATTTCCCGGCGGCCCAATCCGCCCCTAACAGTCATCTCCAGGAGCGTAACTTGATATTCGTAGTCCACATAGCAAAAGTTTGTAAGGGCCCCTATTTAGAAATTGATGGTGATAAATGTATGTAAAACATATTACTTAGACGGTACAGATAGGCCCCCTTCAGCTCTGGGCCCCATAGCGGCGGCACCCCTTGCACCTATGGTAGTTATGCCCTTGGCCATCTCAACTTCGGATTCTTGACACACTGAAATAGTACAGTGTATTGGGCCATTATCGTAATGCTGTGTAATAATATGTAATAAATAAATATTAATATTTTGGGTGTGAATGTGAAAATGCTATTCTGCATGTGGTCATTATACTTTTTTACAATATGATTGGCTGACACTGGTTCACAATATGATTGGCTAGTTGTTTATCACTTTCCATTTTATCACTTTTTGAGGCTTGGTGCATCTGGCGCAAAGTAAGAAAAAGTTAAACAAAATAAAGAAGAAAATCATAAAAAACTCATGTAGTCTTTTTCCTGTGTCGTCCATTGCCATGATAACCTATTGCTTGTGTCGACCATGTTGACATACGTATGTCGACCATATGTTGTCTGTCCGCCATCTGAATACCATGTCAGCTGAAGTGGCATGAACTATTACAGTGTTGGAAGGCACCCATAATAATTGGAGGCCTAGGGGCTCCGAGCTCGGCCCCTTGCGCGGTAACCATGTTCTCCCACAGTTTCCCACGCGCACACCTGTTTCCTAGTCCTTTCCCTATAAGGTCCACTATGGCAGATGCTGATGTGGACGATGAAACATTCTCCGTTAATAACCGATACTCATTTTATTCTCGAATTCCAGTAAACATGGACGTTCCAAAATCTCATTCTAAACCCAAATTATTTATGTAATCGCACAGCATATTCTATTAAAAGGGAATGTAGACTAGCTTTATTGTGATGACAGATAAGACGTAAAAATAATTAATGCAAATATTTTATGCCAAGGAAGCTATGCATATGAGTTTGCCACTGGTTGTGCAAACATAAACATGGATCTCTGTCAGAGAGGGATTTCCAAATGTCATAAGATGGCTTCCTAAAGGAATCTTTTAGATTGTCTTTTTAGATGAGCACTTGCTTATAAATGCATAAAGGAAGCAGGCAGATGAAAGCAGCAGAGGCTTTTTTTCGTGCTGTGACAGAAATCATATGCAAATGGGGCTCAGTTCAAGACTGTTTGTTAAGTGTCACACTGATGCACATTAAAAATAGTACATGTAGTTAACTAATCAACATATACCATTCTGCTCATTTTATTCTCTAAGAAGCAGATCAAATATTCATACATTTCTTCAAAGCCCTGCTATTTTCTTTGACCATTTAAATCAATTGAGTAACTTGACTCCTATCTAAAAGTCTTTTTTTTTAGTACATGTCCTTTTTTGTTTACCAACCTCCCTAGGGCAGGTAAACAAATTGTACTGATCTTTGCTTATTCATTGCACCTCTACAGTTTGTACATGTAACATGGAAAGGGTGGAGATTTTATATAGCCATTTCAAGTATATTTATTTGTACTGCTATTTTATTATCATCATTTACTAGTATTGTGTCTGTTTGGCAACATTTTTAACATTTGAGCAAATATATGTTTCTTAAAGCAATTGAGCCAGTTAAAACATGCAGGCCAGCAATGAGTTGAAGGATTGCACTTGCGTACAGCTCACAGTACGCATGTGCGAGGCCATCATGTGATAAAATCCATAATCTCTTTTAATCGTAAGCAGTACGCAAGTTGATTGACAGGAAGCCAGCGTGGTATCCAACCGTTCTGTGGACGTGTCAGGGAAAACGCAAGCTTGCCCAGATGTTTAAAGGGAGTCATGTTTATATCGCACCTGCTGAGTCAGTCCTGGGCTACGCACAGACTGCACACGCTGGAATAATCATTTGATAGTGAGCAGTTTGCTTATGGATTTGCAGCTGATCGAAGAGCTGCAATATTTTCCCAAGCTTTTCCCAAGCCTCGCACAGCATTATGCAGACTTGAACAGGCCAGAATTTTACCTTATTGCAGGGCTCCGCAAATTAGCACCCCAGCGATCATGTCTGAATAACCCCCATTCGATCAATTGTAAAAAATGTGGCTGCTATTATGTGCGATAAGGGAAACAGGATAATATTACCTATTACATATCAGCACTCCTCTTTTCCTCCGATCCAGCAGGAATATTACCCTGCCTATATGCTACATGCACCAATACTAATCGCATACCTACTAACTTGTATGATTAGTTTTGCAAAGGGCAGCCCCTATCCCGACAAAAAATGCATTTTCTGATGCACTCCGGTGTCTGTGCTTCCAGGTCTGCACATCTGCGGGATGCTGCTGCCAGCCACGGAGCATGCTGGGCAGGGCCGGTGCTAGGGTGTTCGGCGCCACCCTGCAAACTACAAATTTGCGCCCTCAATGCCTGCTGAAGGCGCACAATGAAAAAACACATAATAGGCTTAGTAACAGCAATACCATATGTAGATATGTATTTTGGTGCCATGTGCTAGAAAAGTAATTGGTACCCCCCCCACACACACACACTCACACACACACACCCACCAAAACCAGTGACAGTGCGTGCCGTAGGAGCGCGGCAAAGTTTACACCGTAAATCCTATTACACATGATTGCCACACAACGTAGCGCCCATAACACATTGTCACACACCATAATTCCTATTACATGTTATAACCCACTGTAATGCCTATTACACATTATGCCACAACCGTAATGCCTATTAGGTACTTATGTAGTATCTGGGCTGCCGATTTTGTGATTGTATGCCTTACCTTAAGGCATACAATCAGATGCGATGCGATTCGATGCGATTTTGCATAGGATTCAATGTTAAGAAGGTCCTGTTCATTTCCCCACTATCCAAGTGGGCATAGAGTTGATTTTATATAGCGTGGCGAGCGCATGAGCCACCGAGCCCGAAGCATGGCGAGCGAAGCGAGCCCCGCGAGGGGACACATATTTCTTAAAAAGTATTCTGTGTCCCCTCGCGGGGCTCGCCACGCTCGCCACGCTTCGGGCTCGGTGACTCGCTACGCTCGCCACAGGTTTATATCCAACTCCATGCCCACTTGGATAGTGGGGAAAGGAAAAGGACCCCTTTTTCCCATTGAATTCTATGTTAAAATGGACTCAGACCATTTTAACATTGAATCCTATGGAAAAATCTTAACCATCGCATCGCATACGATTTGGTCGCATGCGATGTGATGCGATCCGATCTGATTTCTAAATCGGACGCCCAGATACTACATAATTACCGCCTATTACATATTATAACACACGCCATAATGCCTAATACATATTATACCACACATACCGTAATGCCGGTTATATATTATGCCACATAAGTATCGCTCATTGCCAGGAGTCACATGCTCGTTGCCAGGGGTTTCTTGCTAAAAAAGAAGAGTTACATGCTCCTTACTAGGGGTTTTATGCTCGTTGCCACAGAGTTACCATTAAATGCTTATATGGTAAAGGTAATTTGTGTGGTTTTAGATAAGCATATTTAATTGCTATTAAACTAAGCAGTTTATCTATTATACCTATGCTTTCCCTAGTGGTCTAGGGTGAAAGCACTCAGCAAGTGTTTATTACCAGACAACCTACCCCTCCCCCCTTTCCCAGCAGTTTTGGGTTGGTGGCAGCCAGTGTTCCCTCTAAGATGTGCGCGCGTGCGCGTGCACACAACTCGACAAACGTGCGCACAGACATTACAACAGAGCGCACAAAGCAGCAGTGGTCCCTTTTTGCAGTTGTGGACTTAATTAATGCGTGTTTCACCCATTAACTACATTGTGTGCTGTGTTTTGAATGTTTAAATGTTTAATATCATTTTGAAGTAAAGTTAACACAAATGTTGAACGTCATTTTCCAGTTATATGTAAGTGACGCCCATAAATTTAAATTTCCTTCCAAAGTTGCACAGCCAAAATCTTTTGCCGCACACAGCCTTCGTAAAATTAGAGGGAACATTGGTGGCAGCCTGCCCAGTACACCAACCCCAGGCAGTGAAGAGAAAGCAGGGCTGGTCCATGCTGTAGCAGCAGCTCCAGGCATGTCCCACGCATGTCACACAGGCAGCGCAAAGCACAGCAACACTGCAGCAGCCCCAGCGTTGTCCAGGCTATTGCTGAAAATACTGGTAACTGGGACACTCGCGGTGGTCAAGACCCGACTAAGCAATAGCCGATGCGGTAGTCAGCTCTGCATTGTTGCTGTGCTTCCGGCACCGCTGTCTGTTTGACAGGCACAGTACAGGAGGCACCGTGTCCTGGCAGAAGCAGAGTGATAGTGCAGGGAGAGGCTTGAGCGCCTCTTCAGTCTGGCGCCTCCCTGCACCTCAGGAGTTGCTGAGTGGGTAGCGCCAGCCCTGATGCTGGGAAGAATATGTGTCAGATCCCTCACATGCTCATGCCATGGAGTTAACCTGCTCTGCCAGTGGATACATGCTCTGCCAGGGGTTACACATGCTCTGCCAGGGGTTAACATGAGTAGACCTGCCCGGGCCCGGCTTATATACTTCTCACAGGGTATATAAGCCGGGCCCAGGCAGATCTACTCATGGTGTCCTCCTGTACAAGGTTTTCATCACTATCCATTTTGACTTGTTGTGACCTCTGACCCATGTAAGTGATCATGTGTATATTTGTTTGTGCACTATGTAACTGTGGGGACACCGTGCATTCACTTTGTTGTTTGCATGTTTATTCCATACATTGCAGGCTCCTTGATAAAGGTCCGCGTTCAATTGACCAAAACGTCGGGGCTATTATGGGCACATTATGTATCTCGAAATGGATGTTTGAATAAACCACAAATTGGATTTTATACTAGAGTGACTTTATTTGCACAAGGAGAGTGCCTACTTCTCACTTGAGAAACCCTGGACTATATATATATATATATATATATATATATATATATATATATATATATATATATATATATATATATATATAAAAGTGGACCCGTACCATATTAAATATCTTAAAATGCTTATCTCAGGTTCTTGTAATGATCCACACCAAGGGTGGAAGTATGGGAGGCAACCGAGCTAGCAACCACTGGGCTACTGCTCTGAAGAGGGCACCTCTGCCCCACCATTTAATTAACTATTTTAAAAAGTCAGTGCTTATGCTTGCATGCCGGCTCCACCTCTAGTCCCTGCACATACCTTCTTTATTATAAACATCAATCACAAGTGTGATGCCCGGTATTAGAAACCAGAACCTGTGACACTAGCGGCTGACATGACTAGGAGCTATTTGCTCCTGCATAAGAAGCATGAGGAATTCTAAATATTTTTATTAAATATTCTTACTTTTTGCTATAAGTAGCTTCATAGTTAGAATATGCATTACATGTGACATATAGGGCGGTATTCAATGTGAATACCGGCGACGTGCAGCGAATCCTGTTTAGGATTCGCTGCACATTCGCCACTGGTCGCTGCGTTCCGGAGCCTCGCCGGCTCCGGTATTCAACGAGTCAGGGGCTCGATGCCCCTGACCGGCGAATATGAGCTCCTGCGGCGAACACCGCAGGGAGCCTGAGGACGGTGGCAGGCAGGGAGATGGAAGTCTCCCTGCCTGCCCCACAATGTTTGTGGGGGGGGAGGTGGGCTCCCCGGGTGCCAGGCAGCACAGGCTGCCCCCCGGGGGTGCCAGCAGGGGACCGGGTATATTCACTACACCCGATCATGAATATGTAATGATCGGGTGAAGTGAATATATGAATATCTAATGAGCGGCTCGGCTCCGGCCCCCTGCTGGCTGGTCTGTGTAAAATATATATTTTTTTAAATTAAATATATATTCATGTGCTTACAGCACATGAATAAAAATAGCATGCCCCTCCTCAGAATAAAATTCCAGATTTTTTTACACCAAATGTAAAAAACAAAACACTTTATTTTAAAAGTTCACCTTCCACTTCACCATAAAAAGATAGCGATTGCTACTCGGTGAATCATGGCGAAAAAAACCTTGAAATGTATTCGCCATCTGGTCATTGAATAGGGTGATTCACCGTTTTAGTCAGAAATTCGCCTTACAGCATAAAATCGCCATAAAAACCTGGCGAATCAGCCTCATTGAATACCGCCCATAGTGTGAGGGGCATTGCTGCACATCGTAATGCCCTTTGTAAAGGGCATTACGATGTGCGAATATAGTGTGAGGGACATTATGGGGGGGGGGGGGGGGCACCTGAAACTATTTTGGCTTGGGGAAGCAAAATGTATAGTTACGACACTGAGCCAGACCGTGCAGCAGGATGGTGAGTGCACACAGAGACAGCAGGATCTCACTGGAGCTGTTGAGACATGCAGCTTACTCTGGAAACATCATTGTACTGGCAATTTCCCAGGGCTCAACCCTGTACTTATGGTAGAGCTGCACAGGAATTGGCTAGACAGAGGGCCTTATTCTAGTTTACTCTTTCTGACAAAATCCTTCTTAGATGGACAAAACCATGTGCACTGCAGGTGGGGCAGATGTTACTTGTGCAGATATAATTGGATTTGGGTGGGGGTTTACTTCACAGTGAGATCTATATTGCAGTGTAAAAATAAAGCAGTCAGTATTTTCCCTGCACAGAAACAAAATAACTCACCCAAATCTAATTCTCTCTGCACATTTTACATCTGCCCCACCTGCAGTGCACATGGTTTTGTCCATCTAAGAAGGATTTTGTCAGAAAGAGTGAACTAGAATAAGGCCCAGAGTCTGTGATCATAAAGGGGGACAGAAAAGATTGTCTCTTTTGTTGGCGCACAGAGGTAAGTTGTTTTATTAATTATTATTTAAAAAACTGCTAAACTTGTGAAATATTTGTGTATTGTATACAAATAAACAAAAATTTTATTAATAAAAACAACAATGCCCTTGTGTCTTATTAATCATGGATTTTTATGGGATTTTGATTAATATATTCATAGATTTTATTTTCAGGGATTGGATGAGAAGGGTAGCTTGCTACAGTTTATATTTTTGTTTATTTTCTTTCTTGAATGTGTAGCAATAACTTTATTTCCACATTCTGTTTTGGATACCATCTTCACAGTTTGATAATTTAAGTTTTCAGAGGAATAACTCTAAACCAGTGGTTCCCAAACTGTGTGCTATGGTACCCTGGGGTGCCTCAGGACACTTGCAGGGGTGCCTTGGAATGATGATCCAAATTGTTTGTGGCTAATGTAATACACAAAATTAGTGCTTGTTGCTTCCCATCATCCAACATGTAGACAAACAGAAGCAAACTCTGGGCTTTATTTTGGTTCATTCTTTCTGACAAAATCCTTCTTAGATGGGCAAAACCATGTGCACTGCAGGTGGGGCAGATGTAACATGTGCAGAGAGAATTAGATTTGGGTGGGGTTTTACTTCAAAGTGAGATCTATATTGCAGTGTAAAAATAAAGCAGTCAGTATTTTCCCTGCACAGAAACAAAATTACTCACCCAAATCTAATTCTCTCTGCACATGTTACATCTGCCCCCCCTGCAGTGCACATGGTTTTGTCCATCTAAGAAGGATTTTGTCAGAAAGAATGAACCAAAATAAGGCCCTCTGTCCTTCACCATATAACATGAATCTATGGAAGACCTATAAACACAAATTACTTATTTTTTTTTATTTTATCCACAATTCCTAGTAAGAAACTTTGGATTAGGGGTGCTGTGAAAGAAATTCTAATGCTCTAAGGCGCCGTACTGTAATTCAAAAAAGTTTGGGAACCACTGCTATAACCTATGTTCTTACATTTTGGATACACTGTTTGTATCTCTTCTCTTTATGAAAAGTTTCTGAGTAATACCAGAAACGCCACCTGAAATATTAGATGAATAATCAATTTATATTTGGGTATTGCCTTTCTCTTAAAATGTTATCCGGCAGATAATAGGTGCTGTCTTTATGATATCATTTATTATTAGTATTGGTAGCTTTACTACAGTATATTTTATAATCTCCTTTATTTTGCCATGTATCCTATGGCAAGTGTATATTTATTTTGGAGAATCAGGATATATGAAGATACCATTTTATTGAAATATCATATTTCAGATGGTATAGGGAGAGCTGCTTAATTATCTTATTATCAAGCTACATAAGAGGGCTATGCTCTAAAAGATAGTGGGTTAGATTTTTCAATATATAGAAAAACGAGCACGACTGTGGTTAATTTATTTATTTATGATTTAAACCACATGGGAAGGCTGTCTTGCAGGAGCAGATGGATCAAATTTGACAATGTATGAGAGATGGACAGTAGTACCTGTGTTGTGGCTTATATATATTATTAGTATTATCAGCTTCAGCTTTTATTGATGCCACACTTGTATTCATATATCAAATTGTTACATTCATCAAACAATATATAAACAGCTGATTTGTTTATTTAAGCCACACAGAAGGACTTGCACATGATGTGTGATAGAGAAACAAGAAGGCATATGGTGATGCTTTGGATACTCAAATTCAATTAGAGTTTATAACTTGTTCATATATGCTGAGTCCTGTATATGTTACTGTCTGAGTGTGGTACACATTTAATTTAGATATTTAAAAATAAGCAGCACTCTGTAGCAGATACCCAATAATGAGAATACTGCTTTAAATTACCACATTATCATATGTTTTCCCAGTGCATATAAATTGTCGTATATGTATCATATATTTAAGAGTTCTTATTATAAATGCTGCCCTGCTGTCTAGGTCTAATGTAGACAGCATCTTGTAGAAAGTACCGGATAGCAGGAATAAATAGAATACAGGAGTCGGTGCACCGGACTATGTATTATCTTGCTGCCGGCTTCAAATATAGACGGCATCTTGCAGCAGATGCTGGGTAGCAGAGATAAATAGGGTATGGGAGCCGGCACACCGGACTGTGTATCATATAACTGCCGGTTAAAGGGTGGCTTCAGCATGAGCCGCGTTCTGCTATCAATGCCGGGTAGGCAGTGGTAGCGGTACCTGTACCTGCACGTCAGATTCTATAGTGTATTACTGGCGGCTGCGGTCAAACGGGTACGATGCTACTACAATCAATTATTTCAGGGGATAGACATTTGTGAATATAACATTCATTTGTACAATTATAACATTTTCCCTAGACGCAGACTCCGTAACGCTGACACGCGTTTCACGGTAACAGTTTTTTTAAGGCAGAGTCTGTGATGTCAGAAACAGGAAGTCTGTAATTGGCTGGAAATGATCATGTTACTGAATCCAAGATGGACGCGCCCATACCATGGGAATGTTGGCTTGCGTGAGGCGTGGCTGCGGCCTGTAGTAATGGCGATGGGCAGCACTGAGTATCACATTGTGAAACAGTCGCAGCAGTGTCAGGAGAGAGCGCTACAGTATGGCGGTGAGCGCTACAGTATGCAGCACTAACGCACAGGCCAGCCACCGGATTGCCAGAAGCATGTGTATCTGGATTCACCTTCCTGGGTGTGCAGTACAGAGAAAGCCTGGACAGACACAGTCTCCCCCTCTAATATCTGTTGACGCCAACATCATTTTACCTGTTCCCGAATGCCACTGTTTGTGTGTCAATATTGACTCCAGCATGTCTTTCTTGATGCACATTCAATCTGTGGCTCAATTAATTTGGTTCCAGTTACGCAACTTCAATTGCATCAGGCTGTTCCTCTCCCAGGATGCAACCAAACTGAATATCCATTTACAGAACACATCTCGGCTTGACTCCATTAATATTCTTCTAACTGTCCCCCAACATTTCCATATTGCTCCCCTCTATCTGTTCTCAACAATGCAGCTAGACTTATGTTCCTCTCCTGCTGTTCCACATCCACCACTTCCCCCTGCCAAAACCTGTACTGGCTCCTATTCCACTACTGAATCCTCTCAGCTAATGACCTTTGATTTCTTTACCCTGGTTACTGCATATCATGCTCAAATTCAAGCTTTCCTGAATTTAACCCTCCTTTGCTGGAACAAGCTTATCTGTCTCTCACCAATCTAGCATAGCTTTAAACGTGTGCTGAAAACGCTTCACCACATAACTTGCCACAAGGTTGCACGCCCCACCGTTGCACCTCGACCATCTCTTCCTCATTTACTTCTTGCTGTCTGGTTCTCCATTTACATGCCTATGCTTCATGTCATCTGTTTCCCCTCTACCCTTGAGTGTAAGCTCCTTGGAGCAGGGTACTCCTACCTCCTGTTCTCACGGCCCTCTTCACTAGCAATTTAATGAAAGCCTTCACCTATTCAGTGGCCATTTAGCCCAGAATTCTTCTATATTCTGTTCATCTATACCAGTAGATCTACTCCTGCTAGTCGTGCTGTGACTACTGGAGACAGCTTCACGGATTAAATCCCTCACTCACCTTGCTTCCCAGTTGAATTGAGTACTGAAATTTGTGGTGCTGATTGTAACTTGTGCTCTGTTATGTTTTGTTTACAGTAATGTAATGTTATGCCAGCCAATCAGCTCCTTACGCGATCCATACCATCATTTTACACAAATATGAAAGTTCCCTCTATTTTGAGAAAACATAGAATTTGTACGTACTTAACCCTTTGAGTGCCAACGTTGCTGTGAGAGATGTAAAAAATATCTGCTAAAAATGCCAGCGTCGCTCACAGCGACTGTTCTTTTTTTGGCGCAATGTTTAACAAAACTTAAATGAGTTGACTTCAGATTTGCCGGCAATAACTGAAGCGATTCATATTCCTCGGCTTTGGTCCTGGTATTGCTTGGCGGATATTTTGCACAACACTTACAGCAAAGTTTGCACTCAAAGGGTTAATAATACTAATTAATAATACAGGTATTAATAATTGAAGTAACTGTGTTCCTTCTATCTTTACATTTTCTATTTCTACATATACTATGCAAATTATTATTTATTTACAAAATTAAAACATTTCACATGCAAAATGTAAATATCACAAAACATAAACTCGTTACTTACTGAAGTGCAATATATTAAATGATTTTCATGATTACATTTTAGATCAAATCAAACTGAGTGGTCAGGGATGGATTGCAGGTGTTACTGGTAAGCATGAAATACAATCACTATCCTATCTGTAGTTATTTTTACTTACAAAATAAAGAAAGCCGTTCTTAAAGTGCCACAAATTGTGTCAGAAATTACACTTGTTCAGGTTTATCAGATTGGTTTGGATAATTATTATTTGAGAACTGTTTGATCTCAGTGATGAATACTTGATTAGATTTTCATGAAATCAGTCAAGCACACCATTTAACATTGCTCATGTGAGACGGTGCTGATTTAGCTGTCCACCAACAAGCGGTCTGCGTCTTAAAAGGTCTGCAAGGCCGGTCTTTGGGGAAAAAGAGGTGGAATAAGGCCAAGTTTATGGGTAATGACATTGGATTACCAGGTATTTAAGCTAATATATTTCACTCCTCAATTATGTTCACTCCTTATGTTATTGGTTTGGCTGCAATGTCTCACAGAATCAATCTTAACTCAAGAATTCCTGCCATTTTTACAAGAGACCATCTTGACACCATTGTGATTTGTAAAACCTCTGGAGGATTTGCTGTGATAAATAATATTTCATATGTGGAATGCTTATGTGAATTTCACGGAGGGATAATCGCGCCTCTGCTTAACTTTGATGCATTGAGATTGCTCTATTTTTTTCTGCTAAAGTGCTCTTATGCTAGAGCTGGCAAATTAACTTAAGAAATGTAAAAAGCAAGGACACTTGGACTGTCTTTGAAAGGTTCTTATATTTGGATTGCTGTATGCTTTTTCTTTTATTTATTTCAGCTTATTGACAAAAATGTCGGTCTTCTGTCAGTGGGCAATAGAATGCATAAGAGTAACAAATGGTGGGACATTCTTTAAGGCTGGCTAAAAGCCACTACATGTTATTAAGGATGGTGAAGAAATGAACTGAGAGGGCTGATCCCTCATTTTATTTCATGTATCTTAGCATATTATTATACTAACACATTTTATATATTGCATTATATTTCTATTCAGGGAGAACTTGGTTATAACACTACTGCTCAAGGTTTCACCATAATGACAATATGAGTGTATTCGTTGTTTTAAAAAATAACAATAATAAGATTTCTTTCAAACCACTACAATATATACTGTGTATAAGAATTTAGCGTGTATGTGTGTATGTATATATATATCTTATATAATAGCCATAACTGTCACTCTGTGAGTGTGTGTATAACGCTGGGCGAAGTCATAGAGTGCACTCCGCCCCCCGCCCAGCGTTATACACACACCCAGCGTGACAGTTCTGGGCTATATAGCACCTGCAGCCACCTGTTCGCCCAGTGGCCCCCTCCCTTCCCCCGGCCTCCTGCTCACCTGCACACCCAGCACACAGCCGGAGGAACAGCAGGCAGCAGCACACACTGGTCCCTAGCGTCATCCTGGATCTCCACACTGCACCCCTCTCAGGCTCATCTGTGGACAGGCTCCGCCCAGGGGCGGAATTACCCCAAGACTGCACGCTGAATAGAATGGTATGGAGCAGCGCGCAGCCTCCCCCCCCCCCCCCCCGGCCACTGCAACTACCGTGTTATCGGTCTCTCTACTCTCTGTGTGGGCAGAGGTCCAGTGCTGCCTGACACATGTCTGTATCCAGGAGCTGCGGCCACACATTTGCAATGGCCATTCCATGTGTGTCATAATGTCTTATTGACATTATGGTGTGTCACGGTGTAAGGGGAATTATGGTGTGTGGCAGGGGCGGATTGGTAAAGATTACCGGCCCAGGAACAATCTGTAAACAGCCCAGGGGGAGGGAGGGGGGGTTGGTGTGGGTGCTCACGCTACTAAACAAGACACTATATTTTTTACTGTGTTTGGGGGGGTCAACCATATTTTTGCACCTGGTCCCACAACACGCAGGTTCTGCTTCTGGACCTCCACCATGCTCTCCCTGCCGTGTGCAGCAATCACTAACATGCATGTGCCAGATAGACTACAACTCTGAGTGTGCACTAACAGGGAAGAAAGCCATCCACAGCACGGCCACACCCCGTTCAATAAAACATATTTCACGCAATAAAGACTTTCCCAGTTTAAAGGGGTGCCCCTTACGACGGTGTGAAGAGCTGAGAATATATATATATATATATACATAGACTGAGAACTCAGCACTCACAATAATAAACTCACTCACCTTAATAAATTAATTAATTGGAATATATATAAATAGATAAATGTGCAAGGGGTACTCCCTATTCCTAAGATTGATGAGTGTGTTGGAATTCGGTATGTGTATATTTGGTTAATTTTTTATTAATTGTTTTGTGAACACAGCTTTCTCATGCACCCCTATGTAAGTTAATTTATCTTAAACCTGTGACAGCTGCTTCCTTAGCGGTAATTCAGGACATGGTGACCTATAAAAGCCAGGAGTTAGTTGGCAGGTGAGCTTTCAACCAGTGAGCATATGTTCAGTCTGACTATGATGTGATAGCAGTTGCCAGGTTCTAAAGACTGTGGACGTTAGAGTAAGGATGTGCAGTGAAATGGGGTCCCTTGACATTGGACTGCAAGCTTGAATGCGTTGGTCAATCCGTTAACTAAAATCCCTTTACTAACTTTGTTACTTGTTTACTTTATTTTGATTAATTAATTGATTGACTGATTGATGTATGTATTATGGTGTGAGAGTTTACTATGGGGAGTGCTGAGTTCTATATTTTTTATTTAATTAAGCAATGTGGTCGCAGACCACTGCACCCCAACCTGGGAATGGGGAGTGCAGCAGCTGTGCACCCGAGTCCACTTCTACTCTTTTCTCTCCCACCTCTTTGTTCTACGCTAATTCCTCTACCACATTCATCCCCCAAGCCCCTCTCTTCTCTCGCTCTTCTGCCAAAGTGTACCAACAGTCACAATTAATGTGCCAAAATGATGTACAGTGATCATAAGTCAGTCATATGAACCAGACATTGAGGAAGGTGCATGTTAGCACTGAAATGACTGTCAGGAGGCTTGTTATGCCCTGTGACTGACTGGTGATGAGTATGCAGCATTTTTGCATGTTTTATAGTGACTGATTGTACAGTTTGTGATTTTATATCAATACATGTGTATTCAAGTTTGCAAACATGGTGTGCTGTAGGGAGGTGCGTAACAGTCGTAAGCAGGGGCGGGCTCTCCGATTTATCTATTGACATCCCAATCACCCCCTATCTGCACTGTACCTGCATCATGTGAAGTGCTCTCATGGACATGTACAAAAACATCTTTTGCTATTTTGTGTCCCTGGGGCAGATACCTCTTGTTCTGTGTTCCAGTACTTATAACTAATTAAATACTTCAAAATGTATTTTCTAGTGAACACAATACACCACACATGCCTACTTTCCCAGAATTGGTGGGAGGCTTCTTTAAATCTGGTGGCCCTCCCACTGCCCCCAGGAAGGTAGGCAAGGCTCTCACATCCTGACCCCCTCCCCACCCGCACCCCCCTTCAGCCACTGACCCCCCAGAGGGAGCAGCTTTTAAGTAAGTATATACCGAATATGCTCAGTAACCAGTGAATAAGTAGGCTTAGTTACCCTGGGGTGCATATCACCACAAAGCAGATATCGCTGTGACGGGTGTGATCACAGCAACATAAGGATCATGTCTACTGCACTTCCAGCCCTCAGAGACACCCAATCCGTACTTTTAGAAAAACTATCATGTTGGACCTCTCTACAATGCTTTCTTCAATGTACTTTATATACTGTAATTACTTCTTTTGGCACCAAATAATACTAGAAAGAGGTACATTTAATTGCTTTATTTATGACCTGAAAGAATGCCTTATCTGTTTTTTAACAGGCTTCCAAACAGCCAGTCCCAGAAATGTTCTGCTTATCTGTTTCACAAGATTCTTGTAAGGAAAATGCTTGAAAGTTTCTGCAGCAAATTCTAATAAAGACTCAAAGCTGTGGGGAATAGAGTGAGTGTCCCCCTTATCTGTGAAATAATACATGGTTCCGTTAAGTCCTTTCCATTGCTTAACAAGTATATACTGTACTCTGATGTTTTCCAGTAAATGTTAACAGTAAGAAAAAGAAATGAAGGAAAATAATCCTCAGCATAATCTTAATAATGGCCGCAGTACAGTAAATTGACTGCTTAGGTAATTACCAGCTCATATTTTTTCTTTTCTAATAGTACTTACTGTAACTCTCCCAACAATAAAATGAAATCCATAGCACAGCTCCATTGTCCATTGTTTCATATAATGAATGTATGTGTTTACTTGGCTAAAAAGCCAGCTTGTAATGACAGCAACTTTATATTTAATTCATTTAAATAAGACTTTTATTTTCACTACAGAACAGTATATTGAGTTTTAGCATCAATTTCCCATTTGTATATAATACAGAAAATAATTAGCAAGATAATAAAAATTTGATATAGACATACAGTATAGCTTTCGAGAAGACACGACATTACAATTACTGTATATAGCAGCACGACTGTGTTTGAAAATGAGTGAAAATAGCAGTGGTTTATCCTGATCAATTAGCAAGTTTTTTATGCTCCTTTATTGTACACAGTGTATTTTAAGTGCAGTTATATGTACCGTTATAATACACTTCTTTAACCCCTTCCTGACAGAGCCAGTTTTTGCGTTCCTGACAGAGCCCTTTTTTTCAAATCTGACATGTCTCACTTAAGTGGGGATAACTTTTTTTTGCTTTTACTTATCCCAGTGATTTTGAGATTGTTTTTTCGTGACACATTGTACTTCAAATTAGTGGTAAATTTGGGTCGATACAGTCTGTGTTTTTTTGTGAAAAATACCAAAATATCGTGAAAAAATGGAAAATTTAGCGATTTGCAAAATGTTAAATTTTCTGCTTGTGAGACAAATAATCGTACCACTCAAAATAGTGAATAACTAACATAGACCATATGTCTACTTTATGTTGACATCATTATTTCAACTTCCTTTTAATTTTTTGGGACACTAGGAGGCTTACAATATGAATAGCAAATTCTCAAATTTTCAAGAAAATTTCAAACACTGATTTTTTTAGGGACCAGTTTAGTTCTGATGTGACTTTGAGGGACTTGTATGTGAGACACCCCCATAAATGATGCCATTTCAAAAACTGCACCCCTCACAGTATTCAAAACAGCATTTTGGAAGTTTGTTAACCCTTTAGGTGTTTCACAGGAATTAAAACAAAGTGTAGGTGAAATTTCAAAATTTCTTTTTTTTTGCAGATTTGCAATTTTAATACATTTTTCTAAGGAACACAGTACATTTTACTAGAGAAATGTGACTGAAAATTGATTCCCCCAATTCTTTTGTTTTCATAAATATCCTACATGTGGCCCTAGTGTGCACGGTGACCAAACCACAGGCTTCATAATAGAAGGAGCACCTACTTGATTTTGGAGCCTCCTTTTTATGAGATTATTTTTTAGGCACCATGTAGGTTTCTAGGCACCATAAGATGCTAAAAGTTAGGAACCCCCCCACAAGTGACCCCATTTTGCAAACTACACCCCTCAGGGAATTCATCTAGGGGTATAGTGTACATTTCAAACCCCCAGGGGTTTCACCAATTGTGGTACAACTGGGCAGTGAAAATGAAAAAATATTTTTTTTACACAAAAATACAGTTCTGGCTCCAAATTTGTCATTTTCAGAAGGTATGAAGGAGACAAAGCACCCCAAAATCTGTGCCCCAATTTCTCCCGAGTACGGCAATGCCTCACATGTGACCAAAAAATACCAGTTGGGTGCATGGCAGGACTCAGAAGGGAAGGAGTGATTTTTGGATTTTGCAGCTCAGATTCTGGTGGAATTTTGGTGGGTGCTATGTCGCATTAGCAAGACCCCCCAAGCACCAATACAGTGGAACCCCCCCACAAGTGACCCCATTTTGCAAAGTACACCCCTCAGGGAATTCATCTAGGGGTATAGTGTACATTTCAAACCCCCAGGGGTTTCACCAATTTTGATACAAGTGGGCAGTGAAAATGAAAAATTACATTTTTTTACACAAAAATGCAGTTCTGGCTCAAAATTTTTCATTTTCAGAAGGTATGAAGGAGAAAAAGCCCCCCAAAATCTGTGCCCCAATTTCTCCCGAGTACGGCAATGCCTCACATGTGACCAAAAAATACCAGTTGGGTGCATGGCAGGACTCAGAAGGGAAGGAGTGATTTTTGGATTTTGCAGCACAGATTCTGGTGGAATGAATGGTGGGTGCTATGTTGCACCAATACAGTGGAACCCCCCCACAAGTCACCCCATTTTGCAAAGTACACCCCTCAGGGAATTCATCTAGGGGTATAGTGTACATTTCAAACCCCCAGGGGTTTCACCAATTTTGATACAAGTGGGCAGTGAAAATGAAAAATTACATTTTTTTACACAAAAATGCAGTTCTGGCTCAAAATTTTTCATTTTCAGAAGGTATGAAGGAGAAAAAGCACCCCAAAATATGTGCCCCAATTTCTCCCGAGTACGGAAATGCCTCACATGTGACCAAAAAATACCAGTTGGGTGCATGGCAGGACTCAGAACGGAAGGAGTGATTTTTGGATTTTGCGGCTCAGATTCTGGTGGAATTTTGGTGGGTGCTATGTCGCATTAGCAAGACCCCCCAAGCACCAATACAGTGGAACCCCCCCACAAGTCACCCCATTTTGAAAACTACACCCCTCAGGGAATTCATCTAGGGGTATAGTGTACATTTCAAACCCCCAGGGGTTTCACCAATTTTGATACAAGTGGGCAGTGAAAATGAAAAATTACATTTTTTACACAAAAATGCAGTTCTGGCTCGAAATTTTTCATTTTCAGAAGGTATGAAGGAGAAAAAGCACCCCAAAATCTGTGCCCCAATTTCTCCCGAGTACGGCAATGCCTCACATGTGACCAAAAAATACCAGTTGGGTGCATGGCAGGACTCAGAACGGAAGGAGTGATTTTTGGATTTTGCAGCTCAGATTCTGGTGGAATTTTGGTGGGTGCTATGTCGCATTAGCAAGACCCCCCAAGCACCAATACAGTGGAACCCCCCCACAAGTCACCCCATTTTGAAAACTACACCCCTCAGGGAATTCATCTAGGGGTATAGTGTACATTTCAAACCCCCAGGGGTTTCACCAATTTTGATACAAGTGGGCAGTGAAAATGAAAAATTACATTTTTTTACACAAAAATGCAGTTCTGGCTCAAAATTTTTCATTTTCAGAAGGTATGAAGGAGAAAAAGCACCCCAAAATCTGTGCCCCAATTTCTCCCGAGTACGGAAATGCCTCACATGTGACCAAAAAATACCAGTTGGGTGCATGGCAGGACTCAGAACGGAAGGAGTGATTTTTGGATTTTGCAGCACAGATTTTGGTGGAATGAATGGTGGGTGCTATGTTGCACCAATACAGTGGAACCCCCCCACAAGTCACCCCATTTTGCAAAGTACACCCCTCAGGGAATTCATCTAGGGGTATAGTGTACATTTCAAACCCCCAGGGGTTTCACCAATTTTGATACAAGTGGGCAGTGAAAATGAAAAATTACATTTTTTTACACAAAAATGCAGTTCTGGCTCAAAATTTTTCATTTTCAGAAGGTATGAAGGAGACAAAGCACCCCAAAATCTGTGCCCCAATTTCTCCCGAGTACGGCAATGCCTCACATGTGACCAAAAAATACCATTTGGGTGCATGGCAGGACTCAGAAGGGAAGGAGTGATTTTTGGATTTTGCAGCTCAGATTCTGGTGGAATTTTGGTGGGTGCTATGTCGCATTAGCAAGACCCCCCAAGCACCAATACAGTGGAACCCCCCCACAAGTGACCCCATTTTGCAAACTACACCCCTCAGGGAATTCATCTAGGGGTATAGTGTACATTTCAAACCCCCAGGGGTTTCACCAATTTTGATACAAGTGGGCAGTGAACATGAAAAATTACATTTTTTACACAAAAATGCAGTTCTGGCTCAAAATTTTTCATTTTCAGAAGGTATGAAGGAGAAAAAGCACCCCAAAATCTGTGCCCCAATTTCTCCCGAGTACGGCAATGCCTCACATGTGACCAAAAAATACCATTTGGGCGCATGGCAGGACTCAGAAGGGAAGGAGTGATTTTTGGATTTTGCAGCTCAGATTCTGGTGGAATTTTGGTGGGTGCTATGTCGCATTAGCAAGACCCCCCAAGCACCAATACAGTGGAACCCCCCCACAAGTGACCCCATTTTGCAAACTACACCCCTCAGGGAATTCATCTAGGGGTATAGTGTACATTTCAAACCCCCAGGGGTTTCACCAATTTTGATACAAGTGGGCAGTGAAAATGAAAAATTACATTTTTTTACACAAAAATGCAGTTCTGGCTCAAAATTTTTCATTTTCAGAAGGAATGAAGGAGACAAAGCACCCCAAAATCTGTGCCCCAATTTCTCCCGAGTACGGCAATGCCTCATGTGTGACCAAAAAGTGGCAGGACTCAGAAGGGAAGGAGTGATATTTGGATTTTGCAGCACAAATTCTGGTGGAATGATGGTGGGTGCTATGTCGCATTAGCAAGACCCCCAAAGCACCAATACAGTGGAACCCCCCCACAAGTGACCCCATTTTGCAAACTACACCCCTCAGGGAATTCATCTAGGGGTATAGTGTACATTTCAAACCCCCAGGGGTTTCACCAATTTTGATAAAACTGGGCAGTGAACATGAAAAATTACATTTTTTTACACAAAAATGCAGTTCTGGCTCAAAATTTTTCATTTTCACAAGGAATGAAGGAGACAAAGCACCCCAAAATCTGTGCCCCAATTTCTCCCGAGTACGGCAATGCCTCACATGTGACCAAAAAATACCAGTTGGGTGCATGGCAGGACTCAGAAGGGAAGGAGTGATTTTTGGATTTTGCGGCTCAGATTCTGGTGGAATGAATGGTGGGTGCTATGTGGCATTAGCAAGACCCCCGAAGCACGGTGAAATTATGAACCTAATATTCCATAGATGTGTGGTATAATTTAAAACACTCCTTTATACATAGGCCGGGTTTGTCGGGGCAAGTGTCACACTGGAAAATAGTTTGCTTTCTTATTCCCTTTTTATAGCAAACTTTGCACCTTTTTTGTGTCCTGCCCTTTTTTCCAGTGGAGGGGATTTCATCAGGAAAATGCTGCCCTGGTACAATACGGGGGCCAGTACTAGAAGTACTGGGGCCCTCTGCCTGCTGGTTCCCAAATATTAGGCCCTTTATGACTTCCTCTTGAAAGTGCATAAATGTCCCCCTCTGGCCGGTAGAACGGAATAGCACGTAAGCGTTATACAGTGCCATCTGGATGATATACACGGCCACCTTCTTGTACCAGATTTTTGTTTTCCGCAGGGCACTGTACGGCTTCAGTACCTGATCTGAAAGATCCACTCCGCCCATGTACCTATTGTAATCCAGGATACAATTAGGTTTGGAGGTGTGGGTACTGGTACCTCGTACAGGGACGGAGGTGGTACTGTCTCCGTGAATTGTTGTCAGTATAAGGACATCCCTCTTGTCCTTATATTTGACCAACAACATATTTTCGTTGCATATTCCCCTGCTTTCACCCCTTCTCATTACTTGGGCAATGTGCGTTTTTGGGAGGCCTCTTTGGTTCTTGCGCACAGTACCGCAAGCTGCTGTACCTCTTGAACCAAGGGCCTTAAACAGGGGGATGCTAGTGTAAAAGTTATCCACATAGAGGTGATAACCTTTATCCAGGAAGGGGTGCACTAAATCCCAGACAATTTTCCCACTAACACCTACGAGGGAGGGGGGGCATTCTGGCGGTTCAATTCTTGAATCCTTCCCTTCATAAACCCTAAACCTGTGGGTGTACCCTGAGGTGCTTTCACACAGTTTATACATTTTTATGCCATACCTTGCCCTCTTACTGGGAAGGTACTGGCGGAATTTAACCCTTCCTTTAAAATGTATAAGGGACTCGTCGATACAAATAAATTTTTCAGGGATGTACACCTCTTCAAATTTGGCACTGAAATGATCAATGACCGGCCTGACTTTGAATAGCCGGTCAAAGGTGGGATCATCTCTGGGTGGGCACTGTGCATTATCGGTGTAATGTATAAATTTAAGAATTGTCTCAAATCGAGTCCGGGGCATGGCCATACGGTAAAATGGAGTACTGTACAGAACATCTGTACTCCAATATTGCCTAATTTCTGGCTTTTTTACTATGCCCATATGAAACACCAGACCCCAAAACGTCATCATCTCTACTGCATCTACAGGGGTCCACCTAGCAAATGATGACGTGGGGTTTTGAGCAATAAACTGCTGGGCATATAAATTAGTTTGGTCCACCATTAAATTTATAAAATCATCAGAGAAAAATAATTTGAAAAAGTCAATTTCTCTGAGACCTGTGGAATCAAATTGGATTCCTGGCATGCCCAAAAACTCAGGAACCTGGGGCTCAAAATTGTCTGGTGGTGGGGTCCATACTAGATCAATTATTGGGGGGGGAATCTCAGCTGATCTACGGGGGCGTCTTTGAGGGGGTCCCTCATCAGCAGAGGAGGAAGAGGAGCTTAAGGCAAATCCTTCAAATTCCCCGCTTGCATCACTGCCTGTGTCAGAGTCAGAAGCAAGCATGGCATATGCCTCCTCCACTGAATACATTCTCCTGGATGATTGGGAGGACATTTGGGAGGACATTTGGGAGGACATTTGGGATGCCATTTTTATTTTTGTGTTACCGGTAGTGAAATGTTTCAACACGTGTATAGTGTAGGGGGGGGCACAAACTTTATTTCAATCCGGGGGGTATGTAGTGTGTAGTGTGTATGTAGTGCAGAAAAAAAAAAAAATGCTTTATACCAATAAAAAAAAAAAAAATGAAGGGGTTAAAAAAAAAAAAAAAATGAAGGGGTTAAAAAAAAAAAAAAGGAAGGGGTTAAAAAAAAAAAAGGTCCTGCGCCAAAAATTGAGCACAGATGTTGGTCAGTAACGTCTGTCACTGAACAGCGCTCAAAGGCAACAGGAATTTGATCAAAAAAAAAAAAAAAATAGATCAACCCTGTGCCGAAAAAGATGATCAGTGATGTACGTCACTGATCAGCGCACAGCGGCCACAGGACACCCACAAAATCACAGTGTGTGTAAAAAAAAAAATTAAAAAAATACCCCACAGCACACACACAAAAAAAAAAGGTGATCAGTGATGCGACACTGATTACCAGTGAGGTGCAGCAGGTGCACAACCTTTGGTGCAACTGACAGGTATATATAAAAAAAAAAAAACCTCTGTACCCCCAAAAAAGTTGCTGATCACCTCAGATATAGTGATCAGCACAAAAGGCGGGGACAGCAGACACAAAATTTAGCACTCTCTATCACTATCTCTCTCTATCTCTCTATCTCTCACTATCTAACACTATCTAACACTCTATGACACTGCAGCAGCAGCACTCACAGGTATATCTATATATAAAAAAAACCCTGCGCCCCCAAAAAGTTACTGATCAGTTAATTTATACTGATCAGCACAAAAGGAGGGGGCAGCAGTCAGTTATATAAAAAATATATAGCACAATCTGTCACTATCTCTCTCTATCTCTCTCTATCTCTCTCTCTCTATCTCTCTCTATCTCTCTATAACTATCACACTGCAGCAGCACAAAATATAGCACTCTGTCAGTAGGCCTCTCTCTCTATCTCTCTCTCTCTATCTCTCTCTCTCTATCTATAACTATATCACACTGCAGCAGCACAAAATATAGCACTCTCTGACACTATCTCTCTCTCTATCTCTCTCTATCTCTCTCTATCTCTCTCTATCTCTCTCTCTCTATCTCTCTCTATCTCTCTCTATCTATCTCTATCTATCTCTCTATCTATCTAGCTAATACTAATACAGTGCAGCAGCACAATATCACAGTATGGCACAATTATTGCACAGGATCCAGGAAGCAATCAGCAGCGATCAGGTAAGTATTGCAGCAAGTATTTCTGGTCAGTATGGCGGCAGGGGGGTACGGTGACCGCACTGCACGCTTTCCAGACCGGAATGGCGTCTGCAGTGCAGTCACCGTTAGTTTAAATCTCCCTCCTTGGCTGTGATTGGTCCGTCGGTCCGACGGACCAATCACGGCCTTTGGGGGCGGGCGGGGTGAGGTGGGGTGACACCAGTGTCACCCTTACACCCCGCGGTGATTGGTGCTGTACTTTACAGCACCAATCACCTCTGATCCCGTGTCACCGGCGAACGTTATTCGCCGGTGACACAGGAAAACGCTGTGAATGGCTGTTCACACTGAACAGCCAATCACAGCGATCGCCGACGGGGGGGCGGCATCGCAGCCCCCCCGGGGCATGCACGGACATGTCTGCTGTCAGGGACAGCAGACATGTTGAAACTGTCACCGCGTCTATAGACGCGGTGACAGTTTAAATCCATGACGTACATTTACGCCATGTGTCGGGAAGTGCTTCCCGACCATGACGTAAATGTACGTCAAATGTCGGGAAGGGGTTAAACTGTAAGATATAAGAAGTTTAGTGAACATAGAAAATACAGCATCACAAGCTGAGTCCTTTGATATAGGTTGCTGATTTATAAGGTTATTTTCAATATCTGTGATAATCTACATTAGTGAGTGTGATATATGTAATGACACAGAGAGAGAGTGCTGTAACAAGAGAGTACTGCACCCTGTTCCCCCAGTCCTGTCATCCCTTACACCAGTGATTTCATTACAACATGCCACACAGGCAGGGTCGGTCATTAACACTGCCGCCGGCTGCTGACACCACTGGGGGACTTTCCTGAAGCTCCCCACTATTTGTGAATTTAGAATTTAGTTTAAACACACCCCACCCAAATCTAATGGGACCTACACATGGAGCGATTTCAGGGTATTTTCAAAGCGATCTCACTAGCGGCCAGATGCACTAAGCTTCTAAAACTGATAAAATGTAGAGTGATAAACAAACAACAAACCAGCTCCTACCTGACATTTTTGAAACGCAGCCTGTAACATGGCAGGTAGAAGCTGATTGGCTGGCTGTTTATCACTCTCCATTTTATCACTTTTGAAGCTTCATACATCTGGCCCTATGTCACTTAGAAAATGCCCTGAAATCGCTCAGTGTGTTAGGGCCAAAGCCATAGCGATAGTATAGTGCAGCCCCACGCGTCACTATCACCCGCCGATTAATATCCAGCATGTTGGATATTAATCTCTTTGTCGCTGGGCAGGACCAGTGTTCTCACCAGAGTCATCTCTGACACGTTGCTGTGTGCTGAGCAATCTTGCTGAGCATTCTATGCGATCTGGCATCACTCAGAATGCTCAGCCGCATCTCCCTGTGTGCAGGGCCCATTACTCTGTCTGTACACGTTACATTTGTCATACCTGCAGTGCACATGGTGCATCAGGCCCTTTGGCCCTTATTCTGGTTGATTTGCAAGGCTGCGCATGCGCAGATACAAAACATCGGTCCCCCGCATGGGAGGCCGAACAAATCAGAATACCCCCCTGTGTGCAGAAAGTTAATACCTAAAAGGAAGGTTAAATACAAGTTGTTAGCTTGAGGGAACAGATGCAGATGATCTACAGATCATTGTCAGAATTTAGAAATCAATGCACATTTCAAAAAAGACAGAACAATTTTTAGATTTGAGAGAAATATTAAAGAAGTCAATTAGAGGGGATCACATCTGGTGAGAGAAAGTGAATCAGACTTGAAGCACAGCATCAGAATGGCAGGTAGAAGTGCCAGAGGAGAAATATAGGGCAGATGCTTCATCCTCAATAACAATATTAATCATGTGGGGGTGCATGTGGGAGATCAGTCATTTGGGGAAAGGGTACTTGTGTACAATCACGGCTCCCACGATGTCCATCGCATAGTAAAAATCGCATCGCATCGCATGCGATTCGAGCGCATGCGATCGCATGCGATTTTTAACAGAAATGCATCCAAATGCATTGAAATTAGTATCAAACAATGGCCCCCAAATGTCATTTTTGAGGCTGTACCACCCCCACTATCAACGCAAACCCAAAGCGTGGCGAGCGCAGCGGTACGCGTCCTACGACCTTTTCATACCACACGTCGGCGTGGAGTTGAGAATAGAAAGTGTGGCGAGTGCAGCGAGCCACCGAGCCCGAAGCGTGGTGAGCGCAGTGAGCCCCGCGAGGGGAAACGGATACCTTCACAGGTATACGCGTCCCCTCGCGGGCTTCACTTTTGTCCGCGTCCCCTCGCGGGACTCGCTGCGCTCGCCGCGCTTCGGGCTCAGTGGCTCGCTGCGCTCGCCACACTTTCTATACTCAACTCCACGCCGACGTGGATAGTGGGGGTATGAAAAGGTCGTAGGACGCGTACCGCCACCCCTCGCAGGCTTGCGGCGCTCGCCACGCTTCGGGTTCGCGTTGATAGTGTTGCGATCGCATGCAAAAAATTATTTTTTTAGTTTAATCTCTACACTTTAGCACTCTCCAAAGCTTAGTATATATTTTCGAAAATTAGCAGTTAACTGTTGATACTTTTCTAGCCCTTTCTGATGGTTCCCAGCTCCTGGGATTGATACAATGTTCCAATACTTGGTGTTGAGTTTACTCTGGATATGAAAGAGTTCCAGTGTATTGCACTGCTCTCTACAACTCAATGGGGCCATCTAAAAAAGCTACATTTAGCAGAGATTTACTAAAGGTTATTTGCTGTGAAGTTCCCAAGCCATAGTTAGTGTGCACACTCCCTCTATGCTTGCTCTTCAATTATAGAATGCTTATTGCAGATGTTCTGTGGTAAATCTGCATTGTCACACTCAGTACTATTTTTCTTGATACAGTAAATAGGTCCAGGAACTCCAGGTCTGGGGGTGGATCAATTAAATAAAGGTAGAGAGAGAGATGTATATATTGTTTTTAGAAACAAAGGCACTCACAAAAGACTTTAGGAACCCAATTGATGATGATGTCATATTTAATTAGAGGTTTAGGAACTGAGGGGTAGATTTATTATTTGGCGAAGTGGTGTATTTGCGCTATCCCCGTGCGTTAAAGCAGGGGATAGCGCTTCCCCTCATTTATCAAGCTGGCTGTGCAGCTAAAATATTGGATGCGCTGGCGGGACGGTGACATAGCGCATGTTCTATCTTATGTACTGGGCGCATCATGCTTACCTAATGTATCAATTGTCTTTATGCGCCGTTCGTTACTTTCTTCTCCCCCTCCGTATCGCCAGATTTCTCCGGCGCTGTCAGCATCTCCAGGTTTGTTTGTTTTATTTGTTCATTTAAATAAACTTTATTTGTGTGTTCACAGTGGACGGCACATATGACGATTTCCCTCAGGAGCAGTGTCGCCGCAGCCTCCAGCACGGCGCGCGCACAACACAGTGCTCCCGCCGTCTGCCTGTATAAACTGCGCATGCGCGGGACACATCGCGAAACCCGGGTATCCGGCGCATGCGCACAAGTCGCCGCAGGACGCCCCAGGACCAATCGTTATGGGAGGAAGCGTATCCCCGGCAGGAGGGGATAACGCATTCCCATAACGTGCGCCAAACTGATAATACATATGGGCGAAAGTCAGGTTCTCTTCACCACGATAAAGTGGTGAAGCGAACCTGCGCCCTTAACGATCGGTACGCCACTATTAATAAATCTACCCCTGCAGTTCCTTCTGAGTTCCTCCTGGTGCTAACAGTTTCGGAATGTTTAATTCCTTCGTCAGAGTACGAAAGAATTAAACATTCCGAAACTGTTAGCACCAGCTGTCACGGTGTCAGCTTCTCATTTCATATCAAGTACCTCCCAATGAGTGCCGCCTGCACCGTAAAAATACTTGCTGTATCTTCATTTGGAAGGCACCGGGGCCGATGACATTTGTCCTTTAGGAGTGCCGGATCTACTCTGTTATATATATATATATATATATATATATATATATATATATAATATAATATATATATATATATATATATATATATATATACCCCCACACACCCCCACATAACAGTCCCACATCATATATCCTATTATACAGCCTTTTGGAGAAAATCAACTAGAAAAATACATATTTTTTGTTGGTGAGATTTGACTATTTTGAAATTCTAATTACTTATTAATCATTTGAAGGGGGGGGGGGGTATTACCAGAGTTCTGACAGTGCTGACCACAGTTTCTAAGAATTGCTGACACTTAAAGCTTAAGATAGGGATTTTATTACCTGCATCATATTCACTTAGAGGGTTTGAACTAAAATCCACCTAATTTCCAATTGAACTCATGTTAATTTAATGCTGATTTTCTAATAGAATGGCAAAAAGTCATGGCTGCAGTTTCTTGACTAGACTTTGTTTTAATTTGGCTTTATTGTTAAAATGGGAACCATGTATAGGTTATTATGTCTATGTATCATATATATTGTGTGTCCTTTCTGTTGGCATACACCATGCACCAAAATCCTTATGCAAGTGTGCTGTTATAATTGATTAAATATATACGGATCATAAAGAATTTTCACAAACATTATAGTTCCTTGTGTAATTATCTGACTATGTATTACTAGACATTCAGTATGCAAAAATACCAAAATTTTAAAGAGGACCAAGTACTGTTTAACTGTGATATGTATACCCCTTTCACATTTCAGCTAAAAACCAGTATATTGCCGATTTTTAGGGGCTTTAAAACGGTTTTAGCTCTAATGTGCCTACTGTCCCTGCGCAGGATGGGCAGATAGCGGCGGGGTCCCTAGGAACTAGTTCCCATCCTCCGCAGGGACCCCGTTGCTATCTGCCCTTCCGGCGCAGGGACCTCCTGCACCCCCACGCTGCCCAGGACCGTGCAGCACCCCTGCTCCCCACCTTTACTGCCCGGACCCTGTCGCAGATCCAGCCATCCAACTCCGGGAGCCGGTAAGCGCTGGAGCCGGCTCCCGTGGATCGCGGCCTACTTCCTGCCCAGAGCCACAGCCTCAATTTGTAGCCCCCTGACGCAGGTGATCACCCAGGGATTTAAATGGTAATGTACCCTTTTCCAAATGCAATGTAAAAGGGGTTTAACTAGCTTTCAACCCAATTTTTTTAAATGTAAAAAAAAAACGGTTGAAAACAGGTTTGCAATGTGAGCCGTAGGTTGGAATTTGCTGGCTGACACAAAGTGGAAATAGATTATTACAGAAGTGACCAATTCAATGCCCTAACATACACAGAGGAGCCTGATTCTGTGTATTAAGGGCAAGCCGAATGGTAAATGGTCCCTAAGAAACCAGAGGAAAGAATGCAGAGGTCTGAAATTATATTGCAATGCAGGCTGATGACTGAGGGCCAGATGTTTCAAGCTTTTTTAAACCCAGCCTGAAACATAACAGGTAGGAGCTGATTGGTTTCCTGTTTATCATTCTCCATTTTAACAGTTTTTGAAGCTTGATACATCTGGCCCTGAGAGTGAAAAAATCTTTAAAATGAATAAATTACAGCGTTATTTAGAGAACTGTTATAGAAAAATGAGCATGGAGGAAATAATATATAGTGTATTGCCAACTGTGAGATGTATCCCCCAAATTCTTAACTTATACTAGATCCAAGCCTTCAGTGGGTTCTTCCCTCAGAGGTTATGTCAGAGCAGATTTATCCAGATAACAGTGCAAGCTGGTGATTTGTATAAAAACATGTGAATTATTTAGCTAAAGATTAGAGAAACTCTGCAGATTTTTCCAAATCGAGGCTGCGGATAAACTGAGCCATTTTATATTTCCTAGAAATTTGAGGAGTTATTGTTGTTGAAAGCCTGAATATTGATATATGAAAATTGTTTCATTGTTGAATGATAAACTACATTTATTTGGATTAATATTGTTTAAAGGTACCTTTAATAAAATAAATATAAATATTTTGAAAAGGAAAAGGCATTTGGAAATATTTTTATTTAATTATGGTCATGGTTAACTTTGAAAAACTCCATTGGTTAATTTACCCAGAGATGGCTCAATTTACCCATTGGCTCAGATCTACAGTATTTACCTCTAATCTGGGGCAAGTTGAACCACATGGCCCTTTGTCATATACTGTATGCAGTCTTATTGGGGGAAATTTACCAATATGAAAAACCTAGTTTTTCGTATTGGTATTTCCCCTAAGGTTGCATACGACTGTTTAAGTCGTATGCAAAGTCGTGTTCCGGAGGGGAAATTACAAAGCAGTCAGATACGACTGCTTTGTAACCCTCCGATGGTGTAACAATTCATCTTAGCTGGCCATATATATACGGCTGCTAATACAAATTATTTCTAGCAGTCTGCTCGGATCAGTCAGATCCGTGCAGGCTGCAGTGTGTAAAAAAAAATAGAAAAATAAATAAATTTTAAAAAAAACCGGCGTGGGGTCCCCCCCACAGCCGAAACCAGCACCAGGCTGACAGAGCCTGGAGCCGGTAATTAAAAATCAGGGAACCCGACAAATAGGGGTTCCCCGATTTTTAACAACCAGCCCCAGGCTCCAGTTCCGGGGCTGGTTCCCAAAATACGGGGGACAAAATGACTAGGGGTCCCCCGTATTTCAAGAACCAGTCCCAGGCACAACCAGCCAGCAGGGTAATGTCACAGCCGGGGGACACTTATGATATAAGGTCCCGCGGCCAAAACATTAACCCTACCGACCAGTCAGCCTGGCCGGGGCCCTGGGGGAGTGGGGACCCCCCCAATGAAGGGGTCCCCCCCCTCCAGGACTTACCTGACCAGGCTGAAGCCTGGTACTGTCCCCGATGCCCCTGGGCGGTGGGCATCGGGCTGATTATGGTGTAAAAAATAGATTAAACTATTGTTTTTTACTGTGGCACTACAAGTGCCAGCAAGCCTCCCTAGCAAGCTGGGACTTGGAGAACCACAAGTCCCAGCCTGCTGGGCATTAAAGGGCCCGCTGGCACTTGTAGTTCCACAGTTAAAAAAATAGTACACAAAACACACTGACACACTTTTAAAATAAAACTTTAATACATACAAAGCCCACACATACTAATACTTACCTATCTTCTTCCCGTAGGTAGCCCTGGTCCTGTGTCGTCTTCTGGTCCTGTGTCGTCTTCTGCCTCCATGTCGACCGTCGCCGTCCGGATCCGACGAAATCCATTTGGGAAGCTGTGGAAGGAAACCATACTCACCTGTCCCAGCGCGACGTAGTCCAGGTAAGTGTCTTGGCAAAAAAAAAAAACGACACCCCGAAACCAGCCGGACAGAGAGCCGCACGGTACTCTGTGTACATCGTGCAGCTCCGCCTCCCGAATGCCGCTATTGGCCGCCTTGCGGCCTAGCGGCCAATCAAGAGCCGCTAGGCCGCAAGGCGGCCAATAGCGGCATTCGGGGGCGGAGCCGCACGATGTAAACAAACAACGTGCGACTCTCTGTCCGGCTGGTTTCGGGGTGTCGGTTTGTTTTTTTGCCAAGACACTTACCTGGACTACGTCGCGCTGGGACAGGTGAGTATGGTTTCCTTCCACAGCTTCCCAAATGGATTTCGTCGGATCCGGACGGCGACGGTCAACATGGAGGCAGAAGACGACACAGGACCAGAAGACGACACAGGACCAGGGCTACCTACGGGAAGAAGATAGGTAAGTATTAGTATGTGTGGGCTTTGTATGTATTAAAGTTTTATTTTAAAAGTGTGTCAGTGTGTTTTGTGTACTATTTTTTTAACTGTGGAACTACAAGTGCCAGCGGGCCCTTTAATGCCCAGCAGGCTGGGACTTGTGGTTCTCCAAGTCCCAGCTTGCTAGGGAGGCTTGCTGGCACTTGTAGTGCCACAGTAAAAAACAATAGTTTAATCTATTTTTTACACCATAATCAGCCCGATGCCCACCGCCCAGGGGCATCGGGGACAGTACCAGGCTTCAGCCTGGTCAGGTAAGTCCTGGAGGGGGGGGACCCCTTCATTGGGGGGGTCCCCACTCCCCCAGGGCCCCTGGCCAGGCTGACTGGTCGGTAGGGTTAATGTTTTGGCCGCGGGACCTTATATCATAAGTGTCCCCCGGCTGTGACATTACCCTGCTGGCTGGTTGTGCCTGGGACTGGTTCTTGAAATACGGGGGACCCCTAGTCATTTTGTCCCCCGTATTTTGGGAACCAGCCCCGGACCTGGAGCCTGGGGCTGGTTGTTAAAAATCGGGGAACCCCTATTTGTCGGGTTCCCTGATTTTTAATTACCGGCCCCGGCTCCTTCAGCCTGGTGCTGGTTTCAGCTGTGGGGGGGACCCCACGCCGTTTTTTTTTTTAATATTTATTTTTTTTCTATTTTTTTACACTGCAGCCTGCACGGATCTGACTGATCCGTGCAGGCTAAAACGCAAATAGAACAGGAAAATGGTGTTCTATTTTCCTGTCGTATTTGCGTGGGTGTTTCACACCACTTAGCAGCCGTATTATCAGTACGGCTGCTTAGTACATCAGGAACCACCATTCTTTTGAATGGTGATTTCTGTCGTATCCTATCGATGGTGTAGGACATTCGTATTTGTAACTACAAATACGAATGTCCCATCTTTAGGACTACGAATTGTTGTATTTTTGGGATTGTAAATCCCGAAAATACAAATTCGTAAAAAAAAAGGTGTATTTCTCCCTACGAATACACCTTTTTTCTACGAATCCATTTTGGTAAATGTCCCCCATTATTTCAACTGACAGAATACATCCTTAAATAAAAGGTAGATATTTCCTCAACATAGGTAAAAATGGACTCCCACCCACTCTCCCCTGCTAGGTAGGACCTCCCTTTGGACACAAGGATACTGGACCTATTGCAAAATTAATTAAAATAGGTAATGGAAAAATGATGGTTTAAGATGACATGATACCAAACTTCAGTTGCATTATATATTCCTATTGCACATAAATGTTGTATTTCTTCCATTGCCCCATGTTCCAAAAATTCTCTGGTGACCTCGAAGACCATCTGAACAAACTAAACTCACTGTCATGTTGATGTGTGCTTTGTGACATGGTACATCAGTCTTTTAAAAGTATTCATTAGATGATGGATAGACTGTTGCCATGCGGGTATGTACATGGTCAACAAGTAGTTTGTTGCATTTAAACAATATCCAGTTGGCACTTAGTGGCTTAATGTGTGGCAAGAAAACATTTCCCACACCATTATACCACTACCGCAAGAGTTAGCCATTTAACATTTGGTGGGATGTATCCATGGATTCAAGAATTTGATGTCATATTCTAGCGCTACTATCTCCATGTTACAGCAGAAATCAAGCTTCATCAGACTAGATGATCTCCAATCTCCAATCTCCAACTATATGGATTTGGTTATCCTATGCCAACTATAGCCACTAATAGAAGTAGAACCCGTTGTGCTTCTGTAGACCATCTATAGTACCTCAAAGTTCAGCATGCTGTTCATTCATAGATGCTCTTATTCGTACTACTGTTGTAAGGCATGATATTTGGGTTGCTGTCACCTTTCCCGTCTGACTTCAAGTGTTTTTGACTACAGAATTGCTGCTCGATTTGCTTTTATAACATTCTCTGTAAACTCAGACTGTTGTACATTACTGTTCATGCTAAACTGAATTAGCAGGTGTTGCTCCCTGTCCAATGTTTAAAAGGCAAAATGTGCCCTGAACTTTAGCGGTGCCTGCTAAAACAGCCTGCCTGCTGCCTTGTTGCCTCCGAGCATGAGAACACCATCTCTTCACTTTAAATAGAGATCTTGGGGGATGCCCAGCACCTCCGTAGGTGCTGGGCTTTTTCCCCATCAGTAACTCCGGCGGCTGCGTCACTCACCAGTAGTAATCAAAACTTTTCGATGTTTAAGGTCACATCGTCACCTGATGACGATGTGACCTTTAACATGAAAATTTAGATCCAGATTTGCTGCTGTTTACATCCAGTATCTTTGGTGACCCAGTCGGGGTTTTGTCCAGGAAGGGCACAGGAGCACAACATACTATTAAGGGGGAGTGCTGCCTAACTGACCTTTCTATCTATCTATCTATCTATCTATATACATACATATATATATATATATATATATATATATATATATATATATATATATATACACACACACACACACACACACACAGGCACACACACATGTGTATGTCTATGTCTTCCTTTGTTTCCTTTGTCTTTCGGATGACTTGTATCTCAATACTATAGCTGCTTGTGGCAGGCTACTTAGTTTCTTCCACAATGTACAGTATGTAAAGTCAAATATTGGTATGTAAAACATTTGACTTTTAAATCATAAGTATTTGTTGAAAGGATTTTCTGCCCTCTTTTTAATTATGTGCCATTGCAACGGAAAACACATAAAAATCGTAGTGATGTTTACAAATGCTGTATGTAAATAATTGTAGTTTGTAAGAAATGCGGCAATTTAAATTTGCTGACAGAGTTACTAAGAAACAAACCTTTTGATTCTGTGAAAGTCTTGTTTGGTACAGATACACGTTCTGACAGTCTAAGTTACTGAACAAGAGTGAGTATTTTTTAAAGGAAAATAAACTGACATTTGCTATGTTTCTAGAATATTTTACATATTGCTGCATATTCTTTAGTGTCAAGTCTACTGTGAATACAATTTGAGCATGTTTAATTTCCACATATGCTTAAAACTAAAGTGTGATATTCCTATAATTTGTGGGAGAAAAATGTATGTTTTGACTGATTGTAAACCCCAAATGATCATTAGGGCTAGCTTTACTTGTACCGACATACACATCAAACCCCTAAGAAGTTGGGCCTAATTCAGACCTGACCACAGGGCAAATTTGTTCTCAAAATGGGCAAAACCATATGCACTGCAGGTGGGGCAAATGTAACATGTGCACAAAGAGTTAAGGCCCCCATCCGCTAGTGTGATATGGGCACTTTTCATGAGATTCCAACTCCTTGCATTGCAATCGCAGATCTCATTAGCTGCCTCTAGGATCTATCAGATCCCACAGCCATGAATGGGATTGCATACGATGTATTGTAGTTGCCAGTTGCCCGGGAGCCGTCGGAAGAGTTGGAGAGGTATAGCATGCATGATATCGCATACTATACTGTACCCCCACTAGCGGATGGTCGCCCTTAGATTTGGTTGGGTTGTATTAAAACTGAAATCTAAATTGCAGTGTATTTACCCTGCACAGATACAAAATAAGTCACCCAAATCTAACTCTCTCTCCACATATTACATCTGCCCCACCTGCAGTACACATAGCTTTGCTCATTTTGAGAAAAAATTTGTTCTTCAATCAGGTCTGAATTAGGCCCACAGTCCTTGCTACTTCTCCTACTTTGAATAGACATGCATAAGGAATAGTGCAACACATGGGGTGACATTCTATGGAATGAGAGTTGTGTTTTTTGGCGATTTTTACTCCAAAAAACGGCTAATTCGCATTTTTCTGTGAATTCGCATATTTAATGTGATTCGAAAAGGTCCCTAAATCGCATATTTTTTGCGATAAGTCATGCGTACTGAAAGTGCGGTAAAAATTCTCACATTTATCGTATCCAGATGTTTTCCAATAGAAAAGTATACAATTCGCTTATTTAATGGAATGGGATTTCGCAAATCGCACTTTTAAGGTGTCTAATAATCGCCATTTTTTCAGACCAGGTTCTGTTGGGCGATTTGGCCCAGAACTCAATTTGGTCAAGTGCACACATGGTTAATGTCATCACAGGTGTCCTTAATTTTACTCATAAACACTCCTACATATACCCCCACATCATTAAAGACACCTGTGAGGGTTTGAGACATGGAGATTGTGCAGAATGGATTTGAGTTGCTCATTTTGGATTTGGCCCATTTGGAGTAGCTGGGCAGGAGGGAGGAAGCTGCGCACCAGAACCAGGTACCACCCCAAATAGTGCGTACCCCACGTATGTATCGTGCTAGGCTGTACCTGGACTCCCTCTTGGATCAACAGGTTGTGGAGATGTGTAGGCTAAACCGCAATAACTTGTTGAAATTATATGAGCAGGTGAGAGATGATTTGGACCCTTTTGGGGGGGGCAACTATGCAGTGTCTGGGCTGCAGAAATTAATGTGTACACTCTACTATTTGGCCACTGGCACCACTCAGTCCGTGACCTCATGGTCCTTGGGGGTATCACAAGCCAATTTCTCAAAGCATTTTACTCAAGTGTTACTTGCTTTTAAGAAGTTGTGGCGGACATACATCAGATTCCCCAGTTCTGAGTCAGAGTGGCAGGACCACAAGGTTGCTTTCTATAGACTCTCAGCATTCCCTCACGTGCTGGGAGCTATAGGCTGCACACACATTGGGATTAGGGCACCGCACGTGCGGGGCCACGTCCATATCAATAGGCGTGGGCGGCACTCCCTGAACGTGCAGGTTGTATGTGATGCTCATCTGAAAATCCTAAGTGTGGTTGCAGGCTTCCCTGGGAACTGCCATGACGCCTATATTCTGAGACACTCCGGCCTCTGGAACCGATTTACCCAACAACAAATGCCAGAGGGCTGGCTACTTGGTAAGTACATTTTTACATATTACCCTCTCTATTCGTATTTGTACCTGCTGAAATGTGTGTGTGTGTTTCAATTTTCACCAGCCTACTACTCTTGTCCAAGTAAATACTATTTGCCCACTGCACATACCTTACCATATAAGGCAATAACTTCCTTTCTTTGGTTTAGGTGATCAGGATATGGGTGTCTTTCCTGGCTCATGACACCTTTGCGCACCCCTGATGGCCCTGCACAGCACCGGTATAATGAAGCCCATATTGCAACCCGCAATGTGGTGGAGCATACATTTGGAGTGTTGAAAAGTAGATTCCGGTGTTTGGACCAGTCATCTGGTTTGCTGCTTTACCACCCTGCAAAAGTAGTGATGATAGTCCAGGCTTGCTGCATGTTACACAACATAGCCCTATACCAACCAGCCTATGTGGAGGAGGATCATGCAGCAGTCGTGCAGGAAGCCCAACCTACCACACCTCGGGTAGTGAGGGGTATGCAGAGGGGGAATCTGGTGCGTACAGACATCATCAGGCACTACTTTTCTGGACAATCTGTGAAAGGAAAGATCGGCAGACTTTATGTACCGAGCAATGGAGATGCTTTTGTGCGAAATCATCAAATAAATTACAATAATGGACAAATTTACCTTTGGTTTAGGGCTATATTATTTACTATTCATATTTTTACATTGATGTTTTGCACCTGTAGTCAGGCAAAAAAAAAAAACACTGCTTGAAACATTACAACTGTTAGCAAATCTGTGGTATGTAGGCGTGACTGCTAAACCACCAGTACACCAATGTTTTTGGGCCACTTACATATGAAGCTGGTAGAAAAAATGTTACAGTGTGGAACAATAGATGTGCAGTTGTGGAACTACAAGGCCCAGCATTCTGATCATTTTTAAAGTAGGTGTAAACTATTGCCATTGACAGACCTTGCTGGGCTATGTAGTTCCACAGCACCACATTAATTAGTATAACAATACCAAATAACATTGCAGTTTAAATACATTGGCATGTATGTTTCATATTGCATGTGGTGACACTTACCAGCCCGGGGTGGGCTTGCCGGCCTATCGGTATCCGCAATGTGCATCCCAGGCAGGACCTCAGGGGGGATAATTCTTTGGAGCTTCACCTCATATGATGTGTACGTTATTGTGGTGGGGCTTCCTCCGCCAGTCTTGGTGGCCTCCTCCATCTCCATGGCCATTTTCTTTTTCAGCTGCCGCTTGATGTCGTGAAACCGCTTTTTAACGTTTTTGCTTAGCCTCTTGCGGTGACTGACAGCGTTGACCGCCTAGGTGATGTCCTTCCACATACCACGTTTACGATGTGAGGTGGTCTTGAGCTGGTTTTTCCCCAGTAAGCGGTCATACAGGGGTATGATGGCCCGGACAAGTGCCACATTCTCCTCATAGCTGAATCGGACCTTTCTCCCACTTTTGGTGCGGCCAGCTTCACCCTCCTCCTCATCCTCTATATCTACCACATGCATGTCAAAATCCTCCTCCATGCCAGTGTCTTCCTCCTCCTCCTCCTCCTCACCTCCATCTTCCTCCATCTCGGACATGTGGCCCTCCTGCAGCTGCTGTGGGGTATGGGCAAGGTCCTGACTACAGGATGGGTATGCCAGCGGATCCTCCACCTCCTCCTGCTGGGCCTGGTCCGCCAGGGCCTGGTCTGGGGCTGCCCTTGCAGTGGCCATGGTAGCTGCCACACTGCGGATTTACTGTGGTGATACGTATACTTTACCACTCCCATCGGGAGGTGCTTCCTCTGGGTCTGCCACCGGATCTCCCTGCTGGGGAGTCTCGATGTTGTTGAGCAGTTGGTCGATGTTGTTGAGGCTGTCGAGCTCAGGCACCCCACTCTCCTCAAAGACCTCTGCATATGCCTCCATCTCCTCCTCGAGGGTGAGGTAGTCCTGGTCTGGCTCGACCGATTCGACTGCCGCTTTCTTGGAAGATTCTGGGTCAGCAGCTGGGCTGTCTAACTCCTTCCTCTTCCTTCTCGGCTGTACATTTCCTGCATGGGCAAGTGGTGGAAACTCTTCCTCGGAGAGGAGAGGGACAGGGAGGGGGCGAGAGGGGGTGGTGGGAAGAAGGGTGGGCTGGATCACAGGTCGGGAGGGTGAGGGAGGAGGGGTGGTGCGAGCAGCCGGGATGGGAGTAGCTGTCACAGAGGGAGGGAGGGGAGGAGGGTTAGGAATGGTGGGGGAAGGTTTCTTACCACCTTGCTTTTGCGGGACCTTCTTCCACTGCACCGGTGTGGGTGGCACCTTGGGAGGGACGATCACACCCGATGCTGCTGCGGCATATGATCTTGCTCTACTTGGACAATCCTTGTAGACATGATCCACTGAGCCGCACAGGTTGCAGGTCTTCTTCGTGGGGCAGTCTTTTGTCTCATGGCCGGCCAGTCGACAAATCCTGCAAGCCTGGACCTTGCATTCCTTCCCAAAGTGGTCCTTTCCTTCACACTTACGACAAGTGCGTGGCTAGTCCACGTAGTAGATAAGTCCTGCAGTTCCCCCCAGGGAGAAGCACGGTCTGAGGTGCTTGACTCCATCTGGGCACGAAGTGTCTTTGTGCAGCCTGACAATCACCGACCATTTTTCAGTCCAGAGTCCATTCTCGTAAAGGATCCTTGAGGGGTCCTTTATTACGGTGCAGGATCGGCTGAGAAATGTGATGATGTCCTTGATGTTTGTGTGTGGGCTTCGCATTGAAACCGTCACCCGCCTCTCCTCTCTTTGGATAGGGCAGTTGCCCACAAAGCGAGAGAGAGGGGACTCAGGCTTCGCCGCTTTCACCGCTTCCCAATACCTCTTGCAGATTGCGATGGAAGCAAAGGTGGCGTAGAAGATGCCTCTGAAGAAGCTCTGGACGCTGAGCATTTCAGGTGCAGAGAATCCTTGCTCCAGGACCATCTTCTTGCCGAAGTACTCAACCGTCATGTCCGGCACCTTTCCGTCTACCTCCTTTAGCTTCATCACCACGGTCTGCCTCATCCAGGGCTCCAGGGCTGGGACGCCTTTGGAGTGGTCCTGGACGGCCACCGTTGGTGGTGTCACAGAAGGGGCAGTGGAGCTAGGGCCGGCCAATCTGGTCAGGCATTCGGCCGGTGACTTACCCTTCTTCCCGGGCTTCCTCCCAGCGAGGGGGACCGAAGTGGAGGCTGTGGCCATCCTTCCGGCTTCTCGGGGCGTCTGAAGTCGGGGCAAAGGGTACTTCTTCGGCGACGAGAGGAGGAGATAAAGAGGTAGCTTCAGAGGGCAGAGCAACACAAGTCTAACCCTCCAAGGGGGCTAGAGAGCGATGCACGGCTTCAGAGGGCAAAGCAAAGCAAGTGTAACCCTCCACGGAGGCTGGGGAGCGTTGCAGAGCTTCGGAGGGCAGAGCAGAAAGTCTGACCCTCGGCGGCGGCTCCGGAGCGGTGGAGGCTTCAGAGGGCAGAGCAGAAAAGTCTGACCCTCCTAGGCAGCTCGGGAGTGCTGCAAGGCTTCGAGAGGGCAGAGCAAAAAAGTCTGCCTCTCCCAGGTGGCTAGAATGCGTTGCAATCCTCTTCAGGCAGAGTCCTCTTCTCCTCGCAGTCGAGGCGAAGCTTCTTCCTCGGCGTCGAGAGGAGGAGGGGTCGGCAGTCGCTTCAGAGGGCAGAGCAAGTCTGAGCTTCAGTCTTCTCCGGCTTCTCCCTCTTCTGGCAATGTTTTCTCCTCCTCGCAGTCTCGACGTCTTCGCTCTTTCGCTTTTCTCGGCCTGGCAGCGGTAGCCCTGAGAAGGACCGTTGTCGGTCCAAGAAACAAGGAGCAGAGCTGCCTCTCAGAATGAACTGATAATAACAGATACTACACTTGATCTTAGCCAAAAGGCCGAGAAGCGATCCATGATGAGCTTTACATTTTGTATATAGCTGGTTGTTACAGTGATGGGGCACTGTGGTGTTATGTCATTATCCCGTACACATTTGAGGAGGTTGTGCTGGAGATTGTAGCAGCATGGTGATGGCATACCTCCCAACATTACCCTCTCCAGGAGGGACAGAATGCTCTGTTTCTGGACTTCCCTTGAAAGTATGATTGCCATCACCTGTGGTGACACACCTTTCTTATCAATTAACCAGGTTCAACACAGGTGATGGCAATCATATATTCAGGGGGAAGTCCAGGAACAGAGCATTGTGTCCCTCCTGGAGAGGGTCATGTTGGAAGGTATGTGATGGGGTGATCTTATCTAAGGTCAGTGTTCATTTAAATTTGTATGTCCCGAAGAAGAAGAGCTTCAGTGGCGTAACTATAAATTGAGCCCCCCTCCCTTGTTTCGGCAGCAACCCCCCCCCCTCTGTAAAATAAGCCCCCCCCTCCCCCGTAAAATTAAGACTCCCCAACCCTGCCTTACCCCGCTGCTTACTGCTGCCACCGGGTCTGTGGCCGGGACCCACAGATCTACTTGTCTACAGTCCCATCTTTCCTCCTGGCTGGTTCCTACTAATGAAAATGACCCTCATAAAATGGCTGCCCCTAACAGCAGACCATTTTTGAGGATGCGAGAGGAGACTGCCGCCTCCTTTAGCTTTCTCAAAAAGTGTCTGCTGTAAGTGGGGTGGACATTTTGTTTGGGCTATATTACATTAACAGGAGCCTGCCAGGAGGAGAGCCGGGACCGCAGACAAGTAGATCTGTGGGTCCCGGTGGGGCGAGCAGAGGGGTAAGGTTGGTCCCGGGCCCCGGCAGCAGTGCAGCGCATCGATAGCCCCTCAGAGCCCCGTCGCACACACTTACGCAGCGCCTCCCCGCAACCGCAGGGTCTGCGAGGCTATTGTTACGCCACTGGTGAGCTTATTTGTGTCAGGTCCAGCCCCCCCCCCTCTCTCCCTCTCACTCTCTCTCTCTATATCATCCATATATATGTCTAGTGTCCGCGAGTCTCCAAAACACTGGCAACTGCTGGCAGAGAGCGAAACTACTCTTTCTCACACATGCACAAATACAGAAGGTAGCAGACTAGCTTTCAAAGCTTTTGCTTTGAGGGTGATTACTTACTAGTATATTATATCTCAAAAACAAACATGTACTTTCTTTTTGGATTACCTAATGTACCAGAGTATATTGTCACCCATTTTAGAGTTCTTATGTGTTTGTTTAATCCCTAAAGGGAAAGTATCTGTAAGTTCTCCTGTTCACAAGCTTTTCCTTATCAAATAAATGGAAGTCTTGACAATCCCCAATGGAGGGCATAACATGGAAAGCATTTATTAGGACTGACGAAGCCACATGACAGGCCCTAGATAATTCTCCAGTCAATGCACAATTGCCTTAGGAGTGAAGTGAAATCTTTTGTTCCTGTTAAACCTGAGAGAATGACAAACCAATGTACAGTATCAAATGCTGGCTGTAAGAATACTGAAGAATTATATCAGTTAAAGTATTAAACAAATAAAATATAAAAAAATCAATAACATAGCTTTGTAAATAAGTAATTCAAATGTATTGTTTTAATTAATAAAAATAATCATTGTAATGATCTGTGTGCAATGTATACAATTCTACATAAACAAAGTATATATCAATTTTAATTTGTTTTGTGTTTTAATTATCAGAAGAATGTGATCTGGGAAGCCAGTAGATTATAATTTAATATACAACCCAAAAGATATAAATGTAGTGTACACATTAATTTTTTATTTTTTTTCCATTTGTTATTTATTAACGTATTTGAAGCAAATTGTACATTGATACATTAGTCGACGAAGTTTCTATTCAGATTCCTCTATACATTTTTAAGAGAGAGCTTTCATATCATTACATCCGTTGTTTTTACAAGTATACACTTATGACTGGAGAATTAGATCATTGCCCCTATACGTTCCTCTCTGAACGGAGCTCCCAGATTGTCTTATATCTTATTATGTCCTTCCAGGTGCGGTCTGTTGGCCGGTCCCCGTTTTCCCACCTTTATTTGCTAGGACGATTACTTTAGTTTGCTTTGTGTTCCCCTTATTTGTTCCTTTGGTTCGTTAGGTGCTCCGTTAAGAGAGAAAATCATAGGTTTAATCCAAACTCATAAAAACTAGGTCAATAAACATACAACAAATAATACAAAATTCTACAAAATAATCAGACAACAAATCATATAAAACATTACGGAGCCATGTTTTTTTTATCGATTGCCTAACTGTCTATGATATTTATCGGATCTTCATGCGATGCTACTCTTGCTTCGTACCAACTTGTTGTTTGGAAGCATTGTCTTAAATGTATCTTTATTGTAGTTGGTTGATTTTCTATGATAGCTCCCCATGCCTCAAAGAGCTCTTTCACCCTTTTTTCCTTTTGGAGTGTCGCCTCCACCCATTCCATACGGAATATGTACATTAATTTTTCTTCAAAGAGTTTCATTGTGGGAGCAGATCTGTCTATCCACCTATGGAGAATGCTTTTCCTGGCTGCAGCTGAAATTGCCAGTAACATTTTTTTTTCCTCCTTTGCTATCTTTGTCTCCTTCCCTATTATCCCAAAGATAGCCCACTCTGGGGTTAGTGGGAACGTGTGTGTCAGTAGTTTTAGGGAGAACTGCCACACTTCCTCCCAAAATTTGTTAATCTGACCGCATTTCCACAGGCAGTGAAACAGATCTGCCCCCACTCTATCACACTTTAGACATTTACAATCTGGAGCTATACCCATTTCGAACCTCCTTTTTGGTGTTAAGTATGTCTGATGGGATATATTATAGAACATTTCTGTATACATTGTAGCTGGTATGGTTTTTACTGATTCTTCAAGTGATTTTATTAATTTTTCTAATGATATGTTTGGGAGTACTTCTTTCCATTTTGTTATGCCTGTTTTTATTTTATCATAATCTAAAGGCTGGTATAGGAATTTATAATGAGCTGTTATGATTTTCTTGTGTGGAACTTGTTTTTTTAATAATATGTCTAGGGGGTTATTCAGGTCTCTTATTGTTAAATTTTGTAATACCTGCTTTGTATAGTGTTGGGCCTGTATAAATGTAATATTACGCGTCGTAAACGGGCCGTGTTTACCTACCGCCTGGGCATATGTCAGGGCTTTGCCCCCCTCTACATCCACCAGGTGTTCTATTCGGCTTATCCCCTGCCTTTTCAAATTTCTAAATGGGTTACCTGCCTTTCCCTCCTGAAAATCTGGATTTTGTAAGAATGTTATAAATTGTGATTTGTATGGATTTATTTGCATTCTATTTCTTAGGATAAACCATAGTTTTCTCAGTGACATTAATAGTGGGTTGCTCAATATCTCCGGGTCTATTTTTGCTTTTTCTAAATGTAGGAAATTAACAAGATTAATATCCCCAATAAACTCTTGTTCCAAAGATGTATTTGTGTAGATTTCTGACTGCTGTATCCAATCCCTCAAGTGCCTCAACACAGCTGCTTGGTTGTACCACGTCACATTTGGGAAGTTAAAACCTCCATTATTTCGTTTCTGTTGCTTCTTAATTAGGCTGATTCTTGCCTTCTTGTCTTTCCAGATAAAATCCCGGAACAATTTATTTACTTCAACTGTGTTTTTCTGTGTTAGCAGAAGAGGCAAGTTTTGGAGAGGGTACAGCAGTCTGGGTAATGATATCATTCTTAGTAGGTTCAACCTCCCTGTATATGACAATTTCAGATGTTTCCAGCCCCTGATCTCTTTTTTTAATTGGTTTAAAGCGTTGTTTATGTTTAAGTCATGTAGGCATGTTATGTCTTTAGGGAGATAGACCCCTAGGTATCTAAACCCTTCTTTTGCCCATTTTAGGTTTATGTCCTGTGCCCACTTGGGTTTAGTGCATTTGGTGTCTAGGGTCATTGCAATTGATTTCTCAAAGTTTATCCCGAACCCAGATTGGAGACCAATCTCTTTTAGCTTTTCCATAAGAGGTTTCAGGGATTCCTCCGGGTTTGCCACATAGAGCAGGAGATCGTCTGCAAAAGCTGTTATTTTGATGGTCTGTGTTCCCACTCGGATACCTTTGAATAGGGTCCAGTTCTGTATTATACGTAGCATTGGGTCTAGAATTAAGTTAAAAAGGAGGGGTGATAGGGGGCAGCCCTGTCTTGTTCCTCTGGACATTTCTATGTTTTTACTTTTTTGGCCATTTATCATAAGTGATGTAACTGGGGTGGAGTAAAATAACTTCACTACCTCTCTAAAGTTTATCCCAAAGCCCCTATGTTGCAGTACTGTTTCCAGGTACTGCCATGAGACAGTATCAAATGCTTTTTGTGCATCTAAACTTAATAGTATATTTGTCCCATGTTTGGCATTACTGCCTTTGAGGCCTCCCACATTAAGATTGGGTTTCCCATGTGTTCCTTGTTATTCTCTCTATAATCTTCCCATTTACCTTCAAGAAAGCTCCGGAACTGGTCTGATTGATAGAGATAGCTAGGGAACCTCCAAATTCTGGTTTTGTCACTATTTTGGGGTAGGCTCATGGCGATGGAAGCCACCGCGTGGTCCGAGATCAAAATAGTGTCTATTTTACTTGTTATTATTTTGGGGATCAGTTTGTTTTCGATAAGTATATAATCTAATCTCGAGGAAGAGTGGTGTACCCCTGAGCAGAACGTGTATGCTCTTTCAGTTCTATGGGCTATTCTCCATGGGTCACTCACCCCTAGGTCTTCCATCATTTTTATCATTGAATTGTATTTGTGGTTAATCGTTTTTGGGTGAATTGATCTATCTATGTGCGGGTTTATTACCTCGTTAAAATCCCCCCCTATGATCAAATTTGCTGTTTCCCTACTTAATAGTATTTGTGAAATGTGCGCAAAAAATAAGTTTTGTGCTTCATTGGGTGCGTAAATATTTACGAGGGTGTATTTTAAATCATTAATTCTTACATCTATTATCATATATCTCCCCTGTGTATCTAATTTGGTGTCCTCTATTGTGTATGTTAGGTGTTTTGCAAAAATAATTGCCACTCCTCTTGTCTTATTGTGATATGATGCTGCCAAACATTCTCCTATCCAATTATTCTTTAAAGTGTTTTCTTCCCCCTTCTTCCAATGTGTTTCTTGAATAAATAAAATATCTACCCCTAACCTTTTAATATGTTGAGTAACTTTTTTACGTTTTACTGGAGTGTTTAACCCATTAACATTCCAGGTCGCTATATTCAATTTTTCCGGTTTACTCATCCTGAGTTAGTCCCCCCCTTGATTCTTCTCTCTCTGTTCCCATTCTTACGGTTGCCTTTATTTTTAGCTCTCTCTACCTGTTTATGTTTATATTTATAAATCTGATTACCTCTTTGTGTTTGCCTTGACTTCGTATCCTGTACTTCCCTTCTATATTTCCTATACCGTTCTTGCTTCAAATCCTTATTTTCCTTCCCATCTTTTCTTCTCCCTGGTTTTTTATTTTTACCCTCCCAGGTCTCACTCCTAGGATTTGGTGATATTTTTCTCCATTTCTGTCTCCTCTCAGGGGTCCCCCCCCCACCCTCCAAACCCCAATATTCATACATCTTTATTTTTAATTCCATCTTAAAAAGCCGTCATAAATACAGGCCTATTGGCCATCTATACCACTTTCTTACGTGATCTTATAGAACACTTTCGCTTCGAGTGGATCCAAGAAGGTATGGGTTTGCTCATCCTCTGTAACTTTAAGTTTTGCTGGGTATTGTAAAGTGAATCTTTTTTGGTTATCAATTAGGAATTTACAAATAGGATTAAACTCTTTCCGTTTTTGTGATACTATTGTGGAATAGTCTTGGAACATCAAGATTGAGTCCCCTCCTATTGTCACTTGCCTTGTTTTACGATAAGCCATTAGAATTTGTTCTTTTGCTTTGAAGTCCAAAAACCTCGCCAAGACTGGTCGAGGCCTTTGGCCTTCCTTTTCTACTCTTCTTGGACCCAATCGGTGAACTCTTTTAATACATGGGTTCAATGCCTCGCTTGGTAGGTTTAGGGCTAAAACAATCTTCTGACCTATAAACTATTGGAGTTCTGAGTCCTTAACCCCCTCTGGGATCCCTATTAGGCGTAAGTTGTTTCTCCTGCTTCTGTTTTCGATTTCATCTATCTTCTCTATGTGTTGCTGTATTTGTTTTGCCTGGGTTTCCACCTTATTTCTTAATGAAATTAAGGTGTCCTCTGCGTCACTGATTCTCTGTTCTGTTTCCGTTACTCTGCTCGACTGCTCCTCCATCTTAGATAATATTGTCTCTACCCTTTGGTTTATTATCTCCAATTTAGCATCTAGCTTTTCTTCTAGTTTCTTTTCAATCATTGGTAACAATATTTTTGAGATCTCCTGAGCCATGGCCTCCACATTGAATGGGCCTATTGTCTCATTTGGCTCAGTTTCTTTTGAGGCCGACCTCGGGGGGGTTGTTGTCACCTTGGGTGTTGCTACCTTATTTCTAACCATTATGGGGGTGGTGTTGGGTCCTGATAGCCTTTTTTTATTTTTGGCTATGTACTTATCCATGCCATAGTGGGCTTGGTTTGGCCGACCCCAACCAGTGAGGGTTATCCCCTCTATCCCCCCTCCCCTACCTTAGTCCCTACAAATTCCGTTTTTTAATAACAGGCGGGAGGTTTAGGAAAGGCAAGACAAAAATCTATAACCTAAAAAGGGAAAAATCAAGAATTGCACATATAGTAATCACACTGAAAGTTATTTTAGGGAAGGGTTGCTAATATAGCGGCAGATGTATGGGCTTGTGCTCTCAAAAAGGAGAACTCAGGTTTGAAAATAAGCACAATGAAGGAATATCTTAGGTTTTTCCCCTGAGTAATGACAAATGTCCTTTGTTTCCGGGCAGCTGGCCCGTGCCCCAGCAAGCAGTCCCTTTTCCGTTTAGACCTGTTCCCGGACAGCTGGTCTGTGACCCAGCAAACAGTCCCACCTTAGGCCCAAGTCCAGACCCAGAAGTTCAGTTTACTAGGCTTTTTCTTTTTTCCCCCCTCCCCCCCTTTGGTTCTTGCAAATTACGTTATTTAGTAACAGGCGGGAGGTTTAGGAAAAGCAAGACAAAAAACTATAACCTAAAAGGGGAAAATAAAAAATTGCACATATAGTAATCACACTGAAAGTTATTTTAGGGAAGGGTTGCTAAAATAGCCGCAGATGTATGGGCTTGTGCTCTCCAAGAGGAGAACTCAGGGTTAAAAATAGACACAAAGAAGAAGTATCTTAGGTTTTTTTTTTTGAGTAGTGACAAATGTCCTTTGTTTCCGGGCAGCTGGCCCGTGCCCCAGCAAGCAATCCCTTTTCCGTTTAAACACGTTCCTGGGCAACTGGGCTGTGACCCAGCAAGCGGTCCCAAATTTGGCACAAGTCCAGTCCCAGAAGTTCAGTTTACTAGGCTTTTAGGGCAGGCCATTTTCCATATCCTGAGGGGGTACCATAGTTCAGTTATTTGTAAAGTTCAGGATTATTGTGTTTTACCCCTTTCCTCCTCCTTTTCCGTTCTTATTGATTTTTGCTGAGCTAGGAAGGCGAGGGAGGGAAAGGCAAACTTATGATAACTCCAAAGGAAAAATACGAAAAAGGCTGAGATGCAAAAAAAAAAAGAAAAAAAAAAACAAAGTTCCACAACATGCACCAGAACCCAGGCCAAAAACGTTCAGGGTATGACAGAGGGGGTACAAACAGGGACATAATCCGGCATCCAGAAACCCGATGGCGTTTTGATAAGCAGTGTCTTTCTTGTTCCTTCTGCCCTAATACGTACGGGTCACACACTTATCCGTTGGGCTCTACTAGGGCCCTTATTGAGGGGTCCTGGGGGTCACAACCTGCAGGAGTTCCACCTTACTCCCCGATTCTGTGATCCCCTATTTTTGGTAAGAGGGCATTGAGAGAGTCTATTCCTTAAGGTTTCTCCCATTCGCCACAACCTGCAGGGACAATTGAATGCCCCCCGGCTCTGCAGCTAAGGAGTTTTTGGGAGGACAGATTAATTCAGCGTTAACGATAACAGTCAGCCTTGGCAATTGGGGACCCCAACCGGGTTTATATAACGCTCAGGTATTTATCGGCAGTTTATCAGAGAGCAGTGAAAAAAGGTACCTGATTTATGAGCGAGTCCTTTTTACCTGCTTGTTGCGGCCACTCTCGCCTTTAATCGCTGTTTCCGACGGTCCCCCCGCCATGCACCAGGGCAGGCCCTGGGGCTGTGGGAGATGCTGTAAGCAGCGGTTTCTCTCACCCAACGTTACTAAAAGCTTGTTTGTAGGCGATATTTACAGACGGCGGCTTCTCTCACCCGCCGCTGCCGAGGGCTGTTCCCGGGGCTTTATGCAGCACTCGCCTCTTTCCCCCTCCAGCAGTGTTGCTCGTGTCACGTTGGCGTCTATGTCCCTCGCTCTTCCCCGGACCCGGGGGACCTGGCTCTGAGGCTGCCAAGGGCTGCTGGAGGCTTTAGCTTTAGCCGACGTAGTCCCTGTGCTGGCTCTCTGTGCCCGGCTGGCGTCTCTCACCCGCCGCTGCCATGTCTGACCTCCGTCCCCGCGTCCTCCGTCACCACGCTGACTGCTCTCCCAGTCAGCGCCGCCCTCTCCCGCTCTCCTCGGACCGGATGGAGCCCAAGCACTGCGGTAAATGATGACGACGGTTCTTGGGGTTTGTTTTTCGACTCCGGGGTATTATCCACTTTGAGCCCTGGTCTCAAGACGCGGCAAGCGTCCCTCCCAAGTGCCGCATCGGAGGTTTTCCAGGAGCTCACCTAAAACGCAGCTGCACCGTGCACCCTGCCCACCGGAAGTCCACATTTATTTATTAACAGATATTTATACAGAGCACACATTTTCTGCAGCAATTTACAAATAAAATTTAGTCATTTACATTAGTACTTGGCCAAAGAAGCTTACATTCTATTTGGGCTATTCTGGTTGAATTCGCAGCCTTGCGAGTCCACCAAACCCCATCCGGGGAATGCCGGGCCTCCCGCCCCTCCCCCTGACAGCGCATGTTCCCACGCACATTAACATAAACATCCATTCACATGCAGTGGGTAACATCGATGCTCTGAGGCAACCTTACATATGCGTGCACCCTCAGGAGGAAATAGGGGGGCAGCTGACATCCGGTGATGTTTAGCTGCCTGCCCCTCCACCTGCATTACGGCCTTATTACCATGAGAACGCCATCGGTCGGGCTGCGAGCGTATTCTGGTTGTTAAGCAACCAGAATACCCTCCTTTGTTCCTTACCATATATATACAAATATATATTTGTTTTTGATAAAAGACAATTAATTTACAAGTATGTTTTGAATTGAGGGACGAAACCCTTGTAAACACAGAGAATGTACAAATCCCACACATATACAGACCTACAGATTATTTAATAGTAGCAGGATATTCCTGGAAAAGAGATTTATTTGGGAGTATCCATACATATTAAGGATCCCCCAGATGAACTTGAAGGGATTACGACAGATATATCTGATATCTGCCACGGTCCCCCTGTTTCTGACCTCAAATGCACTTGGATTTACCAAGCTTGTTACCGGCCCGAGCAGATTAAGCCACCTGTAGATGGGGTTAGCTCCATCTACAGGTGGCTACCAATGATACATACCTGTCGACAAAAGCTTATGCACTGAACCCAAACAACAAGCATAAGCTCTTATCAATAATTCAATACTCAATCCTGGTAAGAGCAGATTGGTATATTTCCACAAAAAATAAATGTTTAAGTCAAAATTATTTATCACAACCACAATAAAAATGGCTCATAATGGTGTGGTGGGAATTATGATAAGATTTTGCAAGTGTCATGTTTCAGGTGTTTGACCTACCATTAAAATATACATACACCACACTAAAAAACTCAGATATATTGATTTATAAATGTGTCCTTATTCATCTTTGCTGCAGTCACTCCAAATTGACCCTCTTGGCATGCTACAGTAGGTCACATGCTAAATGCCAAAAATGCATCTGTCTCACATAACTAGTGCACATGAGGAGACTGTGGAGGTTAATCGGTACTTATGTAATATCTGGGCTCCCGGTTTTCTTATGAGACCGTGTCCGCTCGCCACACTATATAAAATCAACTCCATGCGTAGTTGGATAGTAGGGGTATGAAAAAATGGGGTGCATTTAACATGGGAGTCCAGATAATACATAAGTACCGGTTAATCATTAAGTATCTAAAAAGCAAAATATTTCTCAAATGGACAAAACCATGTGCACTGCAGGTGGGGCAGATGTGACGTGTGCAGAGAGAGTTATATTTTGGTGAGTTATTGTGTTTCTGTGCAGGGTAAATAATGGCTGCTTTATTCACACTGCAATTTAGATTTCAGTTTGAACACAACCTCACACAAATCTAACTCTCTGCACCACCTGCAGTGCACATGGTTTTGCCCATTAGAGAAAGATTTTGCATTTCAGTTCCTTACTGAATAACCCCCCTGTGTGTGACTGAGCCTCTGTACCTGTAAATGGAGTGCTACAATGTGGAAGCTGCAGCTTTTTTCCAATGCAAGTTCTGTTTTGCTACATATACAGACTCATTGGTTGATATATTTAAATTATTTTTAGTAATATAATGTGAACCCTTTTCACACTATTTTAGTATCACCTGAATGGCTGAACCCATTAAGTGGTCCATTAATAACATTATTTTTACTAAAATAACATGTAATGTGGTGTTTTCACACTTTTTGTTTTCATATTATTTTAGTATCACTGAAGGTATACTAAAGCTGAACCCTGTGTAAAGAAAAATCTACAAATAAAAAAAGTTGTGAGGGTTACTGCTGCTCCTGTGACCCCGGTGCAGTAAAATTAAGCTGCATAGCGAAAGCTCACTTCACAGCCCTGGAGGTCACAGAAGCCGGAAGCCCGATGATTGGCAGCCGACCAAGAGCTCCCAACAGCAATCCCCTGGGTGAGTGAGTATGATCAAGAGTGCAGGGGGTCGTGGGGCAAGGGGGTCATCATGACAGGAAAGGGGTGCCAGTGGTAGCGGCGGTGATGCCATCGGTGGTGCATCATGTGCAGCACATGATTGGGTGTTTTTTATGGAAAATAGACCAATAATTCTGCAGAGAGCCATCGCAGGGACAGACCGTGCGATGTAATAAATTATTGCATTGCAAATGTGGCCGATATTCTCACAGGACATCCGCATCTGATGTGAATGGTGATAGAGTGTCCCCTTTGTCACACAAATGAATCAGCACAGTCTCCTTGTTACACTTGCATTGTGACTAAGATGCATACTCATTCTGCATGGCATATTGAGGCTAGATGAATGAGAATGCATCTGTGAGTGGGAGGTCAGTGATCCTTTTGCCGAAGATATCACTCACAGAGACCATTTTCCAGGTGATTCCTACATGTGCAGTAAAAATTTGTCATTAGTAAATTGTCAGGTGCCATGTTTCCATACGTTTGCACATGCACAAAAGAGACTTGTCACAGATAACATAGTAGGCACCATGTTACGGCAGACCTGTGTATGCACAGAATCTGCTGCACTGCTGAGAGGAGGGGACCCAAACGGAATGTGCACACAGGCCTCCTCCTGTCTTAAAACACCACTGGATTTAGTGCACGTAGTAGTTCCTTATACTGTGCCTTATAGGTGCAATGGGGGTTATTCAGATGTGATTGCTTCTCTGATAATTTGCAGCGCTCTGTGATCAGATAGCCACCACCAAGCCAGAGTGAAATCCATTCCTGGGCAATACTCCTAGAGATTTACAAAAATTAGCAAATTGGTGATTAGCTGTAAACCCATTCACAACCGCTCACCATAAAATGATTTTCCCAGTGTGTAAAATCTGTGCGCAACCCAGGACTTACTTGGCTGGCCCGATAGGAGCAGGCTGATTAAGGCCAGAGGTGATGTCACACACCTTCCCCGAAAAAGGTTAGGCACGCCTGTGTATTCCCTGACACTCCCAAAAAATTTCTGGTTATCACACCCAAACGTTGGCTTCCTGTCAATTAAGTTGCGAACAGCTTGCTATTAAATTATGCTGGATTTTATTGCAGAATGGCTTCATCCATTCGAGCTATGATTCCTACGCATGTGCAGTCGATCGATAATCGGAGAGGTTGCAAATTCGCAGCCCAGCGATCACGTCTGAAAAACACCCAAAGGCCCTTATTCAGATCTGATCACAGTACAAATTTGTTCGCAATATGGGCAAAACCATGTGCACTGCAGGTGGGACAGATGTAACATGTATAGACATAGTTAGATTTGGGCAGTGGCGTAACTACCATAGGTGCAGGGGGTGCGGCTGCTATGGGGCCCGAGAGGTCTGTGGGGCCCGCCGCCCCCCTGCACCAAGTCAGGCTGCTCCTGCTCCAGAACGGAATGCAGGCAGGTCACATTAGATGAAGCGGTGATGACCGCTCTGCTCCTGTGATGTACGGGGAAGGAAGCAAGGCCGTCACAGCACTGACCTGTCACCTGACAATACCGCAGCAACTGATTGGGAGAGGACCGGACGAGAATGATCTTCCTTTTCTCCCCCGTTTGCCGGCTTGCTGTTCATGCGCATTGGCGCAGACGGCTGCGCTCCGCTCCTGAGTTCTGGCTTGTGCTGCAGAGCATGGGGGGTGCTGGCCGGCACCAACCTAATGTTGTTCTGCTTCATGCTTGCGCAGGTGAGGGCACCATTGGTAGTGTGTTTATGTCGGCTGGTGAGTGTGCAGGGCAGAAGGCAGAGGTGCTGGACACAGTGTGCAGGGGGAAGAAGGTATTGAAATTCTGTGTACTTGGAGAAGGGGTGTATACTGTGTTATCTATGCATCTATGCTGTGCTCTTCATATTATGTGTGTGTGTGTGTATGTGTATATACACACACACACACACACAGTATTTTAACTGTCCTATATTCTTCTTCTGAATGTATATTGTGCCCACCCATGTAGAAACCTAACCCTCCCACCTGCCCTACCGGCTGCCACCTAAACCCTTCACCTTGCAGCATGGATGTTCCTATATCTATATCATCACTTTGTGCAGATATATATAATGAAAAAAAATGGCAGCACTCTCAGGTCTTATGAGTAAATCACACCAAGCTCAGATGTTCACTTTGATGTTTTGGTTGAGCCTGGTGTTATTGATTCATAAGACCTGAGAGTGCTGCCATTTTTTGCATGTATGTTTTCCTGGAGGCCCCCAGGGCAAGTACATTATATTGAAGGATACCGTGAGTGACGTCTATTTGGAAATATATATATATATTACTTACACCTCACCTGGTGCGGCCTCTCCACTTCCCTCTTAGCCACTCTCTGGATGGGGGGGGGCCTTTTTAGAATTTTGCTATGGGGCCCACAAAGGTCTAGTTACGCCTCTGGATTTGGGTAAGTTATTTTGTTTCTGTGCAAGGTAAATACTAGCTGTATTATTTTTACACTGCAGTTTAGATTTCAGTTTCAACACTCCCCACCCATTTTACCCTCTCTGCACACGTTACATCTGCACCACCTGCAGTACACATGGTTTTGCCCATTTTGAGAACAAATCTGTACTGTGATCAGATCTGAATAAGGGCCAATATCTACCACCTGTAATTTTGCAACACAATTTCTCCTGGACTTTCCTGTTGTTTTGCTTCTGATGGATCTTATTGCTGTCTGCTGCCTTCCTTCAGTGAGATCTGTGCATGTTTCTGTGCAAAATAAATGTGTATCTCCTGCGTCAAACCACCCCCGGACTCATTGAGCTGTATTTATGAAACCAGGCCCGGCTCTAGGATTGGTCCTGGTTCCAAAAATACGGGTGACAAAAAAATAAACTGGGGATACCCCATATTTTAGAACCAGCACTGGGCTCCAACAGTCAACGGTGTCATTCCACAGCTGGGGGACACTTTTTATGCAAGGTCCCCGGCCTTACCATGAGCACCATGGCTAGTCAGCCCTGAACGGGGTCTGTGGGGGAGTAAGAACTCCCCCCATTAAAGAGGGGTCCCCTGTCCAGGGCTAAAGTCCGGTGCTGTCCCCGGGGTCCCAGGGTGGTGGACACCGAGCAGACGTGTGTAAAAAATAGATAAAAACACATTGCTTTATACAGAAAAACTACAAGACCCAGCATGCAGGGCATTAATATGCCCACTGGGTCTCATAGTTCACATGTAAAAAGAATGTTTAACTAAGGAGACACACACCCAGAAATGTATAACTTTATTAAACAACCTTTTTATACTGTACACATATACTTACCTGCTTCCAGCACTGTCCAGTCTCTCCTGTTGCTCATTAAGCAGTGGCAGCCGCACTGACAGCGGAGTGAGCAGGCTGTACTACAGTTTAGCGGAGACGATGTCTCAATTTCTCAGTCTGATCTGTCAAGATTGGGACAAAATTGGAGGCCTTTAGAAAATGCACAGGGATAAATGCAAAAGCCTGTGCAGTGCAGGCATCAGCGAGATTCCAGCAGTCTTTTAAAAGAGAAACCAACACTGGGCAGACATTCCATGATTTTGCTGATGTCTGCATTGCACCAGGGGTACCTACAGTTCTGGGCTTGAAGTCTCTAGAATTAAATAAGGGTATGATTGGTGTTGGGGATGGGGTTAATTTATATTTACGATTAGGTGAATCCCAGAGTGTTAAGGAGTGAGAAATAACTAAGTGATCACGTACATTTTTGGGGCGATGCGCATAAGGAGAGAGGCAGGGTGAGAAACCCCAAGGATTCGGCCTCCAGGCTAACCCACATTTTAGAGTTACTGTAGTTACTCCATAGTATACATTCGGCAAGCTGTGCTGAGAAATAATAGAGTTTGAAATTGGGTATGCCCAGACCACCCCTACGAGTCTGTCTCTGTAAGATCTTGAAGCGAACCCGAGGTTTTTTTCCTGCCCAGATAAATTTTTTGAGGAATGAAAATGAAGGAATTTATAAAAGGTACGGGGGAATGTAGATGGGAAGGGTTTGAAAAAGTTATAAAAGTTTATGGATGGTGGTCATTCGTATAGCTTTAAAGTGACCTATCCAGGAGATTAATTGGCGAGACCAAGAATCTAAATCTATTTTACTTGAGAGAGGAGATGGGAAAAATTAGCCTGGAATAACTCGCGATATCTTTTTTGTAATATAAACAATAAGGTATTTTATTTTCTGGAGGTGCCTGGAGAAGGGAAATGATCATTCTAGAGAGGACTTTTCAGCCTGAGTTATGTAAAAATCAAGGGTTTCAGTTTTATCTAAGTTGAGTTTATAGCCAGAAAATTGACCATATAGTTTTAATTCGTCCAAGGTAACTGGAAGTGAGGAACAGGGGTTAGAGAGTGAAAGCAGGACATCATCCGCATATAAGGCGAGCTAATATTCAGAGGTGCCTATTTGTTATTTGTATACCGGAAATATTCAAGTTGGTGCAGATTCTAAATCAAAGTGTTTACATTGAAAGTTGGAAGTTAAGTATTTTTGTATGTAAATTGGGTACTTGTGAGTTATCCGGGCGTCCGATTTTTTGATTGTATGCCTTAAGTTAAGGCATACAATCAGATGCGATGCGATGCGATATCGCATCGCATCGCATGCGACCATCGGATGCGATGACCCGATTTTTCCATAGGAATCAATGTTAAAATGATTCCTATGGAAAAAGGGGTCCTTTTCATACCCCTACTATCCAAGTGGGCATGGAGTTGGACATAAACCTGTGGCGAGCGTAGCGAGCCACCGAGCCCGAAGCGTGGCGAGCGAAGCGAGCCCCGCGCGGGGACGGTATTCCGTGTCCCCTCGCGGGGCTCGCTACGCTCGCCACGCTTCGGGCTCGGTGGCTCGCTATGCTCGCCACAGGTTTATATCCAACTCCATGCCCACTTGGATAGTAGGGGTATGAAAAGGACCCTTTTTCCCATTGAATTCCATGTTAAAATGGACTCAGTCCATTTTAACATTGATTCCTATGGAAAAATCGGGTCATCGCATCGCATCGCATCCGATGGTCGCATGCGATGCGATGCGATGTCCCGATCCGACCCGATTTAAAAATCGGACGCCCGGATAACTCACAAGTACCGTAAATTGTTATAGTGCAGAATCTCATGGTTTTTCTATGTATTTCTCAAAGAAACTCCAGCTCTCAAAATGTATTCATTTTGTAGAAATTGCTAGAAATCTGTATGTAGGCTGTTATTCAGATCTGATCGCAGTGCAAATTTGTTCTCAAAATGGGCAAAACCATGTACACTGCCGGTGGGGCAGATGTAACATGTATAGAGAGAGTTGTATTTGGGCAGGGGTTAAAGTGAGCCTGAACGGGGCGGAACTGCATTCCAACAGTTCCATTTTGGAGGTGAAACGGTTCCAGCTCCGTCCGGTCACCTTGCCCCGTTCATTATATTTAAAATTTGACACCCATCAGCCAATCAGAGCTTGGCAGCCAATCAGGCAGCGGTGGCTCCTGATAGGCTTGCTGCTGAACCACGAAGGCACTGATTGGCTTGTGAACCGGGATCATAGATATCAAATGGCCGCGGGATCATAGATATCAAATGGCAGCAACAGCGTCGGCCGGAGAGCAGCAGTAGCTGACCAGGGAACAGGAGAGCTGGGAGGCCGAGGACCTGCTGATCATGGTAAGAACAGGACACGCCTCCTCTCCACTTCAACCTGTCACCTCACCCCCTGTCTCGCCCCCATCGCCTCGCATCACGCCACCTCATCCCCTCTCACTCCTTTCAAATCAACCCCCTGTCCCCTCACCCCATCCCATCCCCCTGTCAGATCGCTCCCCATTACATCCAGCCCTTTGGCCACCCCCTGTCTTCAGCTTGCCTCTTCCCCCCTGTCCCCTTGCCCCTCTTTCCCTCACCATCACCTTACCCCCTCTTGCCCCCCATCACTTCACCCCTTCTCATCCTTTGTCCCCCGTCACCTCACCAGATCGTGTGTCCCCCTGTCAGCTTGACCCCCTGTCACCTCACCTCCTTCTTCCCCCAGTCACCTCACCCCCTCCTTCCTCCCAGTTACCTCACCCCCTCTTGGGCTGGCACTAAGCATGTAACCCTGGCTGGCACTGAGCATGTAACCCCTGACACTGAGCATGTCACCCCTGGCAAAGAGCGGGTGACCCCTGTATAAGAGAGTACACTGCTCCCTGTATAACATTATGTATTGTACCCTGTATAACAGCATGTACAGTACTATTGCCATATCTCCCAACTGTCCTGTTTTTCGCGGACCGTCCCATTTCTTGGGGACAGTCCCATGTCCCTCCAGAGGAGGCATTGTCCCACGGCGTGTGTGTGTGTGGGGGGGGGGGGGGGCGGTGTAGTTGGGAGTCCCTCCAGCCTGAAGGGGAATAGACGTGTGCGCATGCTGGGGAGACAACAGCGTTGCAGAAGGGGAAACAGGGGGAAGTGGCCTGAGGCCGCGTCATCCCCAAAAGACCACCCCCCCTTTTCATAGGCCATGCCCCCTGTTTATCTGTCAAACTTTTTCCAATCAAAATTCAACATGGAAATGGTCGACTCTGGATTTTGCCTTTTCGGTGTCTATGTCGACATGAAACCCAGATAGTTTAACGCATCCCCTCTCATGGCTCATGGTTTCGGACTTGGTCTCTCTCTACGCTCCGCACATTATTATATTCTCCCTCTATGCTGACATGGATGGAGAAGTAACAGCTAGTCAGTTTAAAATATAATTCACTGATCCCTCTAGAACAAAGTACACCATACCTGCCACCTGTTCCACCAGGAGCCAGCAGTGTCCCTGGGGGGGCATTTGGGATTCCCCCCTGCTACCCGCTGCGGGAATAGAACTGGCCCGACCATTGTGCTGGATATGCGGATGAGTAAGGCACTCCAGAGAGAAGGGCGCTGGGCAGCCATGGAGACAGACAGCTGACAGGCAGCATTTCAAAACTAGTGCGTAACGCAAGCCATTTGGAGCCAAAAGTCGTAGAATCAATACCAGAAAAATACACTCACCAACATTGCAGCATTCCACACAGAATCAGGAATACAATGTACACTGTATTCTGCAAACAGCAGGGTCATATTATTATTATTACTGCTGAAGATGTATAAGAAGCCGCAGCCAGTGCTGTTCAATGCTGAGAAGCAGACAAAACAGGGTATAAATGATCAGGGATATATAGGGTAGAGAATCCCTGGACAAATACATACACAGTATTTGCTATATAAAGATTTTTTTTTATTGTTCCGTAATATGTTCGATTTTCTGTGTAGAGTACGTTCATGCACATACAGTATTTAGGGCCCAATTCAGTCCTGCATGCAGTGCTGTGAGTTCATAGCCCTGCCAATTATCGGACAACCGTCAGTGCGAACACAGCCAGCCGTTGATGGGTAGCCATTGCTTGCTGACTGCAGAGTGATTGACACCCTACAACCGTTTGGGGGCAGAAGTGCCCCAGAAAACAAAGACATTCCTGGATGTTGGGAGATCTTCTACCCATGGCCATCACAGAGCTGAGTAAGTCCTGGTTTACTCGGTGCTGTACACAAAGGGGAAAACCATTAGATGGTGAATGATTCTGAATGGTTTTTCACTCATGTGCATGTCTGCGAAAGAATTTGCAGCTGTGCACATGGTCGGGAATTCTCATGTGCAGAGTGGAATTTACCTGATCACTGAACCAGCAGAAGCGAGCCCTATGAATGACTAGCATAGACTGCCATGAGTGTATTATATAATTTAACACTAAAGCCAGGAAGGCTTTGTCACCAGCAGCTGCCCCTATACTCCTGTGATACTAGCCAATTAGAGTCTAGGGCAGTGGTTCCCAACCTTTTTTTTCTCCCGTACCCCTTGATTAGGAGTTTCATTTATGAGTGAAAATTTTTAGGGGACGTGGCCTAAAAAGGGGTGTGGTCTCATTTGAAGGGTGTGGCTTAACAGGGCAAGTCACTCCCCCATTTTCACTGTGGTGGTATGTACCATGTCTTCAGATGAATTTAAGAACATGCTGATGTATGATATCCAAAAAGATTCTAGTGCCCAGTTTATACTACAAAAATCATTCTGGTACCAAATATAAAACATAGCGTTCATACTGGCAATGACGAGAAAAAAAAAAAGTGCAACCACTTGACCACAATATAAGCTCAGCCCATTCTGCGGACAGCATATAAAAAAACAGAACACTGTCAAATCTCTATTACTGAAGCAACAGACATTCCAAGGGATCACTTTAGCCTTCCAATCGTGCCAGATACACATATGCCCCCAAAAGTGCCAGATACACATATGCTCCAATGGTGCCATGTATGCCTCCACAGTGCCAGAAACAGGAATACCACCACGGTGCCAGGTATGACCCCATGGTACTGGGTATACGCCCACAGTGCCAACAATGCCCCTACAGTGCCAGCAACAAGTATGCCCCACAGTGCCAGCAATGCCCCACAGTGCCAGCAACAAGTATGCCCCCACAGTGCCAGCAATGCCCCCCACAGTGCCTTCAATATGGTATGCCCCCACAGTGCCATCAATATGGTATGCCCCCACAGTGCCAGCAATGCCCCCCACAGTGCCAGCAATAAATATGCCCCCACAGTGCCAGCAATATGGTATGCCCCCACAGTGCCAGCAATAGGGTATGCCCCCACAGTGCCAGCAATATGGTATGCCCCCACAGTGCCAGCAATATGGTATGCCCCCACAGTGCCAGCAATATGGTATGCCCCCACAGTGCCAGCAATATGGTATGCCCCCACAGTGCCAGCAATGCCCCCCACAGTGCCAGCAATAAATATGCCCCCACAGTGCCAGCAATGCCCACAGTGCCAGCAACAAGTATGCCCCCACAGTGCCAGCAATATGGTATGCCCCATAGTGCGAGCAATATGGTATGCCCCCACAGTGCAAGCAATGCCCCCCACAGTGCCAGCAATAAATATGCCCCCATAGTGCCAGCAATAAGTATACCCCACAGTGCCAATGCCCCCCACAGTGTTTCCCAGCAGCAGCACACTCACCATTGATGCTGCTACCGGGGAGAGGACAGTCCAGTGTCCCCCTGCAGTCACTGTAGCTTCCGCCGCTGCCTTCTTAGTACAGCACACTGCGCATCTCTTCTTACCTTCACTGTGACTGAGCTGCCCGCCAATCAAAGTTTGCGGGCCGGCTCCTGATTGGCTGCCGGCCTGCAAGCTCTGATGGGCGGCCCAGTCACAGGGAAGCACGGTGAGGGGTAGGAGAGATGCACAATGCACTCTCCTCCACTCAGACTCAGAAGCCAGTGCTGCATACCCCCAGCAACCCGTCTTACTGCCTTCCAGCCGCGGCAGCGTGACCCGGTGCCAGGTCACGCAGCCGCCATTAGCGGCGACTGGTTTGCGTACCCCCTGAAAGACGAGCTCGTACCCCCGGTGGTACGCGTACCACGGGTTGGGAACCGCTGGTCTAGGGGATAGGTTTATTGAAGATAGACAGGCTTAGCACTGTGTGAGGCATCTAGCACATAAATTACATCCAATCAGAGATGTAGCAACGGCAGTGTAGGTGGAGCTCAGGCTCTAGGTTCCTGCTATGGCTACAGTGCCATAGTCCCAGAAACCGGTGCCCTCACAGTCTCTCTTGCTCTTTTTACTCATTTCACTTCCTCACTTCTCCTTACACACTGTCTCTCTTTCTCTCCCTGACACTCTCTCCCTGATGCTCTGTCACCCTGATGCTGTCTCACTCCCTCCCTGACACTGTCGCTCTCCCTCCCTGATGCTCTTTTACTGACGCTGTCACTCTCTCTCTTCCTGATGCTCTTTCTCTAGGATGCTCTTTCCTTCTCTCTCCCTGATGCTGTCACTCTCTCCCTCCTTCTCTCTGATGCTGTCACTCTCTCTCCATGAGGTTCTCCTCGATGCTCTCTCTCCCTTACGCTCCCTCTCCCTAAAGCTGTCCCTCACTCTCCCTGACGCTGTTACTCTCTCTTCTTCCATCTATCCCTGATGCTTTCTCTTCCTGATGCTGTCACTCTCTTAATGACGTTCTTCCTCCCTCTCTCTCCCTGACACTGTCATTCATCCTAATTCTGTCACTCTCCCTGATGCTGTCACTTTGGGCCTTATTTTGGATCACTCTTTCTGACAAAATCCTTCTTAGATGGACAAAACCATGTGCACTGCAGGTGGGGCAGATGTTACTTGTGCAGATAGAATTAGATTTGGGTGGGGTTTTACTTCAAAGTGAGATCTATATTGCAGTGTAAAAATAAAGCAGTCTATATTTACCCTGCACAGAAACAAAATAACTCACCCAAATCTAATTCTCTCTGCATATTTTACATATGCCCCACCTACAGTGCACATGGTTTTGTCCATCTAAGAAGGATTTTGTCAGAAAGAGTGAACCAAAATAAGGCCCTTTATCTCCTTGATGCTGACTCTTTCTCATCTGGATGCTCTGTCTCCCTCTATCTCTCCGACACCATTTTTGTCTATCACTCTGGTCACTTTTTTCTACTACAGCAAGAAAAGGGAGGGGGGGCTTTCAAGATTTTGGTATGGAGCCCACAAATTTTATTTATGCCCCTGAATACTGCCCCTTGTATTTCTTGTTCTTCCCCTTTAACTTAAACCCACTTTCACTCTTGGGGTGGAGGGGGCACAAAGCAACACGCTACACCTCTGGTTAGTACCAATTAGTTGTTGCAGATAAGATATTGCTAGCATACACTTAACAATTTGCTATGGGACATTTGTACATCAGTGTGCCTGGCTGTGATGTGATCAAATGCAGCTTTTTGACACATTTTTATTCTTATTTATAGCACTAGTGAGAAGCTACGGAAATAGTATAATCTATAAAATATGGGTAATTATAACTTTAAACAAATGGACACTTATATCCGGTGTCTTCACTTTCATTCTATTTGGGATGTACCATTATACAATACTTAGTGCATACTTTTAAAGTAATAAAAATTGACAAGATGAACATAATTGTTACCTACTTTTTATATCATTCTGTGAGCAGTGATTGATATCGGATGCAGAGACCTACTGTGCCATGTACAGCATCTGCCAATTTATGAAGTAGATGATTTGATCAGATAGACATGTTTCTTTTAAGGAAGCCTTTAGCAGCAAAGCCCAGGGTCCTCAGACAATCTACCTGCGTTGCAACATTTCAGAATTGTCAGGCCCAAACTGTCCAATGAGGGCCATTTGATCACTATGCTCTTTTATTAAGATTTGACTTCACATTAGGGCTAATCAATATCTTGCAGGCCTCCAAGTCCCTTGTTATATACTTGTCACCCCCAATCAGGTAAGGAGGACCACTAATTGAAGAAAAGCCAGTGATTCCGCTACCAGAGCCCTCGGGTCATAGTCCTGCATCTACACTTTATCTTTCTTGCTATCCTAGCTATGGTAGAAATACAAATTGGAGACATGACAGGCAAAGAAAAGAAAGATCAATTTCTGTCACTTGCCACCAATGTTTACTGCTTTTCTGGGTGTTCAGATGGTGTTTATCTTCTATAGCTTAGGGGAAAGTAACCTTTTCGAAATGGAAAGCTGGTGTTCCCATGCATTTTAAAGTATTTTATCTCATAATACCACAATCTGTATCCTGTCAAATGAGGTGAAATACTACAATCGATAAACAAATGAGTATGTATTTGTATATTTCCCTATGTATTTTCCTGTAATGCAGTTTTTCTTATATAATTAACCCTTCTCAAAAGAAATGAGAAAATAGTCATACTGATCCAATATAATTACGAGATTCAACAGTATGATCATGTTTATATAAATCTCTTTTATGGCACTAATTAGACTGTTTTATGTTTTTACCTTTTATGCTTTATGTGCGGTATACTGAAACAAGATATTAAATTAAGCTGACACCACAAAAAGTCAGATGAGAATAGTGTGTTATGTAACATAGGCAAAATATTGGACTCTTTTATTCTGTTCCGGGTTTGATGGTTAGACTGACACACAACAGTATAGACCGGGGAAAAATAGTATGAGTGCTCACCCCCTCTCCTCTAAGGGTCATATTACAGACTATGCACTCAAATTATATATTGATAATATATTAGAAAGTCGGTGCTTGGATCATGTACAGATATTACACCAATATTTGCTCTGTTACTAATCAAAGTGATGGAATGACAATGTACTGTAGCTCTGCATTTATTTACTAACCTACAATTAAGTAATTGCAGTAGAAAGAGCTCAGATAGTTTAATATTTTATACAATGGCCGTTTTTTTAAACTGTACTAGACCTAATGCAGTTCTCATTGAGTTTCAGCCACTGGCCAACTGGTCAGTATGAAGTACTGCTTTCCTAGCACGGCGCCCATCGCATTAATCATGTACATTTTTATATGGCATACAATCTGTGCGATACGTGGGATTTCGGTTTTTAAATCGCATGTATCGTATGAAAAACAGTAGTATAGTAAGCTACGATGCGTGCGATGCAATGACTGCGATGTATGCGTTTAAATCGCATGCATCCCACTCATCCTTTACTTTATTCATGTGCGATGTACGATGTATGCGATGCGTGCAATGATTGGGTGGTACTTTACACTTAACCCTAACTTTGCCCAGGAATTGGAAGTCAGGTGCACACAACACCTGCTATTCAATGGAGATCTGACTCACACAACTAGCTTCACTGGTCTAAGGCCTTCACTCAATTATGTCAAGTAAAATAAACATACCTACCTATCAGAGAATATGTTAGTAACAGGAGTGGTAAGAAAAATATTTTGAGAGGGCAAAATAGCAATCCTGCAGTCTTGTTATATTCCCTTTTTAAAGAAATGTTCTTGATTCTGTGCCATATGCACGATGATTGCATATGAAAATTACAGTGTCTACAATGGCACAGCATTGAGCATGTTCTGGGATGAGGGTTTCTGCTTAAAGATCAGGTACTTATGTAATATCTGGGCTCCCGTTTTTCTTATGAGACCGCGTCCCCTCGCCACGCTTCGGGAACGGTGGCTCGCTGCGCTCGCCACACTATATAGAGTCAACTCCATGCGTAGTTGGATAGTAGGGGTATGAAAAAATGGGGTGCATTTAACATGGGAGCCCAGATAATACATAAGTACCAAAGATTCATTGTGTGTGCACTGTAATAACATTTTTCCTGGTTCAAGAATGGATTTCCACCTCTCCCACAGCCTAATGCTATCCGTCTGCCCCCACATTCTGACCTTAAGCTTCCGCCTAGAGTGCTGACCCCTTGGTTCACTCTCTAGAATGGCTGACCACTCAGACAGACTATATAATTTAAACAAAAAGAATAATGATGCACTGCGCTGCTTTGGTAAAAAATAATGATAGTCTGCTGATCAGGAATAATGAATCCGGACACACTGTATATAATTACACTTTTTTATAAAAGATATCCAAAAAAACGTACAGTTTATAACATTTTATACATACAAATTATATTAAAAATGAATACAACAAAATGACTCTAAGATAGGGCTATAGTAGTAATAGACACTAAGATTAATAAATCAATGGAGTCTCCAATTCATTAAGATAATGATACCACAAAAGATTTCCTTGTTTAGCAGCAATATGGATGGTAATATTAGCAGTGATAGGACAAGCAGGTAATAGCCTCAGAGCTTAGTAGGGTTAATAAGCCGGTAATTCAATATGTAGCCAGTCCATTAGCATGTAGGATAACACACAAAGAGAGTTAGTATGGCAATATGGTTAGTCACCGGTCAAGATGCAGAGTATTACACTTTTTTCCTTGATACTCACGGAGCGTGATGCGCCGTATCGCTGGGGGCTGATGTAATTGCTGTGCAGCTGTTAGTAACTACCAGGATCTTCGGAGCGTGGTGCACCGTATGGCTGTGGGTTGATGTAGTCTCTGCACAGGTATTGGTGACGGCCGGGGACTCCGGGTCGTGGTGCGCCGTATGGCTGGCGGCTGATACAATTGCTGCTCACCTGTCAGTGACGGCCGGGATCTCCCTCGCTCAGCTTGTTGTAGGGAGCGGATGGTGTACAGGGAAAAGCCGGTTGATGCGCTCACTGCAGATGAGGAAACTTTCTCCGAGCTGCTGTTGTGGTTTTAAAGCAGGGTCTGTGAAGGCGTACAGCGTGTTGAAGATACGCCAGCTGGGGGCGGGTTGGAGACTCCACAAGACTGTGAATTGCGTCAACGCGTTTCGTACCCAAAATGCACTGGGAACTTTTTCAAGACAGACTATATAATTTGGCTGAAAGCTGCAGGCAGCCCTTGTCTGGTCTGTTATATTTTTTTTTATTGAAATGAGCTCTACTCAAAAAAATCTGCTTGTAACATGATCTTAAAGGTGATATAAATAAATAACATATATAACCTTTAATTTTTCCTTTTTGTCTGTTTAATATCATCCAGATTTTTCTCAAATCGAAAAAGTCCATAAATTATTTTCATCCAAAGTTAATGTTTTAATGATCCAATTTCAGCCCCCAGCACCTTTACTGGAAAGCACTGTGAGAATCCTGATTGTGCAGTCAGCTTCTATCATAGCTGCAACCAAACCCTTACCATTGCAGTTTAAATATGAAAAGACCGCCTTGATATGTAAAAAAAACTCACTGCATAACAGAAGAGACGCACACATCAAAGTTTACATGAAAGCTAAAAGGATTGAGAGGCACAAAACTATTTTGGACAAACTGAAAAATCGTCTTGTCTATTACTTATTTACGCTTATCAAATGTGGAATTTTGACCGTGCACAAATACTTATTTTTTCTATCATTTTACATTAATTACATTTTATTCTTTCTACTTTGATATCTCATTAAAATCTTATAAGTGATCAAGCAGTGACCTTGGAAGACATGCATAATACATGAAAGTAAACCTCTAGTAAAATGTATTTCTTTCACTCCTCACTGACTACAGCTAGCATTTCTGTTTTCTTTCTTCCCCAATGACCCCAATATGGAGCACTAGGCTAGAGGAGCCAAGGAATGCAGTTGTGTGCTGCAAATCTTCCTGTTCCATTAGCTTCCCCTCATGATGACAGATGCAATATGTTAATGGCTTATGTTTGGATGCGATGGCCTTGCTTCTACTTAGGGCACTATGCTAATTACCATAAGATGGTGACAACAGGTGCAATTGTCATTTCACATCAGCATCACCCCTATGAGAAAAATAGCTAGCAGCACACAAAGCGACTAGAAAAATGTATACTTTAGTATGTTGCCTGTGATTCTCTGAAGCACTGTTCTTTAATGCTTATGATTAAAGGGTTTACAGCAGAACTTAGATGTATTTTTTTTGCATGTACAGTCTTTTTAAAATCTTTTCTCTCTCTCTTTCCTAAAATAAGCACTTTTACATTAAGGTTGAATAACATCATTTATTGTTCAGTTTGGGCAAAATTCTCCAGCTCTGTAATTGTTCTTAGCTTATACCCTAGTAAGCAGTTTTATGACCACTTAGAGTAGTTAATGCTGAATAACAAAAAAAAAAAAAAGATAGAAATCAGTGCATTTGGCAATTGTAACCTACTCTTTTTGTGTTGCTTTATTTAATTATGTCATTTTTTATCATTCCCACCCTCAACAATAATTGATCATTTGCATAATCGGAATCTCATGCTTGTCAATGATATGTCTGGAAATAATGAGAATGATTCTGGTGCAGCGATGGTGGCAAAATGTTATTCATTTCTATGGCAGATGAAACGTCTCACACTCTGGGTGTAGAGTGCATTATTCACCGTTGCGGTTTATTGGAAAATATAAGTGATTTATTTATCTAGAAACTTTAGCAATAATAAAAGAAAAATGAATGTTACGATAAATGCAAAATACATTCTCTGTACCAAGTAGCGTGGTTAGTGAATTGCTTTTGATTATATCGATGTAATAAAACTGTAAAAAAATAAATAATTTGGCAAAATATAAAAACAAGGGCTGATTTAGGTGTGAAACATCAGCAAGATTAAGTACACTGATTTTCTTTTTAAGTATACAAAACTATTGTTGTTATTGATCAAATTAATATTGTGTGTCACTTTTATATTCCTTATGCACTGTAATAATAAAGCATGATAGTCATTTATTTACTAGCTCTGGAGGTTCAACCTATTACATCCGGCGGGCTAATTACCATAATGGGTAATAAGGTCACACACAACTTTCCATATCTAATAGTTGAATGACTGAAAATGCTTGTGATTTTTTTGCAATATAATACATTGTGGGGGTTATTCTGGTTCATACGCTCACATGCGATCACAATGTTTTTCATTTGCGCATGTGCATGCACCACACCCATCGCTGCAGGCAGGGGGCGTGGGGTGGCCGGTAGTCACCCATAGCAAACAATCAGATTCTAATTTGTATTTATTTAGCACCTTTTAGAAAATAGTAACTAGAATATAATTGGTTGCTATTGGCAACATAACAACTTCAATAGAACTACCATCTAAATTTACCCTGTGATCCCTACTTCAAGTGATGCGTATTCTGCCATTGACATGTGCCTGATTGAAAAGCACCAGTGCATACAAAATGTCAGAGTCTACACTATAGAGCATATGTACTAAGACTTGACATAGTGGTGTGAGAACCAACCAACCAGCTCCTAACTGCCATTTTCAAGTACAGCCTATAAAATGGCAGTTAGTAGCTGGTACTTTATCATTCTCCAAGGCTTAATTCATCTCTCCTTTATATGTGTGTTGATGTTATGGGCAACTTATCAAATGAGTAATGTGTTCTCTCCCAGATGTACCTAATTGTTTGGCACTAGATATTATCTTAGGTTTTTTTGCAATGGATGTTTGGTCACAAAATGCAAAGGTTTTGGTGCAGAGGTCTATGGAGGTGTAACTGTCAAAATAAGATCCATAGCCAAAAATGTGTTGTATTATTATTATTATTATTATTATTATTATTATTATTATTATTATTATATATAAAAATAGTACTATTGACCGAAGATCAGAATCTTGTCAGAAAGAAGAAGCATACTCATAAAAAGTTTTAATGACAGATAGGTTTGTAACATTTACCCACAAACAGTAGCAGAATTCCTCCATGAATTGTGTTGCAGTCAGGGGTAAATGTAGGTGTCAGACAGCCCCTCGGCACAACATAATTGTCTGCTCCTCACCACCACCCCCCACCCCCCCCCACCCCCCCACCCCCCACACACACACACACGCACACCATGTCAATGCCCCCTTTATGTTGGGACTTCCCAACTGTCAAAGCAGCACCAGTATTTCCCCCCTCTACCACCGCAGTTATTTGGACATTGAGACCTCCATCCTCACCAGTTGCTAAACAAAGAAATAAGTTGTAAGAGATAATTATATCTGCATCCATTATCATATCAGCACAGTTGCAGGTATTATCTGCTACTGCAAGAAAACTAACACTTTGCTTAAACACTAAACTGGGACCTACTATATTAAAGAATATCATTACAACCACTGAAAATAACAGCATGTAGGTAAACATTATAAATAGAATGCTGATGAAGGAAAGCTGCTGCATTTATAAGGGAAGGTAAAAGCATATGGGGAGAGATGGCAAATTACTACCTTGACCCATGTGAAAAATATCCTAGTTTCAACCCTGATTACATTACAGAACTGTGGGGTAGATGTATGAAGCAGTGGTGAGGGAGCAGAAGTGAGCCAGAGGAGAAGTAGCCCATTGCAACCAATCAGCTGCTATGTATAATTTTATATTATGCAAATTACAGATGTTACTGCAGTACTGATTGGTTGCCATGGGTCTCTTCTCCTCTGGCTCACTTCTCCTCCCATCACTCATCACTGCTCATACATCTGCACCTCTATCGGGAAACCCTGGATGCCACCTGGACTTCTCATCCTTTCCTCTCCTGCTCCACAGTAGCAAGAGATCATGTTTTATAATGACCTAATACAAGCTGATCATTATAACAAGTGCTGTAATAAAGCTAGCGGCAGAGCTGATATAGAGCACAATATTTCAACTAAGGATTTTCCACAAAGATACTTTGCAGAATACCATCAGGAGAAAACAATGATACATGCATATTTGTGTTCTTGGATTGGGACTTTGAATAACTCTCCAGTCGTCATACTGATAGTTATGACTGAAATGGAAAACGACACTTTTTTATACATTTGTGAAAGGGATGTTGAGATAGATGTTTACATGTTAAGACATGTAGAAGGTGCGTTCTCCAACAATGTATCTCAAAAAGGGCCCAATGTATCAAGCTTCAAAAAGTGATCAATTGGAAATAAACAATTAGCCCTTCAGCTTCTACCTGTCATTTTTTTCCAACCAAGCCTGTAAAATGACAGGCAGGAGCTGATTGGCTGGCTTTGTATCGCTCTCCATTTTACCACTTTTTGAAGCTTGATACATCTGGCCCTTAGGGGCACATTTAACGTTAATTTCATTTGTATTGTTATTTGGGTTAGATATTAACACCCAAAATTACATTACAATATGCGACTATACCTCACAAATGTATCACTGTTCACACGCATGGACCATGTGTTCTGAGTGGAGAGACCACATCAAGAATCTCTTCACTCCTGTGCATGGGAGGACTACTGATCACTCATGCACAGCTGTCACTACATCCCAAAAGCACATTTGCATAATGTAGCCCATAGGTTACAGCAGTGCCGTTCATAGCTTAGCAAATCTGGCAGTATTGCCTCCACCATAGAAAATGATGGGTGACATGGCTGTTTTTGCAAATGGAGGGACTGCAACAGATATCTCCAAACATAAATTGGGGTGGTACTTATATTTTGAGAGGAAACCTTGAAAACTAGTGTTTTGTGCCACAAATATTTAATGATGCATAGGCTCATTAATGCATAATGGTGCAATAGAAAGCACTATCATGTATCTAACCAAACTCAGCAAGAAATGCTCCAATTATGCACAACTTTGCCCACAGGCTGGTGAAAGTTTTTGTTCACCTGCAATCACAACATTCTACTCATAGGCGTGTGCAGCACATTTTTTAGGTGGTTCACCGTCAAAGGTGTCTAGCACCACCCATTGGGTGTGTCTAACACCGCCAATCAGGCATGCACTCACTACAATATAAAAAGTCTCTCAGCAACACCATAATCTCCGGCCTATTGTCATTATCACTACAGGCATGTAGTGATATGACAATGGTCTAGTACAATTAACAATGCTAAACACACATAATTGATTGATGGGCGCTTCTTTTAGTCAAATACAGTTCTAAAAACGCAAAACGTATTGCTTGTATTGCTAGCGGCAGGGAGTTGTTTATTAGGGTGTGCACAGCATTAGGATGTGCCTGTGCACCCCTACCACCCAATGTGCGCACGCCTATGATCCTACACTTACTTGTGGGTATGAGTAAGATACAGTAAGCATGAGACATGCCAACAGAACATTTGCGCTGTGGTTTGGGGATTTGCAAATGCCCCTTACAGTAAGATAAAGCAGAACAATACACTATTCTTCTCATGAGCACGCATGCATCTTAGCGTGACAGACAATGGATGGCTCTCTTTAGCAGCAATGATTTCAGGCCAAGTCCAACATGCAATCTATTGTTTTTTGCTTGGAGTGGAAATGATAGTCCCATTAGCATCTAATTATGGCAAATGAACAAACAATACAGCCGAGTTACTTATGTCATTGATCCCTTATGGAATTACAATACAGCTCAATATACAGCTAAAGAGACATTGCATGGGGATTTTCACAACACTTTATAATGTATCCTATAGATATCTCATACAGTACATATTATTCTGTACATAAGGTATTAAACTATGCTGACATTTGTTCGCTTTATTCCTGTTATTTTCTATATTGCAATACTTGCATTATTCATTAATTGTGTCCAATTACTATATATGTAAAAAATAAGTGCAAATAAAATCCCAGAGAACTGACCTCTGTGTGCACAGTTCTGAATGATAATGTCTATGCATTTCCATGTTAATGTAAGGGATTGTATAATATGCCTCTGCATTCTGATTTCCCCTGTGTGATCATGGCGTCATTTTGTTTCCACACTTCTTTTTACTACAAGGATCAATATGATGTATATCAAATAGATTAGAGAATGAATCTATATGTGGGATATAGCGCATGTTGTAGCCAAATGATACCACTGATGGTTTAAGGCACATCCGCATGCACAGATTTCCTTTCCAATCTATGTCAAACTGCATTCATTCACATGGCAGTGTCTGCATCATGGACAATATCCCCATAGAGCATCAGGAAAGAAAAATAAGTCATTAGGGGTCCATTCATCAAAATCTCCTGGCCATTAATCTGGGGCAAACTAGAACATGAAAGACACCACATTTTTTACAGTATAAAAAAACCCCATTGAACGCAATTGATTTCCGATCCTTCAGAATGCACCAATACTGTTCCCCTTGGCAGCTTGTATAATTTGATAGTGTATCTGTAGCATCTCTATATATGTCACTAGCTTATATTACCACACATATTGTAACTGATTAATATTTAAATATGTTTAAATTAAAAGTAATGTGAAATCTTAATCTAATAACTAGACCTGAACGGACTTTAGTGTCCAAATATATCAAACATCCATATATGGGTACAGATACATGTAACACCTTTTTGTTATGGCATTTATAAAGTTTCCAGATTGAATGTAAAAGGCAATTCTCACATACAATATTTTTTTTACATAAGTAAATTAGTGGGGGGGTTTTCTGCAAATGATCTATGTATATGTACATAGAAATGTAGATTTGAGATATCCAGACCCAACCAGAATTTGGGAATCCAAACCGAACCAAAACCTAGTTCAGATCTTCAGAGAAGATCTTATCTGAAACAAGTCCTAGTTCAGATCTTCCTGCAGTTCAGAATATGGAATTTAAATATAAATATCGGTTTTGTATTTAAAAAATGAAATGTTTTTAACAGTACAATTTCAAGAAATCCAAAACCCAAGATTAAGATTTTGATTCCAAATTCTGAAAAAAACAAAACACGAGAATGTTGGATGTTTTTGCAAAACCAAAACACAATGATGAAATCAGAACCAATGCATGAGACTTCGCACTCATCTCTTATATAGATACACTTTGGCTAAAACATAATTTATAGAAAATCGATATTATTAATTTGCTGTTTTTCTATTTACTTTTGACGCTTTTGCATACAGAATATTACATTATACAAATTTGTTCATTTATTTAAATGAATAGAGTAACAACATGAACGACATGACGCATAAACAACTGGGAGATGGAGAGTCTCAACGCGAGTAAATTAAAATTTGACCTATCGATCAGCATTGTTATGTCACACTTGTACTAAGATAAGTGTTTTACTGATTTGTTACAGGTTAGGATTATTAGTTCCTGAAATGAGATTGACCAATCATAGAAATTAGTGTTGGTGTTAAAAAGTCAACAGGGTCAGAGGGTGGACATGGGAAATGTCAACAGTGTCAAAAGTTGACATGAAAAATGTGGACACATGAAAGGGTCGACATAAGTTTTTCAAATTTTTTGTTACAATATCGACATTAGACATGACCCCCAATCAGTGTACGGTGTACCCTTGTATGGCTTTGGGCTCAGTGCCTCGCTACACTTGCCACACTTTTATCTTCTCTTTCTATGCTAACATGGATGGTGAAGTAAGAACTCATGTTGAACTTATCATGTGTCTTCCTTTCTCACGTGGACCCTTTGACCCTGTCGACCTATTGCATGTCAACTTTTTGATGTAGACCTATTGACTGACTATATTGACACTGAAGATCAACCGAAACCACATTAGAAGACATGTGTCTCAAAAGGGGCTTGGATCTGGTGCCCTAGGCCTCAGCATAATTAGCCTAATGGTTGATAAGGTGCTGTATTCTGTATTATAAATGAACAGAGTTGCTGCTCAAGCTTTGCAGTAGGAAAGATCATTTTACAGGCATCTGGAGTTATATATTTGCTGTGCTGCTCCATGATGGAATGCCATCCATTAGAGATAGTATGGTTGCGGTTAATTCTTTCTGCTGACTGGTGTGATTGGGGATGTGTGAGGACATGTCAGAAAGAACTCTTGCAGTGAAACATGAGATATTTGCTGACCGATTCCACCGCAGCAGTCAGAAAGAAATACATTTCAAAGATACTGGGCTTGATCCTGAGACAGATGGATCGGTTAGCATGCTGCAAATGGTGAGTTTCTGCATACTGTGCATGCGCCAAAGATAATTTATTTATTTTTTGCTGGATGAAATAGGGCCACCTGTACAGGAACTGACAACACACTGGCATGTAACCGCCTAGACTTGTGGAAGTGTTATGGGGGAAGGGGTGCTATCAGAAATTGTGGGGCCTAGTACTGACAAAATAGGCAGGCCCCCCTTACCTTTCTTGATCAGCTGGAATGCCTGGTGCATACCTGCCAACTATCTCACTTACCGCGGGAACATACTGTTTTTTTTGGGACATTCCCACGTCTCTCACGGTGCTGGCAGTGTCAGCGGCGGGGGGGGGGGGGCAGTTGGGAGCCCCCTGCTGTCATCTGTGAATAGATGCTGTGCGCATGAGCACAGTGTCTATTCCTGCAGCCGGAGGGGTGGGGGCATAGCCAGCAGCTCACGGAGCTGCTGAGCATGCCCCCACAGCAGTGAAAATGGGGCATGGCAGCGCTGCCAGTACAGACCAAGCCCCCTTTTCACTAGGTCATGTGCGTGAACGGGCCCTTAGGGCTTCAATCAAATGTTGGGAGGTATGCTGGTGCAGCATTGGCTGCACTACTCTTACATTTCAAGGAAAATGTGAACTTTATTTAGGACAAATGATACTTTATAAACTCCAGTTCGGGGCCGCCTTTCCCCGCAGTATCCACCACCCCCCCACCCCCCCGATGGCTGCTCTGTATTGGGGTTTCTTGGGTGCCATTGGCACACTTAGGAGGTGGGAGGGGGGTTTCTGAGTACTGAAAACCCCTCCCTTGCTAGATGTACCACCTCCTGATGCAAGCTGCATCGTGCTCCACAAGCTGCATATTGTAAACATACAAAGAAGACACTGCACACCACCTCTTTCAGGGTGAGCTGCTCTATTTTATACGGATTAATTTTCCCTCTACTGTCTGAAGCATTAGAAATAGTGCAAATATGTGTTATCTGCTACTCAATCTGATTTGAGTCCATATATTATGATTACAATGTAACAATGAGCCGCTGTCGATGTTGCACTCAGCAGAATAGGAAGAAAGAGCAGGCTGACAGCATTAGTTCTCCTTCCCTACTGCATATAGAGGTAGAGTTACTTTTTACAGTAGATTAATCTCATTACGATTCCCCATGTGTGCCTCTGCCTCCAGTACATACACATACGCACAGCACTACAACACTTCCTCTTGTATGTATGTATGTCTCCCCTTTGCATGATTATTATCTCTGTCTCATCCCATATCTACGCACTAGTGCTTGCATATTGTCTCTTTTAGAGATGTGCAGATTGTATTCCGATCTCTAAGCAGAAGCTTATTGGCTATCTAAAACACCACGTAACAGCTAATAGCGAATCAGAAAAATCCAAACCTGCATTAATTTTGGCAATAAGAACCTGAGCTGCTATCTGGGTCCAGGGTAAAGAGGAGGGAGGGGGACTTTGCCCAGGGAGAGAGAGGAGATGCAAAACTGAGTGATAACAGCATGATCCTGTTTGCTGTTTGTTTCAGCACTGTTTTATTTTATTACTGGAATATATCATGTGAATTTTGGCTCATACTGTGTGGCATAATGTGAATTTTGGCACAATCTTGGTAGCATAACATGCATTTTTGATTTTTCTATGTGGCATAACATGAATTTAGGATCATTCTGTGTGGCATAACGTGAAGTTTGACTCATTCTGCGTGGCATAATGCAAATTTTGGATCATTTTGTGTGGCATACCATGAATTTTGGATCATTCTGTGGCATAACATGAATTTTGGATCATTCTGTGTTTCATAACGTGCATTTTGGCTTATTCTGTGTGGAATAATGGGATTGTGGCTTATTCAATGTGAATTTTGACTCCTTCCATGTGAATTTTGGCTCATTTCCAGTGGCATAATGTGAATTTTGGCTCAAACTATGTGCCATCATGTGTATAGGGTTAGTCTTATACTAACCCTTTACACATGATGGCACATAGTTTGAGCCAAAATCTACTATTGTGTTGCATAATGTGAATAAGGGAGGTATATGGTGTGGTACACTATGTTCAAGGCCACCCCCATTTGAGTGGACACCACCCCCTCCCCTTTTAAGTGGCTACACCGCCTTTTCCGGATCATGGCCCTTGAATATTTACTGGAAGTGTTAAGTGGCCCCCCTGTTGAAATAATTGCCCACCCGTGTGTTAGATGCATTCCCCAAAAGTATTGGTTTGCAATGGTTTCACAGTGATTTAATGGATTCATATAATAATAATCATCATCATCCAATCTCCAATCTCACTCTATATCACTACTCTGACCAACTTTACACAGAAATATGGCTCCTAGATCCACTCCCATACCAGTCCTTGCTGCCAGGTCTCGCCCCCTCTCAACTTCCACACCTTTCACACGCACCCACAACCCACACAACCTAATTACTATCTCACCTGTCCCCTCCCTTCCTTTCTCCTGTGCTCTCTGGAATGCTAGATCAGTCTGCAACAAGCTCACAATTATCCACGACCTCTTTATCTCCCACTTTTTTAACCTTCTTGCCATCACTGAAACCTGGCTGTCCGCATCTGACACTACCTCCCCTGCTGCCCTCTCTTATGGAGGCCTCTCCTTCACACACTCGGTCAGACCGGATGGCCGCCAGGGTGGAGGAGTGGGCATCCTCCTCTCCCCCAACTGCACCTTCCGCGCCATCCCACCTGAGCCCTCCCTCACATTCTCCACCTTTGAGGTACACACTATCCGCCTCTTCTACCCCATTCACCTCCTTGTGGCTGTAATCTACCGCCCCCCTGGCCCCTGCTCCCCTTTCCTTGATAACTTTGCTGCGTGGCTTCCACACTTTCTTGCCTCTGACCTCCCCTCTATCATCCTCGGTGACTTTAACATTCCAATTGACATCAATAATGCTGCCTCCTCTAACCTTCTTGACCTTACCACCTCCTTTGGACTTTCTCAATGGACCTCCACCCCCACTCATAATCTCGGACACTCCCTTGACCTAGTCTTCACCCACCATTGTAATCTCTCTGATTTCTCTAATTCTTCCTTCCCACTCTCTGACCACAATCTGCTCTCTTTCACCCTCTCATCCTCCCCTCTCCCCTCATTGCCCAGACCCACAGTCACCAGACGTAACCTCGGATCTCTTGACCCCACTGTCCTGTCTTCCCTGGAGACTTTCCTCTCTCCTCTCTCAACCATGACTTGCCCCAACCAGGCTGCCTCTTTCTATTATTCTTCTCTCACCTCTGCTCTCGACTCTGTAGCCCCCCTCCACACTGTTCCCCTTCGACGCTCTAAACCACAACCCTGGCACAACAAAATAACTAGATTCTTGCAAAAATGTGCACGCTCTGCTGAACGCCTCTGGAGAAAATCTCACTCTCTGGAAGACTTCCTCCATTTCAAGTTTATTCTCTCCTCCTACAGCGCTGCTCTCTCCTATACCAAACAATCTTTCTTCAAATCTCTCATCTCTTCCCATTCCTCCAATCCCCGACGTCTCTTTGATACTTTCAACACTCTACTTCGCCCTGCACCACCCCTCCTCCCTTCATCCCTCACTGCCACTGACTTTGCCTCCTTCTTCCTCTCTAAAATTGAGGTAATCCGACATGATATCTCCTTCCATACCCCCTCTGCAGCCCACCCACCCCAATCATCCTCCCCTACCAACTACCCCACTCTGTCATCCTTCTGCCCTACTACAGCTGAGGAAGTCCGCTCACTCATCTCATCCTCTCCCCCCTCTACCTGTCCCTTGGACCCTCTCCCCTCCCGTCTCCTCAGTTCCCTCTCCCCCACTGGCTGCTCCCACCTTGCTCACCTCTTTAACCTATCTCTTTCTACTGGCATCTTTCCCTCACCCTTCAAACACGCTCTGGTCTCGCCTATTCTTAAAAAACCTAACCTGGACCCTTTATCTCCCACAAGCTACCGCCCTATCTCTCTTCTCCCATTTGCCTCTAAAATACTAGAACGGCTGGTTTACAGGCGTCTCACAAGCTACCTGTCTGACCACTCCATCCTAGATCCCCTTCAATCTGGCTTTCGCCCACTTCACTCCACTGAGACTGCCCTAGTGAAAGTCACCAATGACCTGCTGTCAGCCAAATCCAAGGGTCACTTCTCCCTGCTTATCCTTTTGGACCTATCTGCTGCCTTTGACACTGTGGATCACCCTCTCCTCCTCCACACACTCCAAAACATTGGCCTCTCTGGCACAGTCTTCAACTGGTTTTCCTCTTACCTCTTCAACCGTTCCTTCTCAGTCTCTGCCTCTGGCTCTACCTCACCACCTTCTATCCTTCCTGTCGGGGTCCCTCAGGGTTCCGTCCTTGGCCCCATTCTGTTCTCTCTGTACACCTCCTCTCTGGGTGCACTCATTAACTCCTTTGGCTTCCAATATCACCTCTATGCAGATGACACCCAAATCTACCTCTCCTCTCCTGATCTGTCCCCCACTGTTTTCTCTCAAGTTTCCAACTGCCTCGCTGCCATCTCTACCTGGATGTCTGAGCGATTTCTGAAGCTGAATATGGACAAAACCGAACTTATTATCTTTCCCCCACCCAGAGCTATGCCCCCTACTAATATCTCTATCACTGTTAACAACACCATCATCTCCCCTGTTCCCCAACTCCGCTGCCTGGGTGTCACACTTGACTCCTCCCTCTCCTTTGCACCCCACATCCAAGCCCTGGCCCATTCTTGCCGGTTCCAGTTACGCAACATTGCTCGCATCAGGCCCTTTCTCTCACAGAGTGCAACTAAGCTGATCATCCACTCATTAGTCATCTCACGGCTTGACTACTGTAATGCTCTTCTCACTGGCCTCGCTCAATCCCAACTAGCTCCTCTCCAATCTGTCCTCAATGCTGCAGCCAGGCTTATCTTCCTCTCCCGCCGCTCTAACTCTGCTACTCCCCTTCAACAAAATCTGCACTGGCTTCCATTCCCCTACAGAATCCTCTTCAAACACCTCACACTCACATACAGGGCCATCTCTAATTCCATTGCTCCATATATCTCTAACCTCATCTCCATTCATACACCCTCCCGCCCTCTACGGTCAGCTGACGACTGTCGTCTCTCCTCCACCCTGATCACTGCTTCCCATGCTAGAGTACAGGACTTTGCCCGTGCTGCACCCCTTCAGTGGAACGCACTCCCTCGCTCCATTAGACTCTCCCCGACCTTGCATAGCTTCAAACGGGCACTGAAAACTCACCTATTCATCAAAGCGTACCCTTCCACTGCATAAACCAGCTGGTTCTCCGACCCCTTGCCTGTTTCCTGTTTACATCCTGCTATCTAACCACCACCCCCTCGCTTGCACCTCTTGTAATCTGTCTGTCTCCCCTTCCTACTAGATTGTAAGCTCCTCCGAGTAGGGCCCTCTTCCCTCCTGTTGTCAAAGCCCACTTCTCTTCACATTTCACTCACAGCTCTCCTTTACTCCAACACTCAGTGACCATCTTCGTCTGCATACTCATCTCCATCATTGGCCTCAAGCCTCTAGTTGTATGTTGATTGGGTCCTCACTACTTACATTTAAGCTGTAATGTGTATTGAACTGTGGTGCTCTTTATTTGTACTGTATTTTTGTTATTTATTCAATGTTATGCCAAGTTTTGTCTCCCTGTATTGTTCCTTTGTACGGCGCTGCGAAACACTTGTGGCGCCTTATAAATAAAATTATAATAATAATAATAATCATCATCATAATCAACCTATATAAAGACTATTTCGGTACTTGTTTTCTAGCACGGCGCCCACGATATTCAGTCGTATGGCATCTTATGCATTGTATCGCATAGCTTGCCATATGCCCGCATGCGATGCGATTTTAAATTGTATAAGCACCCTAATGGTTTTTTTTCAATGGTAAATGGCCCCCCTATACGATTTTTAATTGTATATGCACCCTAATAGGTGCTTACAATGTTAAATGCACCCCCACACCACCCCCACTATCAACGCCAACCAGAAGCGTGGCGAGCGCAGCGAGCGCGCGAAGGGGCGGCGGTACGCGTCCTCCGACCTTTTCATACCCCCACTATCCATGTCGTCGTGGAGTTGATTTTATATAGCGCGGCAAGCGCAGCGAGCAACCGAGCCCAAAGCGTGTCAAGCTCAGCGAGCCCCGCGAGAGGACGCGTAATTCATTTAAAGTAAAACGCGGCCGCTCGCCACGCTTCGGGCTCGGTGGCTCGCTGCGCTCACTACACTATATAAACTCAACTCCACGCCGACATGGATAGTGGGGGCATGAAAAGGTCGGAGGACGCGTACCGCTGGCCCTAGTGGGTTGGCTGCGCTCGCCACGCTTCGGGTTGACGTTGATAGTGGGGGTGGGGTGGGGGTGCATTTAACATTGTAAGCACCCATTAGTGTGCTTATACAATTTAAAATCTCATCTCATCTCATTGTATGCCATTGTATGCCATATACAATGGTATACAATTTTAACTTGTATAAGATGCCATAAGATGGAAATCGTGGGCACGTGCTAATACACAAGTACCTCACTTTTGGAAGCTTGATACATCTGGCCCTAAGAGAGATAAACGTCCAGCCAATCATCTGCTAACTGCCATGTTACAGGCTGTATTTGAAAAAAGTTAGTAAGGAGCTGATTGGCTGGGTGTTTATCTCTCTTTATCACCCTTGCATTTATCTCTTGTTAAGGCTTAATACATCTGCCCCTTTGTTTGATTCAAAAGAAACAAGTAACTTTCTATTCAGAACAAAACATATTGCCATGCAAAGGGGGCAAATGCAATTATATTTTTTCTGTGCAGGATAAATAGTGTTGCTTTTGCATGTAACCCACAAATGTTAGCATTGTTTTTACACTGCAATTAGATTTCAGTTTTAAAACCCCACATATAAATCTATATGCACATGCGACCAGGGCCGGTGCTAGGGTGTCCGGCGCCCTCCTGCAAACCATACATTTTGCGCCCTTTCACATTGCCATTGCAACAAGCTGCAGCACGATTGTGGGAGTGTATGCAACATGCGATCCTATGGAGGATCTCGGGTGCATGTACATGTATACATATACCATCTCAGTGCTGTGTCCGCAAAATGTTGCAGGCACTAAAGGTGCCCATACACGCTGCGAGAATCGCATAGTTATCAGCTAGATCGCATCACACGGCATGCATGCAATGTGTGTGCGATGCGATCCGAAAGCAGTACAAAAAGTATGTGCAGCACATTACACCCCTCTCGTGACTGAGGGTGAAAGAAGAGGAGATCAGGAGGAGATGGAAGAAGAGGGGAGGAGATAGAGGGGGCGGAGTGTTGAGGACTGGCAGCGGCACTGGCAGAGCACACCGAGAAGAGGGAAGGAAGGGGAGGCGGTGCTGCTGCCTGTTTGTCATTTGATTGACAGCTGACAGGCGCAGGGAGCAATGGGTACGGGGCGGATCTGGACATGACATGTCATCCAGGCATTCACAGACAGCGCTACATGCCTCAGCGCAAGTGTCCTTGAGGAAGAGGGAGCTGCTCAGCCTCTCCATACTGCCGCCCCCCGCTGTCAGACAGGTGCTGCAGGCGGCATGCAGGAGGCAGTGACAGTGAGGGCTGAGGCAGCTTTAGCAGAGCAGGGAGGGAGACAGCGCCTTTTCAGCATGGCGCCTCCCTGCTTTGCAGGAGCTGCTGAGTGGGTAGCGCCGGCCCTGCATGCGACTTCTGCCCCACCTGCAGTGCGACATGGTTTCGTCCAGTTGCTTCCTTTTTTTTACTTTATTTATAAACGTGAATCAGGTCCATTGTCTGTTCCAGGTTGTAGAGTTTTAGTCACTATGCCTTATGTGGCTGTGTTATTATTTTCATTATCACAGTTTTTCCATAAGAATTGAATGCTCTGATTTTCATTTTATATATTACATTTTTAATTTCTAGGAAAAGTGCTATTGGCAACATATTACTATAAATGTGCTCTGTGATCCAAAGAGAATATAATCAAATAAATATTACAGTGGAATTTCTGTGATATCCTGTTATGTGTATGAAATGTATCCAGGCTTATAACTATTCTTAAGATCTGCTGGCATTTCTTTCATTGGTTTCTAAAACTACAGTACAGTGGATATTGTAATTTATGTATTCTAATTTATCTATCTATCTGTGTGTGGTGCCTAAGAGACATTTTATAATTTGCCTATGTATGAAGCAAAGTTATAAAAAAAATGTAGATTACAGGTCTTCATAAAAGAAAGGAGGGACAAATACAACTGTGGCTGTGGTTCTGGTCACTGTACTGTTCAGAGGGATTCGTTTATAGTACGTATCTTCCAGCAACATAAGAGCAGCTACCTGAGCAGAGGTGACATTTATTCTCCAAAACTATTTACTGTATTTAATTCTATATAATGCTTAAGTTTCCTTTGCCAGGGGCATAGGGAGGGCGGAGCTGGCAGAGCACGAGCTCTGGGCGCCAAAATATCACAGGGCACCAGAGCAGTGCAACTCAACCTCTGCTGCCGACTCCCCTGCCCTGCTCGCCCGCTCCCCCAGCTCGCCCTCTTTCCGCTCCCTACTGTGCCCACTGGAGTCCGCCGCTTTTTTCAATTAAAGTCTCCAGCTTGACCGCTATCCAATAGGCACTTGTGGCCCAGCAGCCAATCAGAAGCAGCATTGGCTGCTGGACTGCGAGAGCCTATTGGCTAGCGTTCCAGCAGGAGACTTGTGAATTGAAAATAGCAGCAGCTCAGCCGGACACAGCGGGGAGTAGGGAGTGGAAGATCTGGGTGGGCAGGGGAACGGGCTGTATTCCCCCTTGGCAACAAGCTATTTCACTCCCCCTTGGAAACAAACAATTTCAGTCCCCCTTGGCAACGAGCAATTTCAGTCCCCCTTGGCAGAGCCCTGCCTACTACAAATTGGCCACGAAACATGCCCTTGCTCTGGGCACCGTGGCACCTAGCTAGCCACTGTCCTTTGCTGGTGTAATTGTTGCTGTTACTGATGAGTGTGATTGTATTGTTCAAGTTTTCTGGCAATGTCACCTTTCAGATCGCAAAGCAGGGTCCGACCCAGCTCCAGCACTTGAACATTGAACCTGGGTCACCCATTATACAGAGGGCAACCCAGGTTTAACCCTTCTTATAACCCAGGTCGAATTGCCAGGTTGGTCGACCTGGGTTATAAACTATGGTGCTTTCATACCGCACCTTGACACACGTCAGCAACCTGTGATACTCGGGTCCAAGTTAAGGTTTTATAGCAGTATAAATGTTATGAAATTGGTCATATGTTGTGTTTTCTTGACACACACACTTGCTACGGTTTATGAACTAATTGGACATACAGTATTTTGAGATACTTTCAATTTAACATATACATGTTTTGCCTACGTATATTCTGGTTGCATTTGTATCCTCTGCAAAATGAGGACTTAAATAGATACTTAATGGGGTACTCTTCCTTTTCCATCCAACATTTTTACCATCAAAGCCATCATCAGAGGCGTAACTAGACCTGTCTGGGCCCCATAGCAAAATTTTGAAAGCCCCCCCCCCAGCATTCTGCCAGATTAAGGGGGGGGGGTTGGGGTCAGATTAGTAGATGGGGAGGGGTATGACAGAGTAGATGGCAGGATCAGACAGACTGGATACTGGTTGAGGTGACATGACAGTGAGGATTAAGGTTATGGGGGGGCTGTGACTGTACCAGCTGAGGGTTAGGTGGTGGGCAGTGGGATGTGGGCAGTAAACTGAGTAGAGAGGGGGGGCATGGTGACAAAACACTGGGAAGGGAGGGCACTGGGCTGGGTACAGGGGATGGTTGGTTAACTGGGGGGGGGGGCTGGGCTGGGGGGGGGTGGGGGGCACTGGGCTGGGGACAAGGGATGATTGGTTAGATGGGGGCACTTGGCTGGGGATGGTTGGTCAGATGGGGGGTGCACTGGGCTGGGGTCGAGGACATGAGTGCACTGGGCTGGGGACAGTGGATTGTAGCACTAACCTGGGGATTGCTTCTTTGGTTTGCACAATCCAGCTCCAGCTGCTGCTGCATGAAGGTCCTCCTTGATCCGTGCTGGTGCAGGGGAGGGAGGGAACCACCAAGTCATTCCCCCCCACTGGGTCTGAGGGATTAGTGCTGGGGCCTTCTGGGACCAGTGCCAGGGGAGGGGAAGCCACCAAGCTCCCCATGGAGGTTTTACAATGATTCCCGTGGGAGGGGTGCCACCAAGCTCTGGCCGGGGGTCTTGCGGTCAGTGCTGGGGGAGGAGGGAGCGTCCAAGTCCACACTGGTTGGATCTCGTGGTCAGTGTGCTGGAGGTGGAGCCGGCGAGACTGACTGAGGAGCCTCCAATGCCTGTTTCCCAGCACCGTCCCAACGGGGAGGGGGGCCGCCAAGCTCTGGCCGGGGATCTTGCGGTCAGTGCCGGGGAGGAGGGAGCCTCCAAGTCCACACCGCTGGATCTCGCGGTCAATGTGCTGGAGGCAGAGCCGGCGAGACTGACTGAGGAGCCTCCAATGCCTGTTCCCCAGCACCGTCCCAACAGGGAGGGGGGCCGCCAAGCTCTGGCCGGGGATCTTGCGGTCAGTGCCAGGGGAGGAGGGAGCCTCCAAGTCCACACCGCTGGATCTTGCGGTCAGTGTGCTGGAGGCGGAGCCGGCGAGACTGACTGAGGAGCCTCCAATGCCTGTTCCCCAGCACCGTCCCACTGCTCTGGAGGTGACGGCGCGGGGAAGGGGGGGGGGGAGAAGAATGGGATCTTCCACTCACATACCGGTATATGGCAGCTGTAAGAAAGGGGAGGCGATCGCCACAGTGGGGGCACAGCACACTTAATGTATCAATCTTCAAGAGGGTGCAGGGGGATGTCTGCTGGGCTTCGGGCCCCCACAAGCCCCGGGCCCCATAGCAGCTGCACCCCCTGCACCCTCTATAGTTACGCCACTGGCCATCATCATAGGTGCATATAGTAGGGCTGTAGAGAAGGTGTTGTGGCAGGTGTAAATGTCCACAGCACAATGACCTGTCTGATGTGTATATGTAAAGGAATACTGCTTGTGTTATTAATATTGGAACAGCCCAAATGGTATAATACTTATGGCTGATTATGATTGAGCATCTGTGCAGCAAGATGTAAGATGCCTCTTGATCCATCACCAGCATACCTGATATAGCTAATGAACATGTTGGAATTATATGGGCCTTGAACCACACTTTTAGAGCTTGTTTGATCCATCCACCAACACAATTTTGGCTTCTATGTAAGAAAACATGACAGCACTTTGCTATTTGGCAGATGTACCTAGTAAAGTGGCAACTCACTTTAGAGTAACATTGGGTCACTTACAAACTGCACCCAGTGCACATCACAACATGCCTTGGTTTTGCACTGGTGAGTCTGTGCAGAATCTTCTTGGAGTATTCTGTTTATTTGTATTACATCACTCATCTCATGGGATGCAAACTCCACAGCTATGTCTTGAGGCTTTTGTAAGGATAATGTTAAGTGGACAATAAGGCACATCACATGCAAGCATTTTTCTTTGCATAAACCTGTTATGATCAAATGCAAATAAAGTACACATAAAAGAACTTTAAAGTTCTTCCAATGCATTGACACAAAGCACTGCTCATTACAAGCTGCAAAGTAGATACATAGTGGCCATTACTTTTACAATAGCTGCATTGTCGTGTAAGCATAATAAATGAATACATCAATTCTTGTAAGCATCACAAAGCGTTTTGAGAAAGGAGATACTGTATGCTATCTAAAATAGACCCATTACATAAATGCAACTAATGTACTCTTTTGTGTCCTTACTGTATCCTCTGTCCTATTATTTATAGTGATAATAAAATGGTAGTGTTTTCTCTAGAAATGTCTCTTGGTAAATCTTGCATTTACATTTATAAGGCTGCTGCAAAAGCCTTTAATATTGGCACCTGCTGTGGTGACTGCAACATAAACAAAATATCTATCTATCTATCTAATGATCTATCTATCTATCTATCTATATATATGTGTGTGTGTGTGTGTATATATATAAAAGCCTGTTGACAATTAAACATGAAACCATTGGCATTTAATGTCCTGTTGGATCTTTAATTCTTTACCCTGAGTGCTGCCACTGCTGTTTCTGTGCAGCCTGTGTGTGTGTGTGTGTATATATATATATATATATATATATATATATATATATGCAATAAGATCGCACTCCATACAAAATATGCAACCGCTGGGGTGATGTCCAGAACTTTCCTTACAAGAAACAAAGTCCATGTATATAAAGACCAAAAAGACACACTCTCCAGACTGTTTGATGCAAAATAAAAAGCTGTGTATTTGTATTCACATAGACATCATAGTATAAAGAAGGGTACTCAACGTTAGCGTTTCAGTCCATATAGGTCCTTCCTCAGGAGTTAGACAACAAGGGCATCCATTTGGGGTGAAGCACAGCGTGGACCACACAGCAGGTTCCTACAGCAAGGAGCCACTGTTGGTCCTGTGATATATATACCCCCCTGAGCATGTCAAAAGGGCGCCACCCAAATCAATCAATGTGTGCAGTACCTTACTTCCGCGTTCCATGCTGGAGTGCATATGACATCACTTCCGGTTTCGTGGTATCACGAAAAACGGGTATAAACAAACAAGTAACAAGTGAAAAAATGTCTCTGTGTGCCTGTTAGCAACACAAAGCTAAACGCTGGGCAGCTGAACAAGCTGCATCAGTCAGACAAATGTGTCTGTGTATAGCACTAGCAGAGAGACAGGAAGTGGTGGGGGCGTCATAGATAGACGGACCTGGGACCCTGATGTAAAGAATGCAGTCAGCGGGAACAAAGTACCTGGAAAAAAGGTTCCTATTGCTGAATGAATGAATAGGCTGATGAGCCTAGCTCTGGATAAGCAGCAATTGGAGGGGGCATCATTACATGATGGACCAAGGACACTGATGTAATGATTCCAGTCCTGGTGAACAGATAATCTGACACAAGGTTCCTATGTGTAAAAGAAGTATGATAGGGCTGTTAAGCCCGGCGCTGGATCTGACAGCTACAGGGGGGTACACAAATACACAGACTAGGACATGCACAATAAATACAACAATATATGTACAATAGAAAAAATGCACTAAGGCATAAATACATGCGCATAATATAGTACGCTGAAAATTGTAAAAAATAGGAAAAAAGTACAAAAGGAGGTTATAAGAAAAACTCAATCTCATACCTGACATAGGCCCTGACATACTATTGGCAACACTTGATGTTTGTGCCCTATATACCGTCATTCCTCATGACGAGGGCTGTATGGCCATACGTGATTTGCTCTGCGTTGGAGCCCACCGCGATCCCCCCGTTGAGTTTGTGGTTGAATTATTAGAACTTATCTTGACCCACAACCATTTCATGTTTAACAATCAATACTTTATCCAGCGGGTGGGGACCGCGATGGGTTCCAACGTAGCGCCATCATATGCCAACACGTTCATGCATGCCTATGAACAGAAATATATCCTCCCCCAGTATGGTCAACATATTGTTTATTTCAAGCGTTTTATCGATGATATTTTTATTTTGTGGAATGGCACCTCCAGTGAGTTTGATGAGATGCTCAGTGAGCTTAACAGTCTACCCACCACCATTAGATTTACAGGACAGGTCAACTCCCAGTCCATAAATTTTCTGGACGTTACCATTTTCAAAAGTGAGAACAAACTTGGCAGTACCTTGTACCGCAAACATACGGACCGCAACTCCTTACTTTTTGCAACAAGCAACCACCCCCCCGGATTGAAGGACAGTCTCCCCATATCTCAATTCATGCGGGTCCTCCGTAACAACACCTGCCCCACATGAACGGAAGCACAACTGCTCGAAATGCAGGACAGATTTCTTGCTAGGGGGTACCACAAGAAGCTACTGGACGAATGCTTGAAGAAAGCTCGCTCCAAGTTTGGTAACCCGACCACGAAAATTGGGCCGACCAACATTTATGTTACACAATTTGATGAGAAGTCTACAACCATCTCTAGAGCCATCCGTCAACACTGGCCAGTTGTAGCGACAGATCCGATTTTACACAAGGCGATACCTGACCGACCAACCGTGGCATACCGCAGGGGTAGGAATTTGAATCAATTGCTTAAACACAAGGGACAGACCACCACTGGCGATACTACCTGGCTACATACCCGCAGACCGGGTTGTTTTAAATGTGCTGGATGCACCACGTGCAATTCCATGATTCCAGGAGCCAGCTTCCCACACCCACACAGCGGGATTCCCATCAAGATCCACTATAAATTACATTGTTTGATGGATCACATCATTTATTTGCTCCATTGCCCATGCGGCTTGACTTATGTGGGCCTCACCACCTGTTCCTTCCGCGAGCGAATGGCGAACCACAGGAGCGCAATCAATAAGGCACACGCCAGGGGCAGCTCCGACAAGCCCGTCGCACAACATTGACTGCTGCATAAACATCAAGTGGCATCGATTAAATGCAGAATTATCGACTGGGTGCCGCCACCTCCCAGGGGCGGTGACAAAGCCCTCATCCTCAAAAAATGTGAATCTAAATGGATCCACCGGCTAAATACTGTGGCCCCGTTTGGCTTAAACGAGCACAATCCACTAAATATCTTTCTCAGATGAAGCTTCTATCGGTCACTATCCCCTTAATGTGAACCGGCAAGCCCCGGTGACTTGAGATGTGGATGTCATTAGCCCATGATTATTCTTCAATTTTTTGGCTCCTCCCCTAAATCGACAGCGTCTCAACACACACCATAGTGTTGACATTGGGAGCACTTGTGCAAGTCCTCAACGTGTATATTAATATTTTTCATATTTTTCACATTTTTCATATTTTTCATTTTTTCTAACAGGTCCTATATGGTGGTGCTCTGGACTGTTTAGCTGACTTATAACCTCCTTTTGTACTTTTTTCCTATTTTTTACAATTTTCAGCGTACTATATTATGCGAATGTATTTATGCCTTAGTGCATTTTTTCTATTGTACATATATTGTTGTATTTATTGTGCATGTCCTAGTCTGTGTATTTGTGTACCCCCCTGTAGCTGTCAGATCCAGCGCCGGGCTTAACAGCCCTATCATACTTCTTTTACACATAGGAACCTTGTGTCAGATTATCTGTTCACCAGGACTGGAATCATTACATCAGTGTCCTTGGTCCATCATGTAATGATGCCCCCTCCAATTGCTGCTTATCCAGAGCTAGGCTCATCAGCCTATTCATTCATTCAGCAATAGGAACCTTTTTTCCAGGTACTTTGTTCCCGCTGACTGCATTCTTTACATCAGGGTCCCAGGTCCGTCTATCTATGACGCCCCCACCACTTCCTGTCTCTCTGCTAGTGCTATACACAGACACATTTGTCTGACTGATGCAGCTTGTTCAGCTGCCCAGCGTTTAGCTTTGTGTTGCTAACAGGCACACAGAGACATTTTTTCACTTGTTACTTATTTGTTTATACCCGTTTTTCGTGATACCACGAGACCGGAAGTGATGTCATATGCACTCCAGCATGGAACGCGGAAGTAAGCTACTCTGTCATTGATTGATTTGGGTGGCGCCCTTTTGACATGCTCAGGGGGGTATATATATCACAGGACCAACAGTGGCTCCTTGCTGTAGGAACCTGCTGTGTGGTCCACGCTGTGCTTCACCCCAAATGGATGCCCTTGTTGTCTAACTCCTGAGGAAGGTCCTATATGAACTGAAACGCTAACGTTGAGTACCCTTCTTTATACTATGATGTCTATGTGAATACAAATACACAGCTTTTTATTTTGCATCAAACAGTCTGGAGAGTGTGTCTTTTTGGTCTTTATATATATATATATATATATATATATATACATATATATATAGGTATATGGATGCGGCCCGGCACTCCAACTCAATAATGCAGCAACCTTGGTGCCTTCCGGATCAGAGATGTAGAAGTATAAAGACAGACAGCGGCACTCACAGGATTTTTCAAACTTGTATTGAATAAACGTGACCAAAAACCAACGTTTCGGGGACTAGCCCCTTCGTTCTACCTGCACCTTGACAAAGGGGCTAGTCCCCGAAACGTTGGTTTTTGGTCACGTTTATTCAATACAAGTTTGAAAAATCCTGTGAGTGCCGCTGTCTGTCTTTATACTTCTATACATATACATATATATATATATATATATATATATATATATATATATATATATCCACAACCAGTTATATTGCACTCACAGTTCATCCAATTTATGTCATGGGGTGCTTCACTCTCCCAAAGAAAAACTTCCGTGGTACAAAATCCAAGTAAAAGCAATCCAGAGCACTCACCACTTTTTGTTTACAAAAAGTGGTGAGTGCTCTGGATTGCTTTTACTTATATATATATATATATATATATAGAAATCCAGAAGGGCCGTCACTCTGGGCTGAAGTGAGCTGAAGTCGGTAGCTTGCCCCGGTGCCAACTTGCAGAGGGCAGCAGCGTGGCACTGCCCACAGAATATAGAGAAGAAATAACTGGGCACTCGAGGACTCACAGGTACAGGTGAAACAAGACCAATTTAATCCATATGAGGTCTTACAAGCGTCATCAACGTTTCGGGGGCCGTACCCCCGTCGTCAGGACCAAGTGCAGACAGTGTATATATATATATATATATATATATATATATATATACATACACTAGTAAGCCCATTCAAAGCAAATACTTCTGCTACCTTGTGATTGCCTCTGTATTTGTGCATGTGTGAGAGAGAAAGACATGTAGTTTCACTTGCTACCAACAGATGGCAGTGTTCAGGAGACACACAGATACTAGACATATATAGACATATATATAAACATGTTTATATATATATTCCACAGACAAAAAACCTTACGGTTTCACATGTCCCATTAAGGCTTCTTACACATGATCTGGCTTTTCTGAAACCTGTTGTAGCTCTTCCACTCAAACGCCAAAAAGCAATGAAATTACGATCATTAAGGCTGACGCCTTAATGGACGTGTTCCTTGCGCAATACAGATATGGTACGCCATCACAGCCTGTGGGTAAGTGCAGATTCAGCACTCTCACAGAGTGAGATTGCTGTCACTCACACAATGGTGGAGCTGCTAATTCACAGATTTGTGTGCTCATTGGAATACACACATGCAGTCTATGCAACTGAAGGTCTGAGCAGTAAACATAGCCGAGAGGATGGGGTAAAAGTGGTGTTGATTGGGGGAGGCAGTGTGGTGCGGATAGGGAGGAATAGAAATGCATAGATGGTGGGAAGGCTAAGCAGCACTGATGGGGGACTATCGAAGCAGATGGGTGGAAAACAGTGGCACAGATTGGGGAAGGTAAGACAGAGTGATGCGATTGGGTGTGAAACAGAGGAGCAGTTGGAGGAAAGACAGCACTGATGGGGGAGGGGGTTCAAAGGGAAAAACAGAGCAGTACAGATGGAGAGCGGAGACAGCAGTACAGATGGAAGGAAACTGTGTCATGGATGAGGTGGGTAGAGCAGCATGGATGGAGGGGGAGACAGAGTATCACTAATAGAGGGGAAGCCAGTGGCACAGATAGAAGGAAACAGTGGCATCTGTGTGGAAAGACAGGGCAGGGCAGATGGGGAAAGACACATTGGTGCACATGAGGGAATACACACAGCAGTAGGTATCGAAGATAGAGCAGCATGAATGCGTATAGGAGAAGAAAGTGTAGATGCATAGTAGTTGGGAGTATTATAGTTTTTGTTATTATGAAAGATGTTTCTGGTAACTCTATGTGAATACTAAATAAAATGGATATATGTAGTGAGTGTGAAAGATGTTGGACCCGCAGTGGGATACTTCTAATAATAGTGTTTATTGTAGCACCTGCCATCTTTGAAAACCCATGCAGTTCCTCTACCCTGTCTGGGGTGTCGCTGTCTGCTGTAGTGCTTCTAGCACAGTGTGATCTGTATATCAGCACTGCAAACCAGACCTGTGCTAGAAACACTACAGCAGACAGCAACATCCCAGACAGGGTAGAGGAACTGCATGGGTTTTCAAAGATGGCGGGTGCTAGAATGAACACTATAGTAACTCAGAGGTATAGACAGTTTTAGATGATTGCAGGTACCTATTAGGATGAGTGCGCCACATAACTGCTCAGACCTTCAGTTGCATAGACTGCATGTGTGTATTCCAATGAGCACACAAATCTGTGAATTAGCAGCTCCACCATTGTGTGAGTGACAGCAATCTCACTCTGTGAGAGTGCTGAATCTGCACTTACCCACAGGCTGTGATGGCGTACCATATCTGTATTGCGCAAGGAACACGTCCATTAAGGCGTCAGCCTTAATGATCGTAATTTCATTGCTTTTTGGCATTTGAGTGGAAGAGCTACAACAGGTTTCAGAAATGCCAGATCATGTGTAAGAAGCCTTAATGGGACATGTGAAACCGTAAGGTTTTTTGTCTGTGGAATTTCATAGCTTTTTTTCAATTTATTTTTTGATGGGGAGGGGGGATGCTGGCAAGGCAGATTAAAGAAGTAAGGATGTGGCAGGAGCAGATATGTGTTAGATTGAAGGGGGCAGGAGCAGAGATGCAGTGAATGGAAGCGCAAGGTGCAGAGATGAGGAGGGGGGCTGCTGTCAGGAGTGGAGATGGGGAGGGGCATGCTGGCAGAAGCAGAGATGGGGAGGGGGGCTGCTGGCAGGATCAGAGATGGGGAGGGGGGCTACTAGCAGGAGCGGAGATGGGGAGAGGGGATGCTGGCAGGAGAAAATCAGCGGCGATAGATGGAGCTGGTGCAGGGAGTCAAAGTAAGGATGCTGGCAGGGAACGGAGATGAGAAGGGGGCTGCTGACAGGAGCGGAGATGGGGAGAGGGGATGCCGGCAGGAGCAGATCTGCGGCGATAGAAGAAGCTGGTGCAGGGAGGGAAACAGGGGATGCTGGCAGGAGCAGAGATGGGGAGGGGGATGCTGGCAGGAACAGAGATGAGAAGGGGGCTGCTGACAGGAGCGGAGATGGGATGCCGGCAGGAGCAGATCAGCGGCGATAGAAGAAGCTGGTGCAGGGAGGGAAACAGGGGATGCTGGCAGGAGCAGAGATGGGGAGGGGGATGCTGGCAGGAGCAGAGATGGGGAGGGGGATGCTGGCAGGAGCAGAGATGGGGAGGGGGGATGCTGGCAGGAGCAGAGATGTGGAGGGGGCTGCTGGCAGGAGCAGATCAGTGGTGATAGAAAAAGCTGGTGCAGGGAGGGAAATGGGGTATGCTGGCAGGAGCGGAGATGGGGAGGGGGGATGGTTGCAGGAGCGAAGATGGGGAGAGGGGATGCTGGCAGGAGCTGGAGTAAGGAAAGGCAGGATGCTGGCAGGAACTGAGATGAGGAGTGGGGTTGCAGGCAAGGCAGATTAAAGAAGTAAGGATGCCACATAGGTAAAGATGTAAGAGATGGAAGGGCGCAGGAGCAGAGATGCAGCGGATGTGCATGGTACAGAGATGAGTAAGGGGGCTGCTGACAGGAGCGGAGATGGAGAGGGGAGGCTGGCAGGACACTCACACCTTATGGGAACCCATCTCTCACTCTCTCTTCACTCACTCACTGCTGCTCTCCGCCGGTGCCGGGCAACAGCTTGGAGCCCTCCACGAGGACGTCACATGGCCACCAGGCATAATTGTTGGCATGCGCAGGGAAAAAATAGGCACAGTCTAGCACAAGGGGTGTGTCCTTGGGAGACACTGGATGACAATGAGGACACATAGTGGAGGAAGGAATGAGGGGGGCAGGGGCACTGGGTGAGAGGGAGGATGCAGTGTGGACATATTGACAGGGATATATTGCAGTGTGGACATATATGAGAGGGATATATTGGGGATTGGGACATACTGTGGAAGAGGATACAGGCTGAGATAAGGGGTGTAGGGTGGGAGAAGATGCAGGGTGAGGGGGGACACTGGGTGGGAGAGGATGCAGATAAAGAAGGGTGATGCAGGGTGGGAGAGGGACATATTGGGAATTAGAGCACTGGATGAGAGGGAGGACACATAGTGAAGGAAGGTATGAGTGGGGCATGAGCAGAGGGTGAGAGGGGGGATGTAGGATGGGAGGAGGACATTTTAGGGAGAGGGACAGAGGAAGTTGTGATGCTGGTTGGGAAAGTGACATATTTGGACACTGGGTGGGAGAGTGGCACCATGTGAAAGGAGTACACATTGGGAAGAGGGACAGGGGAAGGTGGGGGTGCTGGGTGGGAGAGAGACATATTGGAGTGAGGGACAGAGGAATGGGGGATGCTTGGTGGAAGAGGATGCAGTGTGGGTGAGGGACATATTGAGGATTGAGGCACTGGGTGTGAGAAAGGCACTGGGTGAGAGGGGGGATGCAGGATGGAAGGAGGACATATTGGGGAAAGGGACAGAGTAAGGGGTGATGCTGGGTGGGAGAGAGACATATTGGGGAGAGGGACATAGGAAGGGAGTTGGGGCATATCATAGAATCATAGATTTTTACGGCAGATAAGAACCATTTGGCCCATCTAGTCTGCCCCTTTTTATCCTTCAGGTAATCTCAACACTTTTTGATCCTTATTTCTTTGTAAGGATATTCATATGCCTATCCCAAGCATGTTTAAATTGTTCTACTGTCTTAGCCTCTACCACCACTGATGGCAGGCTATTCCACTTATCCACTATCCGTTCCGGCTGAGGGGGGGGGGGTGCAGGGTGGGAGAGGATGCAAGGTGAGAGGGGATGCAGGAGAAAGGGGTATGCATAGAAAGAGGGGGGGGTGCAAGGTGAAATAAGATGCAGGGTGGGACAGGATGCAGGGTGAGAGGGAAGATGTAGGGTTTAAGAGACGATGCATGGTAAAAGCAGGATTGCATTGTGAGAGGGGGTGGCACGGAGGAGAGCCAGGCTCCTGTGATGGTAGGCAGGAGAGCCAGGCTCCAGGGACTGCAGGAAGAAGTGTCTGGGGCTGCATTAAAAATAGCTGGGCTCCGGGCCGGGGGCGGCAGGGAGAAGAGCTGGGGGCACCAGAGCTGGGGCTGCCGCAACAGAGACAAGAGACAGACTCCTGTGACAGCAAGCAGGAGGGATGGAAACAGCAGTGTGAAGAGTCCGGAGGCGGCATGGAGAAAAGCTGGGCTCCTACACAGCATGCTGGAGTACCAGGTACCCCAAGGCTGCAGGCAAGAGAACTAGGCTCCCGCAGCGGCTGGCAAAAGAACAGGGCTCCCACATCAGCTATGCAGATGGCTGTGGGCAAGAGAGCCAGCTCTTGAGGGGGAAGGCAGGAGAGCCAGACTCCTGCAGCAGTGTCAGGCTCCAGTGGCAAGGGGGCACCACTCGTCCCTGTGCTACATCACACCGCACGTCCCTGTATGCTACATCACACCGCATGTCCCTGTCCCCTACATCACACCGCATGTTCCTGTCCTGTGCTACATCACACCGCACGTTCCTGTCCTGTGCTACATCACAAAGCAAGTCCATATCCTGTGCTACATCACACCGCAAGTCCCTGTCCTGTGCTACATCACACCGCAAGTCCCTGTCCTGTGCTACATCACACCACACGTCCCTGTCCCCTATATTTCACCGCACATCCCTGTCCCCACATCACACCTCACGTCCCTGTCCCCTACATCACTCCGCACATCCCTGTCCACTACATCACACCCCAGTCCCTCTCCACTACATTACACCCCAATCCCTCTACACTACATCACACCGCACGTACCTGTCCCCTACATCACACTGCACATCCCTGTCCCCTACATCACACTGCATCTCCCTGTCACCTAAATCACACTGCACATCCCCATCCCCTATATCACACTGCATATCCCCGTCCCCTATATCACACTGCACATCCCCGTCCCCTACATAACACTGCACGTCCCCTATATCACATCACTCTGCACGTCCCCTATATCACACTGCACGTCCCCTATATCACATTGCACGTCCCCGTCACCTACATAACACTGCACATCCCTGTCCCCTATATCACACTGCACATCCCTGTCCCCTACAGTATATCACATTGCACGTCCCTTATATCACACTGCATGTCTCCGTCACCTACATCACACTGCATGTCTCCGTCACCTACATCATGGGCCCCATACATCAGCAATCACAATTTATGGATTTCCAGATACAGGAATTTTTTGGCCAGATAAATGGATTTTACAATCTATCTGACTTTGCCCACACATTACAGATTTATTTCAGTGATCGGCAGATTTTTCCATCTAAAGATTGCATCTTCATATCTGGAAATTGCCCCAATCGATTGTCATTTCAGCTGTTCATAATGTAAATAGATGAAGAAGACAAATTGGGAATGCCCACACATATAAAAAAGATCCGCAGATAATACCAGATTATTAAGCATGTTTAAAAATCTGATTAAGCAATCGATTGGCGATTTTGATTGGGATTGCCAAAAGGGGGAGCCCACACATCTAAAATTAATTGTGGCAATCATCTCCATATCTGAAAATTGTCACAATTAATTGCTGATTTATGGGGCCCTTCACACTGCATGTCCCCTATATCACATTGTACGTCCCCGTCACCTACATCACACTGCACGTCTCCATCACCCACATCACACCGCAAGTCCCCTACATCACACCGCACGTCCCCTACATCACATCGCATGTCCCTGTCCCCTACATCACACAGCACGTCCCCGTCACCTACATCACACTGCATGTCCCCTATTTCACACCGCACGTCCCCATCAGCTACATCACACTGTACGTCCCTGTCACCTACATCATACTGCATGTCCTCGTCACTTACATCATACTGTACATCCCCGTCCCCTATATCACACTGCAGGTCTCCGTCCCCTACATCACACTGCACATCCCATACATCACACTGCACGTCCCCTACATCACACTGCATGTCCCTGTCACCTACATCACACTGCACGTCCCTGTCACCGACATCAAACTGCACGTCCCTGTCACCCACATCACACTTCACGTCCCCAACACTTACATCACACTGCACGTCCCCAACACCTACATCACACAGCACGACCCTATATCACACTGCACGTCCCTGTCACCTACATCATACTGCATGTCCTCATCATTTACATCATACTGTACATCCCCATCCCCTATATCACACTGCAGGTCTCCGTCCCCTACATCACACTGCACGTCCCCTACATCACACTGCACGTCCCCTACATCACACTGCACGTCCCCTACATCACAGTGCACGTCCCTGTCACCTACATCACACTGCACGTCCCCAACACCTACATCACACTGCACAGCCCCTATATCACACTGCACGTCCCCTATATCATACTGCACGTCCCCTATATCATACTGCACATCCCACACACCTACATCACACTGCACATCCCCAACACCTACATCACACTGCACGGTCATGTCACCTACATCACACTGCACGTCTCCGTCCCCTATTTCACACTGCACGTCCCCTATATCACACTGCACGTCCCCATCAACGGCATCACACTGCGCGTCCCCTATATCACACTGCACATCCCCTATATCACACTGCACATCCCCGTCACCTACATCACAATGCACTTCCCTGACACCTACATCACACTGCACATCCCCTATATCACACTGCACATCCCCGTCACCTACATCAAACTGCACGTCCCCGTCACCTACATCATACTGCATGTCCTCGTCACCTACATTATACTGCACGTCCCCGGCCCCTATACCACACTGCACGTCTCCGTCCCCTACATCACACTGCACGTCCTCACCTACATCACACTGCATGTCCCCTATATCACACTGCACGTCCCTGCCACCTAAATCACACTGCACATCCCCATCACCTACATCACACTGCACGTCCCCGTCACCTAAATCACACTGCATGTCCCCGTCACCTACATCACACTGCATGTCCCCGTCACCTACATCACACTGCACGTCCCCGTCACCTACACCACACTTCCCCATCACCTACACCACACTGCACGTCCCCGTCACCTACACCACACTGCACGTCCCCCTCAGCCACATCACACTGCACGTCCCTGTAACCTACATCACACTGCACGTCCCTATCACCTAAATCACACTGCACATCCCCATCACCTACATCACACTGCACGTCCCCGTCACCTAAATCACACTGCATGTCCCCGTCACCTACATCACACTGCACGTCCCCGTCACCTACACCACACTTCCCCATCACCTACACCACACTGCACGTCCCCGTCACCTACACCACACTGCACGTCCCCGTCAGCCACATCACACTGCACGTCCCTGTAACCTACATCACACTGCACGTCCCTGTCACCTACATCACACTGCACGTCCCTGTCACCTACATCACACTGCTCGTCCTTGTCACCTACATCACACTGCTCGTCCTTGTCACTTACATCACACTGCATGTCCTTGTCCCCTACATCACACTGCATGTCCCCTACATCACACTGCATGTCCCCTATATCACACTGCATGCCCCCTATATCACACTGCACGTCCCCTATATTACACTGCACGTCCCCTATATCACACTGCACGTCCCCTATATCACACTGCACGTCCCCTATATCACACTGCACGTCCCCTATATCACACTGCACGTCCCTGCCACCTGCATCACACTGCACGTCCCTGTCACCTACATCACACTGCCCATTCCTGTCACCTACATCACACTGCACATCCCCGTCACCTACATCACAATGCACGGGAGGGAGGGAGGGGGGGTACACTGCCCCTGGGTGTCTGTGGGGAGGGAGGGGGGTACACTGCCCCTGGGTGTCTGTGGGGAGGGAGGGAGGGGGTACACTGCCCCTGGGTGTCTGTGGGGAGGGAGGGAGGGAGGGGGGTACACTGCCCCTGGTTGTCTGTGGTGAGGGAGGGGGGTACACTGCCCCTGGTTGTCTGTGGGGAGGGAGGGAGGGGGGTAAACTGCCCCTGGGTGTCTGTGGGGAGGGAGGGGGGTACACTGCCCCTGGGTGTCTGTGGGGAGGGAGGGGGGTACACTGCCCCTGGGTGTCTGTGGGGAGGGAGGGAGGGGGGTACACTGCCCCTGGGTGTCTGTGGGGAGGGAGGGAGGGGAGTACACTGCCCCTGGCTGCCTGTTCAGAGAGGAGAACACAGCCCTGGATCTATGTGAGGTCCGGGGAGCAGGGGGGACACAGTCCTAGGGTGGTAGTGTGGGTGGGGAGGACCATGGGTGAGGGCAGGAAGTAAAACCTCTGCTGCCTGAGCGATGGGTAGGGAGCTGCGGGACCGGCGCCATGTCACTGTCTCTGACAGGGGTCCGGATGCGAAAACCTCCGTAGCCGGCTGGATGAGGGGGGCGGGGAGGAGGAGGAGTGCGGGACTGCTGCCGGGTGCCAAACACAGCCAACGGTACCCACGCTGTGTACTTACACAGACACACGCTGCAGCCAGTGCGGTGGCTTGGAGGAGCAGTGTCTGTGGTGGGCGCCGGAGGAGCAGACGATGAGACACCCTGACGTCCAGCGCTCCCTCCCTGCTGCCCGGCGCTCCCTCCCCGCTGCCTTCCGCTCCCTCCATGCAACTGGGGCCACTGCTGCCCGGGGCTCCCTACCTGCTGCCCGCCACTGGCTGCAGCGCTCCTGCGCACACTTCTCGTCTCCTCAGCAGACCTTCCTCTGTCTGGACGACCTCCTCTGCGCTCCTTATATAAAGTTCAATTGGCCGCAAACGTTTCCCGCTCCTGTCTCGAGCGCACAACGTATTGATTGCCAGTCTGTGTACTCCCCCTGCTGGCTGGAGCTCCTATCTCTATAATGGGGCATGTTTCACTAAATTATAAAAAAACTGTACCTATCTGAAAATCCTCAACCCCAAAAGGCACTCCACTGGGACAATATCTACCTAATAAAACAAACCCCAAGTCTCAATTGTTCCCCTACCCCGAGTTATGCCTTCCCAAAAAAAACCTCATAGACTAACATGGGTTACAAAGTGTCATTTCGCAAGTGTCAGAAAAAAACTGACAGTTGGAAGTTTAGATCGCTCCCAATTGGTCATTTTTTAATATTTCGCCCTGAAATTTGGTAAGCAGCACCGGTTGACGATTCTACGCGTACATGCCAAATTTCAGCTCAGTACGCCCAGTCACTTTTGAGGTGCAGTCCCTCAAACACCATGCCCCCATCCGAAAAGTTCCCTATGGGAAAAATCCGTTCGTTGGATTCAGCCTTAATATAAGGGCACTACCGTGCCCTTATAATTTAAATATATATAGATATATATATATATTATATGTGTATGTATTTTTTACATATTCTCATGTTCGTTTCCAGGCTTTTTTAACTCCCGTACCCCATGATTAAGCTTTTTTGGTACTTATGTAGTATCTGGGCGCCCGATTTTTTGATTGTATGCCTTAACTTAAGGCATACAATCAGATGTGATCCAAGTGGGCATGGAGTTGGACATAAACCTGTGGCGAGCGAAGCGAGCCGCCGAGCCCGAAGCGTGGCAAGCGCAGCGAGCCCCGCGAGGGGATGCAGATTATTTAAAATGTATTCCATGTCACCAAAATAATCTGCGTCCCCTCGCGGGGCTCGCTGCGCTTGCCACGCTTCTGGCTTGGTGGCTTGCTTCGCTTGCCACAAGTTTATATCCAACTCCATGCCCACTTGGATAGTAGGGAAATGAACAAGACCATTTTTACAATGAATCCTATGGAAAATCGGGTCGAATGCATCGCATCGCATCGCATGTGATTTGGTCGGATGTGATGCGATCGACCCGATCGCGCCCAGATACTACATAAGTACCGCTTTTTTATTTATGAGTACCTCCTCCTCTCAATTTGAAATATCCACAGTACTTACGAGAAAGTAAGTATGTAGAAATGGAGGAGTAGTGTTTGGTCAAGAATCGGGTCCCTCTGTGTCAGGACACTTGCTGTGTGCTGTCTCTGGGGTTCCCGCTAATGCCTGTAAAGTAGGATTAATGTCGTTGCTTTCTCCATTCGTGTCAGCGCAGGGCAGATGATTGCTGATGTCTGAGGGCAGCATGGGTAGCTCCCAGTGTATTGCTAGTCGAGCAAAAGCACAAGTGGCACTGCAGATGGATTCAACGTGGTTTGACTCTATAACAATGGGAGATTTCTTCTGCCATCTGGTGACTTTTTCTTTTTCCGCAATTACCAATATTAGTACCCAAAAATGGTATGCAGAGTACCACCAGGGGTACCAGTACCCCATATTGGGAACCACTGAGCTAAAGTATGAAAGTGTGAAGGTGCCCAAACACAGCAAGATTTTTTAAATGATTTGGCCATTTCTGCCTGATCGGAACGACCATGTGTGGGAATTATGACGATCTAATGAGGGTGCCAGCGGGTCGATCATCGAGCCTGCTGATCCCTTCAGCAGGAGGAAAGATGGATGACCCATCATGCTGAATTTGGTCACATAATTCCATTTGTAGACATGATGAATGATGGGGCCACGCGGCATCTCTAGCTTGCCGCCACACCACCGCTGCACCTCGCCGCTGGCAGATGGAGAGAGAGAACTATTTTTGACAATCAGCGGCTGCCAATTGATATGGGTAAAGGGGGGAAGGAAATTTCAAAACTCCCATTCAAATGAATGGGCAGCCACTGATCTCTCAGCCAATCAGTGGCTTCCCATTCATTTGAATAGGAGTTTGAAATCTCCTGCCCGCTGCCAGACTCTCTCTTTGTGCGCCAGCAGATAATGCATCAGGAGGTATAATGTAAATTACAAGCAGATGCCTTCTGCTGCAGAAGTGATCCAAGCAGCATCCTACGATGCAGCATCGGATCTCTCTCCCACCATCAGGCAGCTTACAGTACCTATGGTGCCAGACAAGCTGCCCATTGCAGAGGCCAGGAAATCTATGTCCTATGACTGAGAACCCTGACCTCCCACCCCGTAAATTGCAGCGACACACCAATTTCATAATCACGAAAGTCTGCTGCCTTTCTGATTCTGACATTGATATGCACATGCAGAACAGGTCCTGCCCATTCGCAAAGTACCAAAAATCGGTACTTTGCACATGATAACGCAGGTGCACCCACATTGGTAATACAGCACATTGCAGTTACAATATTGCCCATTTATCTTGCACCCATATGGGGTAAGCGGTCCAAGGAGGAAAGTTGTTTCACCACAATTATCCATAACGTGTACAGCTTCAAAACTTCATGGATAATTGAATTGCTCTGTAAGGAAGGCGCTCTATTACTAGTAGTGTGTGGTCAGGATGTGTAACGTACAATATCACAGTTGTGTATGGAAGACAAAGCATTGTAGATTTTCTATGGAGTGTGGGGGCAAATCAGTGACAATTATGTTAGCAAGGAGCTGGTGAAACCTTTGCAATGAATTGATTACATTTTTGCAGGCATCTTATAAAGGAGTATGGCGTCAAAGACCAGAAAAAGCATAAGAGTGAAATATAAATATAATAAACATGATATTATAGGCGACATGATACATGTCGACCTTCAGTGGTCAACCTAATGACTGTTGACCTTGTGTTTGTCTACTCTATGACCCTGAGACACATACTACAGACTATTGTGTCAAAGATGGATAAACATTTTAATATACAAGCCTAAAAATCATGTCAATGAATTGTGGCTTATTGGTATCTTCTTACAAATGATGTATAATAGACAGAGAACAAATTTTTGTTCCACACAGGATTTCTACCCCAATAGTTCTGAATTTTGGATTGGGGTTTGGATTGAGGTGTGACCAACTTCACCTATACATTTTTAAAATGGGTGTGACTGGTCTCATCACCCAAAGAAATTCTGTGGTTGGTGCTCCCAGAGTCAGAAGAGAAATATTATATTTACAAGGAGAAAAGAAGACTCTTTTTTGGGGGACTCCCACTTTTCTGAGTGCCCCAAAAAAGAGTCTTCTTTTCTCCTTGTAAATATAAATTATTTATAATTACAGACAAAATAGGTTCCTGATTTTAAACATATTAATAGTGGAATTTTGTCTTGCATGTCATACAGTGGAAATGTGTAGTTAATTTAGATTTTAAAACATTGGGTAATATCCTAAACTGCTAAACAAAATGAGATAATTCACCTTTTATACTTAGCACTGAAGAGATCTGACCCAGTGCTGGCTTCTATTGGGGTTGTGCTTCTTACAAGGAGATCTCATTTACAGTGGTGCAGCTTGATAGCTAGACTGCTTTTTGGCAGCAAATTATTAACCTTGTTAAGGAGTGATTCATGGCAATGTATTATTGTAAATGTTTGATCGCTAGGCTTCATTTAGCTGAAAGTTGAAGCACATCAGTACAGTACATCCCTTGTGATCATTCAGAGAACAGGCCTTTTTAGATTTGATAAATGAAATACATGGTAACCATATCCTTGGGAATTTTTGTTACATCTTGAATTTGGACAGACTTGACTAGTCAAGCAATATTCTGGTCGGTGCTGTGTGTTTGTAATACCATATTTTATGTGCTTCATTTGTTAATATTTATTTATTACAACCCAATATATTTTATATTATGAAATTACACTTTAAATTGTTAATTAAAAATAATATACATATAAAGTTATGCAATGAAATATCTATATTTTGTTCCATAGATATTGATTACAGAGAAAATGTACTTAATTATGGAACAGAGATGCAGGACAGATACTGGACATGTAAATACACATTGTTTAAGTATTATAGGGGTAAATTTACTAAGATGGGAGATCTATTGAAGATGGGAAGTTGCCCATAGCAACCAATCAGATTCTACTTCTTATTTATTTAGCATCTTCTAGTAGATATTAAATAGAATCTAATTGGTTGCTATGGGCAACATTCCATCTTTAATAGAACTCCCATTTTAGAAAATGAAACCATAAGGACTAAATCAGACCTGATCGCACGGCTGTGATCTCGCAGGCCAGGTGATTATTGATAGATTGTGCACGTGCAAGGCACGTAGAACGGATGCGCAAGGCAGTCCCATAGCAAAAGCCTGATACTTTTTAAATTGATACGCTACACACTGGGAAAGTCATTAGATGGTGAGCAGCTTGCGATTGGATTTGCAGCTATTCACAGGCAGTGCTTAGTAATTCATAGGCTTGCACGGGGCAGGATTTCCCTCTGGCAGGGGCGGCATATGCCTGATTGCTGAACTCTAAAAATTAGCAGCTGTGCAATCAATTGTGATTGCACAGCTGCTAATTTTAAGAGTTCAGCAATCAGGCAATGAGCAAATTAGTAAAAGTGGTTGGGATGTACCCTGAAATTTAAAGAAATAATAAATTTTAAATAGAGCTTCTTCACATAATAGCTCAATCTTATTGTTACTATACTGTATTTCACTATTATTTTATCTTGAAATTTTACGTATTGGTCAACACTGAGAAGCGGCTAAAGTGTAAGGGGAAAGATTTGAGGGTAGTGTATTTCCTTTCATTTTTTTATTTATCACCATGCTAAAGAACACAATTTTGTCTTTATCGCTAAACCTGCCATATGTAATCTGACTTGCTGTGCAGTAACACCAATTGCTTATAATGCCCTGGGAGTATCACCTCCAATTTTTTTTACTTGCTTCATTTGGTTCCTGCGGTGAGGTCCATGCAGGGACGGTGCTCGGGTGTTCGGCTCCCTCCTGCAAAATACTGTAGCTTCATGACCTGGCTATCCTAGACAGATGAGGCTCTGCCTCCGTTGCCTACCCTGACCATATTTCGCTGGTTCCTGGTAAGATCCTGAAAAAGTGCCAGTACATGTCCACAAAAATGTTTTTATCTTTGGTGAAGTTTTTATTCCACAAATATAATGTATGCAAAGCAATGACAGATCTCTTCAGAATGCCTATACTCTGATACATCTTACTGCTTTCTTAAATATTGCTGAGTGTGAGATCAATCCAAGTAATTCCAGAGCCAATTGCAGATATATATACTTTGTGACTTCTCATAGCACAGAAGTTTACCTGACAAAATAGCTATCTCATACCCATCCCTACTAGGACAATGTACTCCTTAAACACATCTGAAATACTCTTTGGAAATATTTTAATCTTTCATGGTAGTATTAAATTTAATCTATGGAAAATGATCAGCTACTCAAGGGCCTATGGAATACATATGGTAGTTTAGGTGCTTTTTGACAATCTGTGATAGTGTTACAGAATCATTAGAACAAAGTTATAGGTTAAACAATAATCTTGTTTCCAACTATTGGGGACTGCTAAATTTCATCTGTAGACTTCCTCCTCTCCCTCCACCAAGCTATGTAGGAGCCATGTAGGAACTTGCTACACAGGCTCACAATAAGCCACAATCAGCTTGTGCCTTTGACCTAAAATGACTTGTGTATAATTGGTTGATAGTTAGTATGGTTCACATAATCAAAACCAGTGACCATATAGACATCCATTATTTTTACATGAAGATCTGTAGACAAATAGTCCCTGGTAATCTAGCAGTGTATTACTTTGTACAGGTGGCTCCATCACCTTCTTCTGGGATCCAGTGGTCATATGAGGATCAGATCCACTGACAATGTTTCTGCTGGGATCCTCAGACTGTCAACATTTCACATGATGGCAGTTCAGATGTCCACATTATAGACATTGTCAAGATGTCAACATGTTGACACCATTTTGACTTTATAATATTATTGTTGGTAAATTATTTGTGCATGCCTTCCTTATATATATATATATATATATATATATTATATATATATATATATATATATATATATATTATAGTATATTGATGCGTAGTTTCTTTTTTTAGCCTTTGTCCAAAAAAAAAAAAGAAAAAGTTGCTTTTAAGCAATGGAGATTAATTTTTTATTTCCCCATCCTTCTCTACCCGCAAACAATTAACCACCTAACCTCATACTATTATTGCCCATCTTGTTTTCACCACTCAATGGGGCAGATGTATTAAGCTTTAACAAGAGATAAATGTAAGGGTGAGAAGGAGAGATAAACGTCCAGCCAATCAGCTCCTTACTGATTTTTTTCAAACACAGCCTGTAACATGGCAGTTAGCAGGAGATTGGCTGGACATTTATCTCACTTTATCACCCTTGTATTTATCTCTTGTTAAAGCTTAATACATCTGCCATAATAACTGAACATGGTAAACTTGTCATTATTACAGATCACAAGCACTGATAAATGTATAACATGGTTAGATTCTACTGAGCTCTTTTACAAGGACACAGCAATTACTATATGATACAGGGAAATGTATCCTCATTGCTGCACATTTCTGAAATTCCATTTTAACATTAAAGCATTTCCTGACCATTATTACAAATAATTATATCAATACTTTTGCCACTATTATGAACTGCAGTTTCCAGATGAAAGCAGATTGAATTTATTCACCTTAAGGATATATTGTTATCACATATAATAACGGGAGCATGATAATTATCATTAATAATTCATCTGGATTAAGAGGCAAATGGGCTTCCATTCAATGGCTTTCCACAGCACTACTTATTGATGCAGAGCCCTGTGCACCAGTGTGACTAATTCAGATGTTTTTTCTGTGCCACAATTGACATCTTACTGGTCCCATATGCATTGACTTGGAAGGAAAAATCTCAAGAAAGTATCTCTTAAAAAGAAATGCCCATCGGAAACTATTTTTTTTCTATTGCAGAATTCATTAAATATGTTCATCTAGATCTTAAATGAAGTACGTTTTGAAAGATACAAATAGATATAAGGAAATTTGCTGCACTCAGACCTATTATCGCTTGTGTTCTAAAATATTATTATATCAAAATATTGTAAATAGAATAATAGCAGACTTTCAGATAAAGTCATTAAAACATTTCTTACAGGAAAGCAATACATTAAAAGTATGCACATTTTTCATATACAGGTTGAGTATCCCTTATCCAAAATGCTCAGGGCCAGAAGAATTTTAGATAACGGATTATTCTGTATTTTGGAATATTTTTATATTTGAATGATGTATCTTGAGGTATCTTGCATTTATGTTGTATAAGCACACCAAACACATGAAATACACACAAATATATTTTATTTGTGCATGAAACAAGGTTTTAAAACATGAAACAACGTTTGTGTACAATATCAGACACTGAACTTGAATGTCAAGCAATCATGACCTTGCACATATTTAGTGCCAGTTACATGTTATTTCCCCAGAAGTGGCAGTTACATGTTATACCCCCATTAGTGCCAGTTACAGATGTAGCCAGTAGTGCCAGTTACAGATATAGCCAGTTGGTTTGTAGCAAAAAATAAAAGTACATTTTGGAGACTATGGTTTTCGGAATCATTTGGATAACAGATATTTGGATAAGGGATACTCAACCTGTAATGATGTGTTTGACAAGAAATTGTGCATCAGAATGACAGGAGCCTTCTACCACTACTGTGTATGACCAGGGATCCTGCTCTTAGACCCTGCTCCACCCCCTTTGTCTAATGCAGCCTTATTCTCACTTACAATAACCCAAGTGGACAGGTCACCACCTCCAACAGGTACTCTAGTTTCCTGCTGCTGTGAGCATTCAGATAATCTAATACACAAGGTAAGAAACAATAATGTGATCAGACACTAGCTAAATTCACCATGAAAATAAAAATGTTAATTTAGAAATAGAATGATATAATTATAAATATTTGTTTATCATTGAGCTTTATTGGTGGTTGACAATAATTAAAAGTTGTTGATGTTGAAAACAAAGTTGGTGGAATAAAATACAGTAAAATAGTCTAAATAGGTAAGGAGAATACTAATTGTGTGAAGGAAAAGAGATTCTAGATTTCACGGCCTGGGATGTAATTGGCACCGAGTTAGGTCCGATTTTGTGAAATAGGGAAAGGGGTTATGGATCCGCACAGACTTTGTACATCATTTAGAACATTACTGTATAATCATCTGTTTGACCAATATAGAAGACTACCCTTCTAGATTGTTTGTAGTCATAGATTGGCGGTGCGCCCAACACATTCAGTATTTGTAACTGAATAAGAGGGGGTTTTTGCGAGAGGCAAATGAAAAGACAAATGTGCCTTTTTGGGCGCACTCTTTATTGTGTTAAATTAAGTGGTTTGTTAGTAACTTAAAACATAACTTTTATTGGGCTTCTTTATCTAAAATATGTGGAGCAATAATTGATTACAGATCAGTCATTTGATTCTTTTATAATTTGACTGTCAATCCAAAAATACACACAACACACAGACAAGACAAAAAAACATACTAACATAGACAAACATAGTTTTTTGTAAATATAACAAATTAAGTTGTAAATTATTAGTAAAAGAGCTTCTTTACTCTTATAGGTTCACTCCTATGCCCTATTTAAATTGCCTTAGCAATTTAAATAGGGCATAGGAGTGAACCTATAAGAGTAAAGAAGCTGTAATCAATTATTCCTCCACATATTTTAGATAAAGAAGCCTAATAAAAGTTATGTTTTAAGTTACTAACAAACCACTTAATTTAACACAATAAAGAGTGCGCTCAAAAAGGCACATTTGTCTTTTCATTTGCCTCTCGCAAACAACCCCCTCTTATCCGATTTTGTGAAATGTCTGATTTTTACGCAAAAATCTGACATTTTGCAGTCAGCCAAAGTAATAGCATCCATGTTCAATAAAAGTCATAAGTTGGATAAAAAGTGTTTTCTTGGGGAGTGAGTTATAATCAAACTAAATTAACTTACAAGTATAACATTAAAGCATATTTGTAATATAAAAACATTTTTAATATTGTTTCTAACCTTAGACATGCTAAATATACTTTAATTTGTCAAAATAGCTCATGAACTGTTCAAGTAATTTCTGTTTTTTTCCATTTGTATTGGGATGCTAACAGCATTACTATATTCTGTATGTAATTGTGACTGTACCTGCATGCAAAATTGTTCTGCTACAGTGTTTCACAGTAAACCACTGTAACATGATTTGGTATGCAAATACCAATATCTGATTTACAAACGGAGTGGAAAAGCCACATGCTATTACTTTGGCCCGAGTTCCGAGAAAAAGTCAAACATTCTATCGGATGACTTTGTCAGGGCTGCTAAAATTGTCTCTCATTGCATATCGGCAAATATGTTGTTAGTTTGTAAATGTGTTTAGCTTTTTACAGTAGTTTCCATTTGGTTGTGCAGCAAGTATAACAGGTAATTTCATGCAGATTCCCACCATGCTTGATTTGCAGCTGTTGTAAGAGTATAACGATCAGTGTTGTCCTTTAAGAATATTTCCGCAGTTTGCCTTGCTTGTGGCTTATGGTCAGTGCTTGGCAGGACGATGATGTACTTATTCCATTTTGTCTTATAGAACAAAACTTGACCTTACTTCCTCTCTCTTGCTCTTCTTTCGGTGTACTTCTGCCTCTAGCTTTTCCATGTATTTCCTATTACTTGTATGACCCTATAACCTAAATAGTAAAAAAATATTAAATTAATAATTAAAAAACATTTAAAATGACATGTGGATCTTATCATATCGTTTATTGAAAAAAGACGTTAGTCCATCGAGTCAAATAGGTTGAACTTGATGGACTAACGTCTTTTTTCAACCTTAATTATTATGTTACTATGGTATATCGTACTATTACAGGTGACAACTTTCCCATATGTTCCCCAAGTCTGTGTATGGCTTATCTCCCACAGCATAACCTTCATGCATCCAATATGGCTGCATTAAAATGGGATGAAAACCGACATGGTTCTGATGGTACTGTTGAGACATCACCCCTAGCTCTAGGATACTACATCCACCCATTTTACAACACCTCTTCTTGCTATGACCTATTCCACCCAGAGTATTCTACATAGTACACCCAAGATTGCTTCATCACCTGGCACCCTTTGTGAGTGGAATATATAACCTGTGGAAGTTATTACCCAAAAACCTTGAAGTTTGCTTATTTTTCCTCTCTAGGTTTTAATTATTATTAATTATTTCTGTATGTTGTTCAACTTGATGCAATCCTGATCCCATTGTACAGTGTTCCATCTTTTTAATGTCCTTTGGGAGAAAAGCTCTATATAAATAAAATTATAATTATTATTATTATTATGATGATGATGATGATGATGATGATGATGATGATGATAATGCCAACAGGACAAACACTTGGCATTGTATATTCCCATTAACTAAAGTAAAACATATACACATTTCTTCATTTAATACAGATAACAAGTATATAGAGCAAACCTTCATTTAATATCATCTATTAGTGTCATGTAAACAATATCAGATTCAATAGTCAATGGAATCGCAATGAGAATATGGGGGAAATTTACTAAAGGAAATTTGTAAAAAATATGTGTATTTGTATCCAGAAATACACTTATTTTTGAAATTTAGTATCCCGAAAATACGTTAATTCGTATTCATATTGATAGCACATCAATATGAATACGAATTGCCATATTTTCGGGATGGTAAATGTCAAAAATAAGTGTATAATTCTAGATACAAATACACCTATTTTTTACAAATTTCCTTTAGTAAATTTCCCCCTATGTGGCAAGAGGCACATTACTATTGTGTTTAACAATTCATAATATGTTCATACAGTTATATTATTATGACACAAATCAGATATCGATTGTTTAATTAATAAAGATAATAGGTAATACAGAGATAGATAAAATTAACAAATTACAAAAGGTAACATTGTAGCATGCCCTAGGCCTATGGTCAACATAACTGTAAAGTGCAGTTTACCTGGAAGACATCGAAGGGAATTAAGTGGCAGTGGTCAGATGAGGGCTATCATATTTATGTGATGTCAGGTGCTACATGTATTATACATATGATTATATATAGCTAAACACATTAATATATTTCTCCTTTAACAAGACATCAAGATGCAAGTTAACCCTTTGATTGCCAAGGGAATTTGTCAAAATACGGGTGAACATTGCCAAGCAAACATTTTATTAACCTTTTGAGTGGCAACGTTGTTGTGAAAGATCCTCAAAATATTCGTAAAAAATTGCAAACACCGACTTCTTTTTTTGGGTGCAATATTTAACTAAACTTCAATTAATTGACTTGGCTGTATTAGTATTTATTTATCCTAACTGAACAGTCGCTGTGAGTGGTGCTGGAATTTTTAGCGGATATTTTGGGAATCGATCTCATCGCTACATTGGCACTCAAAGGGCACATTTTGAAATTAATTTTACATGGAGTAACACCAGGTGTGTAACTAGAACTTTGTGGGCCCCATAGCAAAATCTTGAAAGGCTCCCCAGTCTTTGTTACTATAATCCCCCTTAGGAACAGGAGAGAGGGGGGAGGAAGAGAGAAATGAGTAAGTTAAGAAAGGGATAGAGAGAGAGAGAGAGAGAGAGAGAGAGAGAGAGAGGGGGGGGGGATTTCAGGGGGAAATGGAATGAGGAAAAAAAACAGAGGGTCAGTGTCGGGGAGGTAGAGAGAGATAGAGAGAAAGAAAGGAGCAATAGTGAGAGAATGTTAGGGAGAGAGAGGAAGAAGGAGCGTGCAGAAGAGACACTATTATTAGAGCATGGGACTGGGGTGGAGGCATACATGGACAGAGGGACAGAATGCTACTGTGGATGATGGAGCACCCGCGTTTTGTTGGTGGGATAGCGCTTTCCTGACAGAAATCTGTATTTAGACCCCACTTCTAGGATTGCAAGTTCCTGACAGAAATCTTGTGATACTGTCAGTTCCAGCTATGTTATTGGTTGCTGATGGTGTGGCATGAGTAAATTAATGAAGCTAACCCACCAACAAAATGCGGGAGCTCCAGGACCTGCAGCAGCATCCACTGCACCACCGATGGGACATTAAGTCAGGGGCTTCAACATCCAGAAGGGGTAAGCAGCCGAATAGCGGGATGCCGCTATTCAGCTGACCTTACTACTCCATTTAACACATTGTGACTGCACCGCTGTGTTATGAGACACTCCATTATAAACTCATAGGGCCAGATGCACTAAGCTTCAAAAGTAATAAAATGGAGAGATAAACAACCAACCAATCAGCTCCTGCCTGACATTTTTTCAAACACAGTCTGTGACATGCCAGTGGATTGGCTGGCTTTTTATCACTTTCCATTTAATCACTTTTGAAGCTTAGTGCATCTGGCCCAAAGACTTGTTTATATGAAGATTGACTTGTCATTGCCCATAAATCCATTTTCATAGAAAGGATTACATCCCATACTATTCTCAATTTCCCCATCAAGAATCAACTGCGGTATCTGAGGGGAACATAGATCTCAGCTATAGAGACCTTTGGTTATAGGGGCCCCTAAAATACACCCTGATACTCTATTGGGCTCCCCTAGTAATACTGTGTGGATCAACCTGTGGACCTGTTGGATGTGAGGCATATCAAAGTAAAAAATATACTCCACCAGTCAGAATCAATAAAAGACTGATTTAACTTAATTGTATGTTAGCATCTATCAATTCAACATCCATTAGGCATGCACATACTGTAACTGACACACATATAGTACAGTGCATATACTAAATACTCACACTACTGCACACCGAATCACACACTGAACTAGCTGTACAAATCAGGACATCATTTTAGTCGTTTTCTATATACTCTATGTAAGGGAAATCGTGTGTAACTGTCTTATGGAGATTTTCACAAAGCGTCTTTCTCAGCCCATCAAAAATAAACATGTTAAGTTAATATAATGTTTATTCAAGTACATTTTGTATGCAATAAAGCTTTGTAACCAGTGACACATTCAGATGCATAACTGTAACGAGAAGGAATGTAAGTATATTCCCAATGCATTCACTAGCAGTCACATACAACAAACTCAGATGTATTTATTTATGTCATTTGCTACAGAAAGTCATGTAGCTTTGCAGTAAAACTGCTTGCAATTCAATATAAAAATGAATTTGCTTAATGCTACATATATTTACTTTGAAACGATGCTGATCTATAAAATAGATAACTTACTTTGATGTGAAAATAAGATGCCAGCAAGTTTAAAATCTTCATCTGTTGGGAGACTGCATGAAGGAAACATGTATTTTTTAATGTAAGTAAAACTTATTGATTTGTCAGTAAATTTGCCCTTTTTTAACAGTCCTGAATTTAGATGAAGACTGAGAAGATTGTAATTCACACTACTTCATAATTTGTGGTTTGTGTTAAGTTTACTATTGAAGTAACACTACAATTGATAAACTGATGTGTCACTTCCTGTAACTTGTACAATACTACTTTTTGGTAGAAGTAGTATGGGGGGGCATTAATCATAAAGGTGCTAAACTAGATATCAAAGAGAGACTGTGCTTACATTTCAGTCCTGATCTGGTCTGTTGTCCTCATACTATTGTGTGGCGACCACAATTCATCAAGCTTAAAAAATACAAAACATTTTTGAGCTTGACAGTGGGAACCTACGCAATCTTCAGATGGCTTTTGTTCCTGGGCCCCCGCTGCTTTTTTATGGGGATTCGGCAGTGCTAAGCATATATGCACCATATGTGTAGGGGTGGCGACAGCTCTCATGGGGCCTGGTCATAGTGGAGTGCTTCCTAGGGGCGTGCCTACATTATATTTGGTGGAGTAAAGCAGGGAAAGGTTCAATCACCTCCCCACCACACATAGGAGAAAGGAAGACTCTTCCTGCCTGCACTCTGCATGCAATGAAGGGGCTGCAGGAACCCAGGCCCCTCCAACAGGTAAAGAGTACCAGCCCCTCCTTTTGGCGTTACTGTGAATGTGTAAAATTTACATTGTGATTCCTTGTTGGTTGTATAATATATGTTTCATGTATAATATCAATGTTAAAACTAAAAAATACATTTGTCTTATATCTGCATATTAGCGAGTACATAGGTAACTTGTGGAGGATGAGATGACTATGTAAAGATGCTGAGTTAAGGTATTGCTGAAGGACTGAATTGTAATTATCTTCAAGATGGGCCGCAATTTGTCCATCTACCTTTTGCAAATATTGCTGCCCTAAATATAAAAATCAGATTTTCTAAAACCCGCAAATGCCATAATCATTGTCCATAAAATGCCTGCACAAGCCCTCAGATCCTGCAGGCAATACAGAATTACCTTAAGACTTCCCCATATCTCTGAAAAACCCCATATGGCTCTCAAACCATCACATGTGCTCCACATAGCCATAATGAATGGGATGCAGTCATCATCCCCGGGTTATGCTGCCGACATTCAGTATACTGACTACGGTATCCCGAGTGCCTTCATAAGACAGGAACCCCAAAAGGATCAGGATTCTGACGCTGGCACTGGTGTAGTATTTAGGATTAGGCTGCAGGGAAGGGAAGGTTAGGATTAGGCTGAAGGTGGGAAGGATTAAGGTTAGGTGCTTAGGTTTAGGTGGCAGGGTACAGGGGTTAGAATTAGGTACTAGTGGTGACGGTAATGAACATGCTGATTAGGGTAAGGCTGTTGGGATGGAGGAGCACAAGGGGAGGGTAAGTATACTTACCTGACCCCTTAGGGATTCCTTCAGGATGCCGACACCCGACCACTGGCCATCTGAGGGGAATGGAAACTAGGGACTCAAGGGTAATTATGCCACTGTATAAAGCATTGGTGAGACCTCACCTCGAGTACGGAGTGCAGTTCTGGGCCCCACACTATAAAAAGGACATCATAGAATTAGAAAAAATCCAAAGTCGAGCAACAAAGCTTATTAGGGGAATGGAGAATTTAAGCTACGGAGAGAGATTAAGCAATTTGGGACTATTTATATTGGAAAAGAGACATTTAAGGGGGGACATGCTCAACATGTACAAGTATATCAAGGGCCAATATAAGGAACTGTCACACACCCTCTTTTTTACTAGAAAGGACATGAGGGCATGAGTATAGATTAGAAGAAAAAAGATTTCATTCAGCTAGTAGAAAGAATTTCTTTACGGTCAGAACAGTCAAACTCTGGAACTCTCTTCCCAGAGAGGTGGTAACGGCTGGCTCATTAAATGCGTCCAAGGCAAAGTTGGACAAACATTTACTGGATAAAAACATCCATGGGTACAAATAAGAAATATAATCTGTCTGTAAAATATCAGAACCTACCAAATCAGTAATGGATATCTATACCAGGTTGAACTAGATGGACGCAAGTCTTTATTCAGCCTTACCTACTATGCAACTATGTAACTATGTATGTATCTCTAATTAATCACTAGCGCTGTTTCACAATTAATTACCACTAATTAGCACCACTCTTGCAGTTCACTCCATTCTCGAATGCTGATACTGTACTCCAGCTTCCTTCTCTTGTATGCATGTACAATCACATGATGCAGAAGTGGCTGCTGAAATCACAAAGCCCTAACTTTCATCTATAGACTCAGGATAACTATATATGGCTTTGCCATCAATGGTCGATGGTTTTAAACTGGTAATAAACCATTGATGATTAATCAATTACTTGATAGTCTGTACATGCACAGACTGAGGTTGCTTATATGGAGAACATGGCCAGCATTAGTTATTGGGACTCCCCATCAGTGGCCCCCTATTGATGTAAAACTATGACAGATCTTCAGTGGTTGCTAATCATCAGTTTTCGATGGCCAACCTTACTGCAGTCTCAGCTGTGATTTATTCCATGCTCTCAGAATGGAGCTAGAGACCTAAAAGGAAATGTGAGATGCTGATGACAGCTCTCAGGGCCACTGGAAGTCCCTGGTCTATCTGCTTACCATGAATGGTGGTAAATAAACACTTTTGTGGTCTGTGACTTCATAACAGCTAATATAGTTATGTTCATTTATGTATTTTTTTAAGGTCTATGTACTATACTTGCTGGAATCATTAGGGGGGTATTTAATCTCCCGCCTCTATTCCCTACAGGGGAAATAGCGGTGGGGCCCTATTCAATGCTGTCTTCCCCGACAGCATTGAACAGGGATCTCGGCAGAAAGGGCCCGACTTTAGAAGCAGTACGAGAATGGCCGTGGATTGTAGAGCTCCTGGCTGCAGCTTGACAATTCACGGCCGTATCTTGAGGCCACACCCCCTTTTCAGCATCACGCAGGCGGGACATTGAATCGCGCCTGCTGATTTCACGTCGAGCCGGCCGAGAACGGGACAGGCTAGCCCGACAGTCAAGACTCACAGATGGTGGTCTCTAAGGAAGCATCAATCAGTATTACAGCATATAAGGATGATGAAAGTGGGTGTCCTTGTACATATAAATGCAAGGATGTACACAAGAGAAGAGCTTTGTATTGGCATTAGCAGAAAGTCAGAGAGCGGCAAGGGCCGATATACACAGCTTTGGGTGCTTCTGAGTCCACCTCTGAATCAGGCTCTGAATATACACCTCCAAGTTTTGACAATTATTTTTTGTTTAACTTATAGTATTTATTGTAAATTTATTAGATGAAGTTAGTGATTATGGATTTAAACAGTTCAATAATTACTTTCTACTTCTAGCTACAGATCTGAAACTTTTAATTTACATATGTTTTCTGGTTTTCATATCTAGTAATTACCTTTATGTAACCAACATTTAAAGCTTGGTTTTGCTTATTCTTAGAAACATCACTGGTAGCAAATTCCTATAACTACTGTTCACACACAACTATTTTGGAAAGTGTTTACTGAAATATAATTACACAGTAGTTAATATTTAATTTATCAACACAATTGTAGTTAGTATAATATATTATAGTTAAGCACTGTCTGATCTAGAAATTATAATTTTCTAATTAACAGTATATTTTGGAAATATTTCAACAGTGTAAATAACAAGGAGTTACATCCTGTGAAATGTTATTTTTATATGTTTATGTGCTATTTTAGATGTACATATTTATCATACTAAGTCTGATAATTAAATATAACATTATTTGTTGTTATTTTTTTTTATTTTTTTTTAAAAGAAATCCAGCTGGGAACTGAACATGTTTCTACACCTAAAACATGTTTGTCTACAGCAAACCTCTTGGGAAGCAACAGATAATTGTATTTCTTGCATTGTGTTTAGGAAAGAAACAAAACAATTAAAATAATAATAATTATGTGTTCATTTAAAAAGTAAACACTAGGCCACACAAGATATATAAACATCACTAACTGTAAATGGCATAAATCAACAAATATAAAAGAGAAACGGAAAAACTTAAATCAACAGGTACAAAGTATGAACATACTTTATAATCATATGCTGCCCATACACTTATGAGATATTGCATACAATCATTCAATTTTGACTACATCTGTTTGATAAATCGAATGATTGTATGCATAATTTAGGGACCATTCGACATGATGGTCGGGCCAGCCGTCAAATGTCACGTTGATAGAAAGTATGTGCTGCACATAATACCTATCGCATTTCAGGAGGGATCCCATGTGGTTTTTAACTACATGTGATTGCTTGAATGCAATATGCGGTGGGGGGCGGAGGGAATGCTTTTCGTGGGGGTGGGTTTGGAGAGAAAGACCACTGCTAGAGGGACCGCTGCCACTGTCCGTCTGTGTAGTTTAGAACTATAAAGGAGTGCTAGCGGGCAGCGGGGGTCAGTAGTAGTGGAATTGTTTAAAACATTGGGCAGCCCTCCGATTCAGAGGGCTGCCCAGCATTTTACTTTTTTTTTTCAAATTCTGCCACCGTGTTGACCCCCGTCACCTACTAGCGCTACTTCATAGCGCTATGCTACTCCGCCACCCTTTGCCTGCCCACTTCTAGCAGCCGCATCGGGTGCTGAAAGAAGGCACTTTTTGCAAAATAAGATAAGATCGGATTCAATGGACACGCACTTTGATGTTGCATCGAATCCGATTGCATAAGTGTATGGGTAGCAATACAGGTCACAAATACAGTAAAATTTACTTTGCACACATCTACACACACACAAACACAGACAGTGAACTGATATAATGCTGTGTTCCATTCTATTTCCCATAATACTTCTTAAGTACGTTAATAAAGCCTTTATTGTTCCTGTTATAAAAGTTGCCACCATTCCCATTAGAAAGACTCTGTTTATTCATCAAACATTTACTGACAGTGACTGCTGGGAGCAGCTTCCCATTTCTACTCCATTACACGTTTGTGGCATAAAGTACATTAATTATAGATATATTACAATATTCAACTCATTGAGGAAAAATTAGATGATCAAGGCTCATTTTCGTTGACAATAAGCAAGTTAATGAAAATACTAATTACCTGATGATAAAGTGGAGCCTTCAGGATGGAATGCTTAGCATCTGTAGAATGGCCTGCTTTACTCTGCCTACAAAATGAATGGCAGAGATGCTATTTTCAAATAAGCCAATGCAGAGGTTATCAAGTGCCCTTTAATTGCATTTTTGGAAATCATGTGCGGAATGAATCAGTCTCTAATCATTCTTCTATCTGCAAAAGGGAAAGAAAAAGAAAATAACACAAATAGTTGAACAAACATTGATTGGGTGTGTATTGCAAGAATGTGTCACAGCAGCTTACTATTTTACCAGTGGAAAGATGAGTTACCCCATCCAATTGTTTTCTATTTAATAATGAATACTATTGCTTGCAATGTCCAGATTAAAATGAGAATGTAAAATAACTGCAGGAGTTGAAATAAGTGGATGGTTACTTTTTCTTGTTGTTCCGAGAGATAACAGTGCTAAAGAAATAGAATGCGCTATCAGTTTAAAGCAAATGTCTTAATGCTCCAACCACCGATAATGTAATGCCAATCTGAAATGAGATTTTGCAACCTTTGTCTGTGAAAAGAAATGGGACATGTTAACGGTGTTTACTAATAAATATTCATTAGCAGTATATTCGTTCAAGGATTGAACAGTTTTAGCAAAGGATATTAACCAGTGGTGGATCCAGGGGGGGGGGGGGGGGGGGGTTTGCTGCGGCACAGTTAAAAATTCAAATAAGGGAGCCACACCAACTGCCAGTGAGTCAGATTGGATTAATATCTGGTGTGGCTCCTCTGTTTGAATTTTGAACTGTGCTAAGGACACCCCCCCCCCCCCCTTTGTTAATATATATTTTAGCAAGCATGCCTAAGGTAAATTTCAAATGAAAGAATGTATTGTTATGGAAATTGGCAAAAATAGACAATTACATTCTCTGGCACAAAAGGTTCCTTGCATATTATTTTAATTGTTTATAATACTCAAATTCACATATCACTGATCATCTTGTAGCCATGTGGAAAGAGTATGGAGTCAGTTCTCAAACTCCTTTACTCCAACATCAGCATTTTCTGTGTCTAGTCTTAGAACTTCACGGTGGAATTTTAATAACTTTGATTGCTCATTTACATAACCAGCTTCTTTTCATATAAAATAATAAGATTCAGCACAAAATGCAAAATGCACACCTCTGAACTGTGTAATTATTATTGATGTACTCTATTGATTTGTAACATAACTTTCATCTGGGAAAGTGGAGTTATTTCCTTTCTCTACAAATCAGACTCTTTGGCATTCCCTTGGGTATATCACTTCATTTCTACCAGTCGTTTGACTCCTGAGAGCAACCTCATATCATCATGCAACATAAATGCTGCACTTTAATGCGGAGGATACAAGGAGAGTCTGGAAACATAGTAGGCTTTATAGAAAAGGGTAAAAAAATGCCCAAAATGAAAATGAACCTAAGTCAATACTATAAAAACAGATTATATTGTATGTTATAAATACTGTGAAAACATAAATAAGCCAATTGGGGTTAATCATTTTTGTACAAAAACATAACATTAATGAACACTGCGGTAACATATTTACTATATATTATTTTAAGAAATGTAAATATATTTTAATATTTTACTTTCAATGATAATAAAGTTGACAAAAAAACCTATTTAGATAAATATAAACTTTTCTGTACAGGAAGTAGTGCCCTACTGTATGAGTAAGCAGGTTTTAGCTCCTATATATATATATATATATATATATATATATATATATATATATATATATATATATATATATATAGAAGACTTGGATGATCCGGCACTCCGGAAAAATTAGGGCGATCCCAGGGTGCCTTCCAAAACGATAGTATAGACTGAGTTTACCCCCTCCTGGTGTAGATACAGCGAGGTGAAGGAAATAGGCGGCACTCTCTGGCTTTTAAATCAAAAAGTTTTTTAGTGCATCAAAGAGTTGAGTACATGACTGACAACGTTTCAAGACTTGCGTCTTTTTTTCAAGTCAGATTACAGTGACAGTAAATTTTAAACAGATGACAAATTTCTTACCTGTGTGTGTGACTTATATGAGTGCGGCTAGCTCGTGTGCATCAGGTCTGTGCTGCGGACACCCCGGACTTCCGGGCACCGCCGTCATTCCGGCACACCCACTGGGGGAGTGGTGAACCTACGTCACAGTGTACGTATTCCAGACCTGTGTGATAGAAGTGAGAAAACAATACGTGATACTGCAACAAAATAACGCTGATGTGACAAAACTGAACTGGTGCAAATTGCCCATGGGACTATATACCGCTGTGAAATGAAAAATCATAATAAATATTGGTGTTGACGTGCTCTAGTGTTATAGAGAAAAGTTAGAAGTGAAAATTAAAAAATTAAAAACAGATAGACCAGGGCAGTGACATGCTGTAAATAGATTCATAAATCCCTTGCACCACAGTGCTCAATTCTAAGAAGGGCTGTCACTTATCCTGAATAAACATCGTTACTACGATCCGTCAAAACATATTACATAACTGATAACGTGAATTCTGTACCATGATTGACATAGATCTGATTCGATATAACATTTATTTGATTAATATTAGTATGGCTTCATGGTACAGAATTCACGTTATCAGTTATGTAATATGTTTTGACGGATCGTAGTAACGATGTTTATTCAGGATAAGTGACAGCCCTTCTTAGAATTGAGCACTGTGGTGCAAGGGATTTATGAATCTATTTACAGCATGTCACTGCCCTGGTCTATCTGTTTTTAATTTTTTAATTTTCACTTCTAACTTTTCTCTATAACACTAGAGCACGTCAACACCAATATTTATTATGATTTTTCATTTCACAGCGGTATATAGTCCCATGGGCAATTTGCACCAGTTCAGTTTTGTCACATCAGCGTTATTTTGTTGCAGTATCACGTATTGTTTTCTCACTTCTATCACACAGGTCTGGAATACGTACACTGTGACGTAGGTTCACCACTCCCCCAGTGGGTGTGCCGGAATGACGGCGGTGCCCGGAAGTCCGGGGTGTCCGCAGCACAGACCTGATGCACACGAGCTAGCCGCACTCATATAAGTCACACACACAGGTAAGAAATTTGTCATCTGTTTAAAATTTACTGTCACTGTAATCTGACTTGAAAAAAAGACGCAAGTCTTGAAACGTTGTCAGTCATGTACTCAACTCTTTGATGCACTAAAAAACTTTTTGATTTAAAAGCCAGAGAGTGCCGCCTATTTCCTTCACCTCGCTGTATCTACACCAGGAGGGGGTAAACTCAGTCTATATATATATATATATATATATATATATATATGTATAGCTGCTTTTAATTTGACTTTTACATCAGATGTGCGTATCGATTTCTCCTGTGTATGTTTTCATTCTGAATAATTTAGAGGCACAATTTTTATTCCATTATGGTCAATAGCTAGAACAAATTTTGAGGATAATCAATTGTGCCTTGCCTGACAATTACTAGTGTTGATATCCCCTGAAGTGAAGAAGCAGGAAAGCTTGGGGATAGAATGACACAACATTTAATCACAACCATCAACAGTGGTTTTGTGTTGGGAATCTAAATTTATACCTAAAGCTAATGTCTATAAGAGACTCTAATAATCACTTTTAGCTTTCAATCATAATCTATTGGAAACAAGGCTATATTCATCAAAGTCATCATAGTGTAATCTTTTTGGTCTACACTGTGTTTGACAGCACAGTCTACGTTAATCGCTGTCTTGCACATTAACCTTGACATGCAAAGATAGGAAGAAAGCCAAGCAAGAGACCTAGGGAAGCATATTAGATATATGGGATAATATGCCCTTCTGTAAGGCACCTAGCAGATGCTTAATCATAGATTAAGATGTGATAGTTCATACAGTATGAAACAATGAAGTGAGCACTTTAAAACTCAATCATTGTAAATGATGGTTCAATAATTGTAAGTGATCAGAACTGCCAATTAATAGGGATATTGCTTACCAGAGTGTACACAAACTGTCTATCATTTTCACCTGTGTGCTAGTATTTATTTGTGTCTTGTGGTATATTTGTGTACAGACTGTCACAGTCCTATCCACAGTCTGACCGCACCTGAGTGTGGATATAGATTAGAGATCATGTCACAATACTGAGATTTATGAACATATTTAATTGTTTTTTGCGAACATTAATGATTTGTGTTTGATCAGCATAGGCATCCTTCTTTTTAAGATCACCACATTTCTGAAGGGAAGCGGTCATCTATTAGAATGAACTTAGGTCTACAGTTATTAGGTCGACCCCACTAGGTCGACTGGCAGGAAGGTCGACCTGACTTAAGGTCGACATGGGCCAAGGTCGACATGACTTTAGGTCGAATTTGCATAAAGGTCGACAAGAGGAAGGTCGACTGGTCATAAGGTCGACATGGGTTTTTCACTGTTTTTTGAGCCGACATGTGCCGACAGGCGGTATTTCATGCCCTACCATCCACTAGGGCGTGGTGGGAGAATAAAATAGTGTGCCGAGCGCAGCGAGGCACCGTGCCTGAAGCATAGCGAGCGAAGCGAGCAATGCGAGGGTCCGATTCTCATTGCCAACTGTGTCCATGTCGACTGTGAAAAACCCATGTCGACCTTATGACCAGTCGACCTTCCTCATGTCGACCTTTATGCAAATTCGACCTTAAGTCATGTCGACCTTGGCCCATGTCGACCTTAAGTCAGGTCGACCTTCCTGCCAGTCGACCTAGTGGGGTCGACCTAATGACTGTAGACCTAAGTTCATTCTGACAGATGTACCGATTCCTTTCTGAATGGTCCAAGAAAATATATAGAGTGTTTTATCATATACTGTAGATTGAAAATCAGGAACGTAACTAGAACTTTGTGGGCCCCATAGCAACATTTATAAGGGGCCTCGCAACTAACAACTACACTACAGCAGTATGGCTAGTGTTACCTATGATTTTAACACTAGCCCACAAAGCAACTTACTGCAGACTTTTTTATAACCGTAACACTGTATTAAAACATACATCGCTCTCATACATACATACTTCTCCACTCTCATACAATCACCAATCTCATACATACACCGCCATTCTCATACATACATACATAAATACATACATACACTTATCTCATACATACATAGCCGCTCTCATACAAATATATATACACCACCACTCTCATACTGTACATACACCAATCTTATACATACAGTACATACACCATTCTAATACATACTCCTCCACTCCCATACATGCACTGATCTCATACAAACACCGCCAATCTCATACATACACCAATCTCATACATACACCGCCACTCTCATACATACATAAATACATGGCCACTCTGGTATGTACATAAACCACTCCCATACATAGATGCACCGCTCTCATACATACTCCGCCTCCCTCATACATACACCGCCACTCTCATACATACATATGTGCTCTCATACATACACCAATCTCATAAATACATACACTGCCATCTCATACATACATACATACATACATACATACATACATACATACATACATACATAGGGGCAGTATGAATGGTGTAATGGTTAACTGTGCAGAGTTTTGTATATTACATAGAAACATAAACATAGAATTTGACGGCAGATAAGAACCATTTGGCCCATCTAGTCTGCCCCTTTTTTATTCTCCCTGTACTTGTGTGGGTTTCCTCCGGGTACTCCAGTTTCCTCCCACAATCGCAAAAAAACTAGGTTGGTAGGCTAATAAGCTCACAACAAATTAACCTAAGATTGTTGTGTGTGCGTGTACATGTGGTAGGGAATATAGATCGTAAGCTCCACTGGGGCAGGGACTGATGTGAATGTTCAAATATTCTTTGTAAAGTGTTGCAGAATATGTGTGCGCTATGTAAGAAACTGTTAATAAATAAATACTTAAGTGCTCTTATACATACAACAATCTCATACATACATATATTGCCATGCTCATACAAACATATATACATACACCAATCTCATACATACACTGCCGCTCTCATACATAACATGTAAAACACAGCTTAGCTGTTTTTACAAATGTAGCAAACAGATGGATTCTAAAACTTTTTTGCAGCAGTAGAATTTGTAATAGATTAGAGAACCAAATTTTTTTAAATATCACAAAGCGTGACTTTTGCAGAGTACAAGGTGTGCCAAATTGTGCCATACATGGCACATTAAAACCATGAAAAACACATCTGTACATACATACATAGCCACTCAGGTACATACATTCACCACTCTCTCACATACATACATACATACATACATATACACACTGCTCTCATACATAAACACATACATACACTGCTGCTTTCAACATACATACACCTCTCATACACACACTGCTCTCTTACATACAGTACAACACCACCACTCTCTTACATACATACATACATACATACATACATACATACACTGTCTCCATTATTCCAACCCAGGGTTGCCTACTTTTGAAAAATCATTTCAGGGAGAAAAGTACATTATAAGGCATGGGGCGGGCCTTGCATCGCTAGGGGGCGGAACTTGTATCACCAGGTGGCGAGCCATGCATCACCAGGGGGCGGGCCATGCAGGCCTTACTGTACCTGGCTCCCTGGTGCCTGGGCCCCTCTGGCCACTGTACCTGTCACAGTAACCCCTCTCGCTACTCCAGTGCCTGCATCACTGATGCATCTCCCATCATCTCCCCAGCCTGGTCCCCATAACAACTGCTATAACCTGCTGGCTGCTGCCAGTGTGTGGATGTGACCACCTTGCTTGTCATTGGGGTCTCAGAGAAGATGCCTGCGTCCTCTGCTCTCCCCCTGAGCAGCCCCTGCATTGGCCGGCATATCATCACAGGCTCTCCCTGACACTGCAAATTGCTACTAGCTCCTGCACTGTGTGAGCCCGGAGGAAGTGCTGCTGGCAAAAGCCCTATCGGTAACTGAGAGGACAAATCCCTATTTCATCCTGCAGAGAAGGAAGGGACATGAGACCAGGGGAGAAGGGGGGCTGGCTGGTTACCCTGGATAAGACTAATGCGTACCTGCATCTGATGTTCCAGGTAACTGTCAGTCTGGTCCCCCGCCGTGTGCTCCGTCCCCCGCCGCTGTGTCCTCTGCCGGGATGTGCGTGCGATGCAGCCTCTCCGGCTGTGGTCACACGTGCTCAACGTTACCTAGCGACACTTCCTGGTAGGTAATGTTGCGGGACTTCACCCCCTGGAGCGCACTGGTGACGGAGCTACATGAGCTTGAGTCTCACCGGTATCTAGCGCAGTACGCAGCGTGGATAAGCTTGCGGCAGCTGCGGGAGAAAAGGGTCTTCTCCCGGGAGTCCGTGAGATGTCCCAGGATTCCGGGAGTCTCACGGATATTCCGGGAGAGTCGGCAGCCCTGTTCCAACCCCTCCTCCATGCTAAGGAACACACCAGACAGCCATTTGCTTGGCCTTCGTGCACCTGGAAAGGCCGGGCCCCATAGCAAGTGCACCCCCTGCACCCTCTATAGTTACGCCACTGATGAAGATAACACATTTGAATGATAAATCGCCATGATCTGAAGATGTAAAGAAGGTCCAGTCCTGACAGCTTTGGTTTAAATGTCAGTAGAAGAAGCTAGTTATTCTCTCCTGGCTACCAATACAAACTATTTAAAGGTGATATCATGGGACAAATGTAATAGGGCGTGATAATCAGAAAGTGAGAGATTTTGGGAGAGTTTTTACAATTTTTTTTAAAGCAGCAATCATTTACAGTTCAAAACCAGATTGATTTTGCCATGTAATTGACTGGTCATGGGTTAGGTATAAGTACCAGTGGGAGCCCTATATACTCAGGAGTTTACTTACAGAAGCCTTGTAAGAATTGGGCGCCAGGCCATCTAATCACAAACAGCAAACATTTTCAGTATCTGTAACCCCTACCTTTACAGAATGGCACACAGGTATACACGCTATCAATTCTCATGCCACCCAATTAAAAAAATCAGTTTGCCTTTGAAAACCAATGGGATATTTTAAAGAAAATGTTGAAATCAGCATGTACCCCAGCAAAGTACAAATAAATATTGGGTACCAGAAAATACATTTATTACTGTCTCAAAGATAAATATTTTGAACTTTTAAAATGTTTAAAATTGTTGAATTGTGAATTTTATTAAACAAATAAACAAAATTAATAAAAATATATAGTTTTCATTTAAATAAATACTAGGGCGCATAAGAATTAAAAAGTTGATTTTTGGAGTAATTTGAGACCACGTTAAAAAAAAATCCATCCTTGCAGCACCCCCATATACCTATCCCACATCTTTTAACCCATTATTCTGCATTTTACGGACATTCACCCCAATAATGACATGTAATTATAGGCCCAATTAAGCTAATTGAAATCTTTCAACTGTCTAATTAGTCATTAGAGGGGATGTCCCAGGGGTTCAAATGCCAAAATGTATACCTTAAAGCTGCGTAAAAAAAAAATGCATTAATTTCTTTAGAAATTACAGCAGCTAAAATTCTCGCATCTAATCAAGTATCAAAAACCCTGCAGCTTCCCGAAATTGCATGCCCCGTGGAAAAAATAATTACCGCGCTTTATTGGATATGCCCCTAAATATTATGGAAGCCTGTATATTCTCAAGAGGATCCTGTAAATTTACTATTTAGTACAACAATTTAGACTAGCAATATTAGTAAGTATGTATGAGAATATGTAATACATTTATATTAACACTTAGGTTACAAATTATTTACAATAACATTTTCTTAAATTAGTGATCCATGCTGAATTAGCCCCTTAATCAGCACTAGAATATTTTACAATGTTTTCAAAATACACCAAAGTCTTTCCTTCCACAACTTTTTTACGTCACTGACTTATTTATACTGATATATTTATTCTAGACTCATACTTATTCTTTATTATTATTCATTATTTGTTTCAATTCTAGACATTACAATGGAAAAAAATGTAATTTTATCCTTACTGTATTACAGACCAGAAATTCTTCAACTATATGAAGTTACAAGTATTCATGTGGTCTAACATGGAAAGTCAGGTAAGATCTGACTGCTGTGCATGGCTTTTATTGAACAGCTCTAATTAATCAGAGTTATAGCATTGAAATAGCATGCAGGCACTTATTTCTCTATTTGTGTATGGGGCTATACCTGGCGCAGTGGTACAGTGTGTCTATTGGGGCTCTACCTGTCGCAATGTGCACAATTGGCACTACTTTGTGGTGTAATGTGAATAATGGACACTTCTGTGTAGTGTAATGTGTATTGGTGCTATAATGTGGCCACGCTCATTCCTCATAAAGTAGCACCCCTAGATTTTTGGTGGTGCCTAGGTCTGTGCACTATTCCTACTTTCAGTATGGGGGGGGCGCCAATTCCCTTTCTGGCACAGGGTGACAAAATGTCTAGTTATAGCACTGCCACATACACATACAAGTATATTGTTTTCGGACTGGTAACTTAGAAACAGTATTGTGCATTATTATAGGAATTCATTGTCTTGATTATTGCATACATCCAGGTTGCATTCACCATCACCATGTTGTAAGCAGCTAAATGCCATAGCATAAAATGCTCCCTAGGCCTCCCTAGGCCCCTTATAGAAGGAATGCACAACCTCAGCCTGCAAGACACATTAACAGTGCAGGTTTTAGTGATATTAAGGACAGATGGTTACATCAAAAAAACTGAAGTACTAATTAAGTCACCTGTGCTTATGCATGGATATTACTAAACAGTGTTAGTGTGCCTGGAGGACAGAGGTTGGGAATGCCTTACTTATGGTGTTTCATGCAGTAGCGGAACTCTCAGAGGCAATGGATTCATCTGCCGCTGGGTGCCAGCCTTACAGGGGCCACTGGCTCCATTGCCTCCCGATGTTCCAGACCGCTAATTGGATGTAAGGGTCCCCGCTCATTAGATATACACGAGCGGTGTCCCACTCAGGCAGCAGTGAGTGGGTCTCTGCTCATGCATATCTAATGAGCGGGGACCCAGTGCAGTGCATATAGAATGAGCGAGTCCCCGCCCTATGCGGGGACCTGCTCATTCAATATGCACTGCTTTGGGTCCCCACTCAATAGATATTCACTGCTCCCGGACCCCAGTCATAGTTATTAGCCTCCTCCAGCTGCCGCCTCCTTCTTCAGGCTTCCTGGCCACCCGTTCGCATGTAGAAGATGATGGCCCCACCAAAAATGGCCACCGCCTTTGAAGAGACAGACACTAGAGGTACTGCCATACCTCTAGTGTCTGTCAAAGGATAACAGCACGGCCAGTGCTACCCTAGTGTACATTTTTGCACCATGTACCACATCTGCAAGATTCATGTAGTCTATTTAATGCAACCATAATTTTGCTATGTGGTTATTTCTGTCACTACTACACTTGGTTGGCTAATAGTAATAGATAAGAGCCTTTTTCCCAGGACAGTTTCTAAAAATGTCATAAATGTGGTGATTGTGCTTTAGGCAGCAATGCCACAAAGATACATTATACAAAACAAGTGTACCAAAGTAAGAAAATAAATCTTCCATTTGTGTACTTTATATTGTATATTACAACAAGAAGAAGTGACATTACAATATCTTTAATGAAAAAATAAAACAAGTAATTTATTCCTATTAAGTTGGCTGCATATGTAATGTAAGGATTGTACGATTCAGTAAAACAAGAATATGTGCACTTAACCAGCTGCTCCAGTATCTCACTGCATAGAAATATTACTCTCTAGTCCCCGGACTACATCCTGCAAATGATAAAAACTGGTGTTATTGTTTGGCAGTAATACAATATCCCAAGGTATTGGTGTTTAGTGAATAACATGTTAAATGCTTATGAATAAGTAATGTCCTAATTCTCATTTGCATGCTTGTATGCAACGTCCATCACAAATATCATGGTATTAAAAATCACTGTATCTTATTGCTGCTTTTACATTTAAATATGCCGCAGCGTTATCTCAAGTGATGGAAATTACACTGTATTTGGGAAAAAAAAAACATTTCGTTAAAAATCTGCATTCTAGTTCTAGATTTTAGCCATTAATAACTCCTAGAATTATAGAAGTGTTGTTGTCCATCTGCACACATAAAGGAGATGTGAATGCAGTGCATATGCCATGTGCTGCTAGAGAATAATAAGTATTTCAATAAAAGTGATTTGGCCCCAGTATATACTACATTAAATCTATGACTGTGGTATCTGTGTCAGCAAATACCGAGTGAACTCAAGTAGTTAAAGGTCCACAAGAAAAATATTGCATACCTCGCAACATGACCTTCTTCAGGAGGAATGCTCTGTTCCTGGACTTCCCTTGTAATGTATGATTACCATCACCTGTGGGGAAGCACCTTTCTTATCAATGAACCTGTTTAAAGCAGGTGATGGCAATCATACATTAATAGGGAATTCCAGGAATAGAGCATCGTGTCCCTCTTGGAATAGGTCATGTTGGGAGGTATGATATTGTAGTATCACAAATACATCAAATCACTACAATAATATATACCCTTCACACCACTTAACTGTATGTCTAAAAATTTATATTTTGATATTGAAATTAAAAATCTGGCAGAAATCTGTGACTATTTCTTTGGAAAGCCTGGAGTGCAGCACGCTTTTTGCTTATACCTTGTTTGGTTGTGGGGGCTCCTTGAAGCAGGAGTGCTGGACCACAGTGATATATATGAAAAGCTTTCAAGGTATCCCACCGATTTATACAAGAGAGAGATCAGTACCGCCCTGGTGGGGGCACTAAATTCTGGTATTATTGATAGCGACACTCAGTCCTTCTTGAAGGTTGAACACTCTCGTGTACCATTGTTGTACATACAACCGAAGATACATAAAGACATGGTGAACCCTTCCGTTCACCATGAATGAATCCCTATCGACCTGGGATTCCTTGTTTAGCAACGTTTCTAGATTTCTTAAATATTATCTCCAGCCATGTATCCAAGCTGGTAACATATATTTTAAGGAAAGGACAGACCTCTTGATTCAACTTAAAAATTGGGTGAAGTTCCCCCAATTGTATTTAGTAAACCTTGATATAACAAGCCTCTACACTAACATCCCTCATGGAGGAGTTCTTGCATTGGTAGAGACTTTACGGAGAGACAATGTTTTATATACTGGTCCTCGACTTGAGTTTTTTTATGCTTCTATTGAGAAGAATTATTTTTATTTTAATAATCAGAGGTCAGGTGTGGCGATGGGATCGTGGATAGGGTATCTGAGTATGTGTGTTAGTGTGTGTATTAAAATTATACTTTTCTGTGTCTGTCCATTTTTTTTACATTGTTTTCACAGTAGAAGTCTAAGTGGGCCAATTAATGTCCTGAATGCAGGGACTTGTGGTTGAGGCCTTTCTACTCTGAAAACCAATGTATTTTTTAATTTAGGACACAACCCACAGCCGAGGGGTGGTGGGGACAGCCCAGGGCTTCAGCCCTGGATGGGTGTAGCCTAGAGGGATCCCTTTATTGGCTGGGTCCCCACTTGCCCAGGTAACCCACCCAGGGCTGGACAGCTGCGGTAGTCATGGTTAGGCAAGGGGACCCTGTATAAAAGTGTCCCCCGGCTGTGGCATGACACAGCTGGCTGATGGAGCCCAGTGCTGGTTCCAAAATACAGGGGGCCCCAAGTCTTCTTGTCTACAAAGTTTTTGGAACCAGGAACGGTCCAAGAGCCCGGTACTGATTTCTTAAATACGGGGGATCCCCACTATTTTCCCCCATATTTGGGGAAGCAGGGCCAGCTCAATGAGCCCGGGGCTGGTTATGCTCGAGGGGTGGGGGGGAACCATGCCTTTTTTAAATCAGAACAAAAATCTGCACACTCCCATTACTAAAAAATTCACTTTACTAAAATAAACGCACATCATTGTTACTAAAAATCACCAGAAATCGCAAGTGATGTTATTACATGTGGAAATTTTGGGGGAAAATTGCATATTTTATACATAGGATATGGTGCAAATTTTTTTTAGCTGTCTAAAAAAAACGCACCCTTATTACATCTCGCCCCATGTGTATAAACCATTTGGTAAAACTGTGTGTTACTGTATCAATGTCTTGTTGTGCACAGTGTTCATTTGTAAAGTTCACAAATCCAAAGTGACCACTGTAACTAAAGGGACATCATTGGGTACTTGTATACTATCACGGCTCCCATCGCATGCCATCGCATGCCATATGTAATGGCATGCGATGGCATGCGATGCGATTTTACCGGGTTTTTAATGCATTTGTGAAAAAATCGCATGTGATCGCATGCGATGCGATGCCATTTTTCACAAAAATCATGGACATGTGTTCAAATCATGTAAAATGCACCCCAAATGGCATTTTTCACACTGTGTCACCCCCACTATCAATGCCAACCCGAAGCGTGGCGAGCGCAGCGAGCCCGCGAGGGGTGGCGGTACGTGTCCTACGACCTTTTCATACCCCCACTATCCACGTCAGCGTGGAGTTGAGAATAGAAAGTGTGGCGAGTGCAGCGAACCACCGAGCCCGAAGCGTGGCGAGCGCAGCAAGCCCCGCGAGGGGACATGGATACCTTCACAGGTATCCATGTCCCCTTGCAGGCTTCACAGGTATCCGCGTGCGCTCGCCACGCTTCGGGCTCGGTGGCTCGCTGCGCTCGCCACACTTTCTATTCTCAACTCCACGCTGACGTGGATAGTGGGGGTATGAAAAGGTCGTAGGACGTGTACCGCCGCCGCTCGCCACGCTTCGGGTTGGCGTTGATAGTGGGGGTGATACAGTGTGAAAAATGCCATTTGGGGTGCATTTTACATGATTTGAACACATGTTCATGATTTTTGTGAAAAATGGCATCGCATCGCATGCGATCACATGCAATGCGATTTTTCCCTGTACTATGCCCATCGTGGGAGCCGTGATAGTATACAAGTACCCATCATTGTTTATTTCTATAATAGAGAATACATTATTTGATGAACACGGAATAAGCAGTACAAATTTAGATACATAGATTCGGATGTAACAACTGCCAGACCCATCTTTAAATAAATGCCTAAATTCATCAGCGATAATATATTTTATTTTAGAAGCTACCTCCTGTAGAAGTCTTTTTAATTAAGATACAAGTACCCTGCCCCCCAGCCAGCCATATGGATAGAAGAGATCATCACTGAGTATGGTGGGATCTAAGATTTCTCATAGAAAAAGAACACCATTAGGTCTCTGTGACCTATTGACCAGACAACCAACAGACCTTCACTTTAATGGAGTGTACTTTACTTTCATATCCCCTGCCCTATGGAAATATGGAGGGCTATTAGTAGTTATTTGTGGTCTCTTAATGAGAGGTTGCATTCTTATATTATCATCATAACCTTTATGCTCACAGAGGGTTGTCTTTGTACTTATATTGATTAATAGATGTTGCTATATATAGAAAGTGTTGTTGGGTTTATCATTTGTAAATTATGTTTTATCACTTTATTTGTGTGTAACTCTTAATATATCATTTTGGATTTACATTAATTTTATCATTAGGACTTTGCTCATCTGTAATATATGGCAGTTGTAACTGTACTATAAAAGGCATGAGGTTTGACAAGTCTCCAGCCATACCGCATGTACCCAGCCATACTGCATGCGCCCAGCCATACCGCACGCGCCCAGCCATACCGCATGCGCCCAGCCATACCGCATGCACCCAGTCATACTGCATACGCCCAGCCATACTGCATGCGCCCAGCCATACTGCATGCACCCAGCCATACTGCACATGCCCAGCCATACTGCATGCCCCCAGCCATACTGCATGCGCCCAGCCATACCGCATGCGCCCAGCCATACTACATGCGCCAGGCCATATTGCATGCACCCAGCCATACTACATGTGACTTAACCGAAGGCACTCACAGATGAGACTTATACATGCGCATTAGTGACAATGCACATGCACAGACCCAAAACATCGGGAGAAGAGAGGAAGTCGGACCTGTGGGAACTGGACTGAATTGACCCCAAAGTTTGATGCGACAAAAGCAAGGAGAGTGTAGAGGTGCTAATTGCACTAGTCTAGCTCCTGCTGACCAACGTGCACTTATTTAACTTGAGTGCCAAGATCTCTGTGAGAGATGTTCAAAATATCCTCTAAAAAAAGTAAAAATGACAGCGTCGTCCACATTTGTTATATAAATTCAAATAAAAAATGCTGTGTAAAAAAATATTATACTTCCTAAATAAAGAAAACATTACAGGTCATTATGACGCATAATGTTTGCTTGCAAATTTTCAAACCTATTTTGACAAATTCACTTGGCACTCAAAAGGTTAAACAGGTTTATTTCTTCACCCTTTGAGTGCTGACATTTTTTATTTGAACTTATATAACAAATTTGAACTACACTGACATCTTAGCAGATATGTTATTTATCAAAGGGTTAATTATACATTATTGCTTACTTTGTAAAGTTAGTCCTTTTATATTTTTTATAGCTTTATAGCTACTTATGTTTATTTTTGTTCCCTTCCCCTATATTTCTGCACATAATGTATGACTGATTACTTCTTTGTGGTTTATCTTTCTTGAACTCGATAGTGATATGATGGATCAATATCTACGATCGTCATCCATAAACCTTTAGGATCTCTACATTTTGAAAACATAGGGGCAGATGTATTAAGCCTTAAAAAGATACAAGCGCCAGGGTGATAAAGTGTGCTAAACGTTCAGCCAATCAGCTACTGACATTCAACACTGTAATTTTTCAAACACAGTCTATAATATGACAGTTAGGGGCTAATTGGCTGGACATTTATCACTCTTTATCACCCTCACTTTTATCTCTTTTTAAGGCTGAATATATCTGCCCATAGTGTATTGAGTGTTAATTATGTAATTATAATGTTGATACAAAAATGTAGTCAACTATGATGTTGACATTGTTAATATTTCAACAGGCAACCTGTCAACACTGCTAGAGTGCCAGGATGTGAGATGTTGACATAATCAAATTGTCTACATTAGCCTGCAAGAGTTAGGCACTAGGGTTCGCCTGCGGGTGGTGGGGGGTTAGGCACTAGCAGGAGATTAGGGTTAGGCTCCGTGATGGAAGGGTTAGGTACTAGGTTTGCCTGGGGGTTAGACACTAGGAGTAAATTAGGGCAGCAAGGGTTAGGCACTAAGGTTAGACTGGAGTGTTATGCACTAGGAGGTGGTTTGGCTAAGAAGGGGGGGGGTTTAAGGTTAGAGCATGGGTCTTCAAACTGTGGCCCTCCAGATGTTGTGAAACTACAAATCCCAGCATGCATGTTGACGTTGATCATGGGGTGGCGTTAACATTTCACACTTCAGGGTGCCTATTTGGTCTCTGTGGGCCATTTAACATTGTTCCCTATGGAAAATCGGGTCAATTGGGACATTTAACATTGTTCCCTATGGGAAATCGCGGTAATCGCGTCGGTCGCAATGCATGCGATTTTTTGGTCGCATGCGATGCGACCGACGTGATTTTTTACCTTGCGATGCCCAAGATCAAAATCGTGGGCGCCCTTCTAGGTAAAGAGTACCATTATTATTTATTAATAGGTGGCCTGTGCAAAACTTTTGCAAGCAAAAAAAAATTTGAATAATTTTGGTGGTTTGTAGTAGGATGAAAGAAGAACCGGTTCATTTGTAACCATTTTGAGTAGCCGAGCAAAACTGATCATCTTAAGGCACCTACACACGGCGAGATGCTGAAGAGTTCACAGGAGAATTTAATCTTTAAAGTGGTACCTCAATTATCGATTTTGGTTAAGTATGAAGGGAGAAAAGGGATCATCATTTTTGCAGGGACCACCAAGGCTGTGCTGCCAGACAGGATGTGGTGTCAGAGGCCAGCCTCCGACTGGGGCCGCATGTCGCGTGGAATCCACCATGTTTTTCATATACTGAGTGGATCCGGACAGTGGGAAGGTGGAGGGGCAGAGTTTAGTGTGCCAAACTCCATTTTTAACTTTGGTTTTTAAACAAACAAAACCATGTGCAATTGTAAATTAACAATTCGTCAGAAGCGGAGAACTTAGGGGTTTATTCTAGTTCATTCTTTCTGACAAAATCCTTCTTAGATGGACAAAACCATGTGCACTGCAGGGGGGGCAGATGTAACATGTGCAGATAGAATTAGATTTGGGTGAGTTATTTTGTTTCTGTGCAGGGAAAATACTGACTGCTTTATTTTACACTGCAATATAGATCTCACTTTGAAGAAAAACCCCACCCAAATCTAATTCTCTCTGCACAAGTTACATCTGCCCCACCCGCAGTGCACATGGTTTTGTCCATCTAAGAAGGATTTTGTCAGAAATAATGAACTAGAATAACCCCCTTAATCTTTTAAATGGTACCTGATTTATCAATTTTGGTTAAGTATAAAGGGAGGAAAAGGGATCGGCTCCAAAATCACCTTCTAGAAATAATATATATATATATATATATATATATTATTGGTAATATTACATATTTTTTATTCATTTAAAACTACCGGTATTTCTCAGGAAAGTGCATGTGTAAACATATCTTGGACTTAAAATTAAGTGCAGTCAGATACAGGATGAAGATAAATAGGATTTAGTAAATGGCCATCATAAGTGACTGGAGATCAAGAACATGCAATACAAAGAAACATTTACCATGTACTGCTAAAAATGTGACCCAATATACGAAGCAAGTGTTTATAGAACAAATGAAACCTTTTTTAGAGCAGTGCTATACAAATAAATATGATGTATCTGGTTTGACTTAAATCAGCAGATTTCCATTAAATTCAATGATTGATATTTGAGAACCGGTATGAACTGTTGAATGAAAGGGTAATTGACTGACATTGACAGTAAAACAATCTGAGGTATAAAGAGATACTGAGCTTTCAGAGAGATTCCGTTGTGGATTTTATTATACACAATAAAAATGCACAACGTGGCCTCTTGAGGTTCTAGACAGAAACCTGAAGACAGATGTTCAGAATGTTAAAGTCCAGAGGAAATGCATGTAGGTCAGCAAAAGAGGCTACCAGCTTCATGAGCATGAAGGCACAGTACAATAGAAAATGACCTTGTGAACTCTGCAATAAAAGCTACTCATTTGGCATAGTGTGTATCAGACACACAGAATACTAATACATGCAAGAGTCTTAGAAATGATAAACACCATTCAATAATAAATACTACATGGATGGTGGAAAAATGGACACTCCCATTAGTAAAACAGCCAATAGTTGCATTCTTTCTGTTGTACAGACAAACCTTTACATAAACAAAACAAAACAAAACACATACACACTCATACTGTATATATCCATTTATCAAATAGAAGCATAACTGTAATGGCTGTCTCCAAAATTAAGTACAAAAATATTATAAAATCTGGATAGAAAAATACAACCTCTGTAATTATCACAATTAAGGATATACAATTCAACACATAAAGGTTCATTTGTATTCTATAAATAGGTAGCAATAACAGAAAACCCATTTTTACATGTTAGAGAATTGGCAGGTGTTGGTGAGCTGGTGCTCAGTTTCGACAAGATCACAGGCTACTTAATATCTTTGTTTATGCAGTTTTAGTTTAACAGTGTTATATTAATGTAATAGGGTGAGAGTTTCAGAAAGTCAGAGATTTTGGGAGAGTTTCCCAATTCTTTTTAAAGCAGCAATCAAGTACATGGCAAAATCAACCTGGTTTTGCAGTGTAATTGATTGCTGCTTTAAAAAGAATGGGGAAACTCTCCCAAAATCTCTCACTTTCTGAAACTCTCACCCTATTACATTTGACCCACTGTATCTCAGTGATCATAGTTGCTGTTGACCATGAAGTTCTACATCTTACTCTTAAATATGTAAATATAATTTTCCAGAACCAGTTTTCCTTTCTAATAATGTTGTTGTGTAATAATTGCTGTTTCCTCACAGTGATATGTAAAGCTGGACCCTAAAGTACACACAGGTGATTACTCTGCGCCTTCGGTTTGGTGTGAAAGGACCTTCAGGAGGTGATGGAAGTGAACTTCAGGGGGGAAGAATGCCCAAGTGGAGGTGGTTTTAGATAAAGCAAAAGGTAAGCAGTATTATTTTAGAGATGAGTAATGTAAAGAAGTGATGAATGAAGTAAATATGTGAGATTGAAAGAATGATATCGCTTATAATAGGATTAATGGGGCCAAGGGACAGATCTTGGTATCTTTAGATGTATTGTAAGGGGTAATATTAAAAAATATTACACTTAAGTTTTTTAGTGCATGATTTATAGGAGGTCACATATTGCAAGAGGAAAATTCCTAAGCTCCCTTTTGGTCAGGTCGAGCTTCAGATAATGAAACAATCGGGTAGAGATGGTGGAAAAGATATCAAAAGTAATCGATGACAATAACACGAGACAACATATGAATGTTAAAATATATAGCCATATATGTTTATGTTAGCACTTTTCCTAAAAATACACCAACAGACACATACAATACCATTCAAAAGGAACATAATTGTAATTGTGTGCTTATTTAGATATATGTAATAAGTTTGTAATTTAGTTTGTTTGCTTGTTCAAAAACAGTGGATGATTTAGATGATGTTATCACTATTGGAAAGCTTAGTGACCTAGGGCCTGATGCATGCATTATCTTAGGGGAGTACGGATGGTGTAATGGTTAGCATTACTGACTAACAACACTGAGGTCATGGGTTCGATTCCCACTATATAAATATACGTATATTCTCTCCGTACTTGCGTGGGTTAACTCCGGGTACACCGGTTTTCTCCCACAATCCAAAAATATACTGGTAGGTTAATTGGCTCGATACAATATAACCTTAGAATTAATGAGTATGCATGTACATGTGATAGGGGAATATAGATTGGAAGCTCCTCTGAGGCAGGGACTGATGTGAATGTTCAAATATACTCTGTAAAGTGCTGCAGAATATGTGTGAACTATATAAGAAACTGTAAATTAATAAATAATTATCTTGATGTGAGCATATGCAGATGACCAATAAAGGAAACCCTAGGCGTATGACAGTTTGCACATATTTGAAGATGTCGGTATTTTGACCAATATGGATCCTGCTAGCGGTATTCTGCCTAAAGGATGAATAAAGGACATATAAAAGGAAACATTGGTAAACAATTTTAAGTATTACTAAAATGTTTTGTTTTGGTATGTGAAAATAAAAATGTGGACCATCATTTCCTTGCTGTATCTAGGAGAAAACATATATTGAATAGCAATGCAGTGCTAATAGTGTGTAAAATTGTCCTGCAATTCCTAGTGAGCCCTGGAAACCACTGACTGCTTTAGAATGCTAGCTCTCTACTTGTGTCAGTGTTTCCATGACAGCCAGTGATTCTGGAGCTGTCCAAGTGAGAATACATATACTGTGCCCTAGCGGAACTGCAATATATATTCATCATTTATAATCATTCATTTAACCTTGAGGGGTCACTATGCAAATAGCCAATGAGCGCAGTTTTTGTATAATCTTTTAATTGAAGCAATTTGCAAACCACATATGTACATAAATTGGAGGGAGGGAAGTGATGGACAGAATGTAAAAGGTGGAAGTGAGGGACTCAGTCACAGGTTAGAAAAGCCAAAAAACATATCAGCAGAAAACAAAAACAAATACAATATCAAGAAGACAAACAAGAGCCGTTTTCTCATGCTCCAGGCAATCAAAAGCAAGAGAGCCTGAGCAGCTGATCATTTATTGACCAATTTGTTCATTAATGTCACTGCTCTGCTAGAGCCAATGGGTCTATTTACTAAGACCTAACAGAGGTAAAGGGCAGATGTATCAAGCTTTAACAATTGATAAAGTGTAGCATATCTGCTGCTAACTGCCATGTTACAGGCTGGGTTTAAAAAATGACAGGTAGGAGCTGATTGGCTGGTTGTTTATCACTCTCCACATTATAACTTTTGGAACCTTGATACATCTGGCCCAAAGTGAGAGAAATAAAGTACCAACCAATCAAATCCTGGCTTGTTATGGGCTGTGTTTGAAAGCTGACAGGAGCTGAATGGTTAGAACTTTATCTCTCTCCAAAGCCTAGTAAATAGAACCCCAAGTATTGTATTTTTCTTTGTTTATTTTAGTTGCATGTAATGTAAGAATTAAAATGATCATAAAAGAAACAAACTAGCTGGGGTTGGTAATAGTGTTGACTGAACTGTTAATGAAACTTCAGTTCAGTTTCTGTTTTATCCATATTAAATTCAGCTGACAGAGAGTCATCCACTTAAAAAACCTGTTATGAAGCTTGTGTGCATACAGTATAACTTTTGATGTAAAATAAGATACCATCAACTAGAGCTATGTATAATCAAAGGTAGATGCTGTATTATTGATTGGGTCCAGATTAGGTTTAGAGCCCAAAATACCCCCAATCCCGATCCCGTGGGGGCCCTTCTGCTGGAAGGATTCGGATGAGAACTTCAAAGAGGGATGCATTTGAGAGGGAAGGCAAATGGTCTAGGATGCCTATTGGAGTGGCCAGGAACTCTGTCCAATGTCAAGTTGATGTACGTTGGACAGACCTTTGACCCAGGGAGCATATTCTGTGCCTTCCACTAAATGGATTTTGATGGAAATTAATAATGATGAATGGTCTGGGATGCCTAACCAAGTGCTTGGGTTCCTGGTGTGACTTCTACCCCAAAAAATTACAAAATGGAAAAAAATCACGGAGGGTGTAATGGTTAGCATTACTGCCTCACAGCACTGAGGTCATGTGTTTGATTCCCACCATGGCCCTAACTGTGCGGAGTTTGTATATTCTCCCCGTACTTGCGTGGGTTTCCTCCGGGTACTCCGGTTTCCTTCCACATTCCAAAAATATACTGGTAGGTTAATTGGCTCCCAACAAATTAACCCTAGAATGTCTGTGTGTGCGTGTACATGTGGTAGGGAATAAAGATTGTAAGCTCCACTGGAGCAGTGGACTGATGTGAATGCTCAAATATTCTCTGTAAAGCGCTGCAGAATATGTGTGCGCTATATAAGAAACTATAAATAAAATAAATAAAATAAATACCAAAAGAAATACAAAATTCCAAAAATAATAAAGAATTTTTACAAAGTTCTAAAAATACCCCAAAAATGTTCCAAAATGCTACAGAAACAGAATAAAAAGCAAAGGCATTGTTCCCCTAAAATACATTTAAAAAGATTGCTGCTCAGAGAAAGTCTGGGGATTATGGCTACAAGCGAAACCCCATCAACACAAATGACACTAAACAGCCACCTCCTAGGTCTGTTGGAAGAGCTGTCAAGCTTAAAACAGGAGAAGGATAAAGTTCAAGTAATGCTAATTGCACAACCAAACCCAAGCAACCCCCAGTACCTCACCTAGTCATTCATAAAAAAGGAACAACTACATACAAAGTTTATGAAGAAGATGCAAATTTGATGTAGAAGGTAGAGAAAGCCATGGCCATAAGATCTTGTGGTCTAGAAAGAGTGATCAAGGCTAACACAATGGGATCTAGTGAGGCTCAGAGACAATATTATGGTCATAAAAGTATGTTTGACTCCCATAGTCTGCATTCACCCTCACCCAGGAATGAATCAAAATTGGAGAGAGCCTGTGTACAGCCCATGTGCAGTCTCACCCTTCATTGGTGGATTTCTCATTTGCCAGAAGCCCATATGCGCATATGTGCACCAGTGTTATTTTCCATGTCATTTCCTTTGTGCATATGTGCAGATCTCGGGAAATATATGTGACCAGCTCAATGTATCATGATACCTGCGGCACAGGTATGACACTTGTGTTATGTTCCTGATGATACCTGCAGTTCCAACAGAAAAGTAATACTGTAAATGTAAATTGGTGCAGGTTGTGTGGTGTGGGCCACAGTGCACCCATTATAGATATGCCCATGTTTCTACCCATTTTGTGTGCTTCCCAAGATCTCAAATTTCCAAATTCCGTGGATTGGCTATAGGATACATATCTGTTACTTAGGCTTTTATTCAAATAAAATAATTTTTTGCTACTTGTGGTGTTTTGAAACTTGATGCAATATTACCTTTGTCAAAACACTCGCACATGTGTATAGACTGGGATTAGTCGAAAATGAATGCACCTGCCATCAAGAAGAAGTGTATCTTCCAAAAAGATTTTTCATCCCTAATCCATTATAAACTTACAAGTCCACTGGTAAGAATATTTTTATATGTGAATGTATTTTTATCACAACAATAGTTTAGTGACCATTTAAACATTTTACTAAGTAAAGCTGATACAGCTGTGACAGGGTCATTTCTAGACAGTAGGAGGCCAGTGGGCAGACCTCATCTGGGCCCACTCCTTTCTAGCTGGCTGCGCCGTAGCCTCTGGGCACTGGGGTCACTAGGGAACATTGGTGATGTCCTAAAGTCTACTGTGCAATCACAAAATGCCAGGAAAATAACAGCCGTGCCATTTTCACGGTGATTTCTGCAGCACTGCTGCAGACAATATGGGACTCTGGGGGGGTAAGAACTAAAAAAAAAATGAGTGGAGGGAACACTACACCTTTTATAAATATCATACTGTACCCCTTATAAATATCGATTTCTAGATATATGAGTTCATTCTCTGGTGGTATTTATTACACTTATTTCAAAATTGAGGGTAAAATAGGACAATAAGGAGGCTATGGATAGAATGTTACTTTATTCAGATGTCTCTGCTGGGATGATGAGAATTGCAGCTAGTAAAGTGCTAACATGGATTTGATGCTTGGAATGTAAGAATGCAGATAGAACACATGACAGAATTGACTTGTCATTGTTAAATTCCAGAAGGGAATTGTATTTGTCTCCAGAGACACTGGGCTCAGTAAGCACAAACAAAAGAAAACATGTTTGCTTATTAAGCCAAGGATGGGGTGTACAACACCATGAACATTTCAGATGTGATGGAGGAACTTTGTCTGGACAGGTCAATGAAATGGGGTTGCAGTTTTCAACTAGATTCTTCACAGATATTAGAATTTAGAGGCAAGAAGTCAATAGACCATAGAGTTGAGTAAAATAAAGTGAGAAATATTACAGGAAAGTGTTTTCGAACAGTGAAAAAGAGACAACACTGTAGACTGAATGTAAGGAATAAGAAGATCTGCATGCACACTTAAGCCGGGTACACACTGGTGCTTTTCCAGATGTAGATGGAGGTGGTTACATAGAAGCAGCAGCGATGACAGTATTATCATTATGTAGCAGGAGCCATCAACCTAGAACACAGAATTATGCTGCATCCTAGTCAAGTTGCATCCTAAGAAAATATCGGATGATCTCTGATACCATCGGCCGACTGCGTGGTTCAAAGGCCACTGCAGGAGCTGCCAAGAGGGTAGGAAATCTCTGTCCTCTGACAGAGATCCTTAGTCTCATCCCACACCAGCGCACACCACTTCAAATAGCGGCCATTGCTGTCCTCTCCCGGTCCCTGGGATGACACATCTGCATCTGTCATCACAGAACTCTTTCGTGCAAGTGCAGAATGGGTCCTTCACATGCACAAAGTACCAATAATCAGTACTATGCGACGAATGTTTCACAATCCAGACTTAATTTACTCATGTTTTAGTAGTTTGTTTTGTGACTTATATATCCCACCTGTCCAGCAGTTCAGTACAACCTGCTTTGTCTGAGAAGTCTGATCTGCATACCAGCTGTAACGGGTTTGGTATGGTGGTCCGGACATCGGAATCCCAACTGCCGGGCAGTCATCCGGCACCTGCTGTAAAACCTTCACCATGAGCTTATGTCAGTATTCTAACTGCTAAATTCCCTTTCAGGCTGATTATCCAACTGTGTGTGTGTGTGTGTGTGTTCTTGTGTTTGTGTGCATGTGTGATCTGTAGATTCCTGTTTGCACCATTGTTCACAGACCAACTGTCAGACCTTCAGCTCCCAATAAGGAGGCCATGAAGAAAAAACACACTCAGCTAGAAATTGCTCAGAGTGTACAGGTGATCATATTGGAGCACCACACGTTACCTGGTAGTGTGTACCCAGCTTTAGGTGTACGCCTATTATGTGGGCATGTGCTGCACAAATATCCTAGTTCACACTAAGTAAATGGGCATGCTCTAAACTCAGTATTCATTCCATAATGAATAAACAAATGATCACATACATTGTACTAAAGGAAATAAAGCCCCAGCGAGAGACTGGAGTATCACCAGCAAAGTTAACACAACACAACACATTCATAAAGTTTGGATTGTTTAGTTATTTTGGTACTTGTGTCCTAGCACGGCACCCATGATATTTGGTCGTACAACATATTATCGCATCGCATACACCCGATGCACTGCAATGCGATTTAAAATTGTATAAGCCCTCTATACTATGTTTAATTGTATAAGCACCCTAAAGGGGGCTTACAATGTTAAATGCACCCCCACGCCACCCCCACTATGAATGTGAACCCGAAGCGTGGCGAGCGCAGCGAGCGCGCGGGGGGCGGCGGTATGCGTCCTACGACCTTTTCATACCCCCACTATCCACGTCGGCGTGGAGTTGATTTTATATAGTGTGGCGAGCGCAGCGAGCCACCGAGCCCGAAGTGTGGTGAGCGCAGCGTATTACTTTACATGTATTCCGCGTTGTGCTAGTACACAAGTACCATTATTTTTGTACTTTAAATTATATAATTTAAGGGCCATAAGGTGCAAGTCCTTTCAGAGTCCTAAGTTTAAATGTATCAAATAATTGCAGGCATGAAATAATGTACAACCAAATAATGTACAACCAAATAATGTACAACTATTTTTTAGTTAGATAGATAGTTAGTTGATAGATAGATAGATAGATAGATAGATAGATAGATAGATAGATAGATAGATAGATAATTTTTACTTGTGTTCTGTAGCACATACCACCAAACTCATTTCTCCTACAATATTGGCTAAGCTAAAATGTTGGTCCCTGAAGTAAAAGTCTACTTCTTTATCTAGTAAGCTGAAAAAATCATTTATTTTTTCTATTAAACAATACGGTGTGGATAGATTGGCTGATGACTAGCTAGCACACTGCAAATATCAAGGTTAACAAAAGTCACAGATGAACCTTTAAAATAATTTAGAGTGGGGGAAGAAGAAAAGTGCACTCAGTTTTTCATTGATGTATTAACCCTTGTCTTATACCTTTGGTAGCAGGGCAAATATCATTTTGAGTTATACAGTAAACATAATCACAATTTGAGAAAGGATATTTTTGACTGGATTAGCATAGGTAAAATGTTAGTGTAATGTAACACATATGTGAAGTAGCAATTAGAGTTAGATGACAGTTCAATGTAGGATATATTCTGTGTGTGTGTGTATATATATATATATATATATATATATATATATAGAGAGAGAGAGAGAGAGAGGGAGAGAGAGAGAGAGAGAGAGAGAGAGAGAGAGAGAGAGAGAGTTAAGGGGTGTACACACTGTGCAATTCTATACAATCCTGATTGAATCAGCATTGAATCGCATGGCGCCCTGTAAACATTCAATTTAGACTATATAATACAGATCTGTATTATATAGTATTGCCTGCACATTCTATTTTTCTATTTGATTTCAATGCTGCGGGCCGTGCATCAGGATCAAATCGAAATTAGTGGGGGCTTTATTCAGACAAACATATGGCATTAACACAATGCATGCAGTTATTCAAGAGGTCAAAAAATTCCATTCTTAAGATCAAGCACCACCATTTGGAAGAAATGGGATCTAAAGGACTTTGGCCATGGAATGATTTTTGAAAAGGGTAGTTAAAGTATCTAAGAAACTGTTGTTATCCTGGTATTCTAACGCCCAACAGAGTTTACACCAGTGAATAATACATAAAAGTTGTATACAAAGGACCATCTTTGAATACAAACCATTTTGATCCATGAAATATACCCCCAGACTCTCATTTGGCTCAATGAAGCACAGTGGCACTGCTGACCCCCACACACACCCCTTCCTCATGCACTGGACGGGATGTATTAAAATACATTGCCGCCCCTCGCAATAATGTTGATTGCATATGTACTAACATATGCAATCAACATCGCCTCCATGGGCTCTCCTCACTCCATCCATGGCCGGAAGCCTAAGGACCCCGGCGCCTCCTTCTCCCCCATAAAGCCGGAAGGACCTCTGACTGCCTTGCTAGGGGGAAGGGGTCCAGGCTTCCTGGAGGAAGGTAAGCCAGGGGGATGGGCAGCGATAAGAAGCCCATAGGCTTCTATAGGGTTTTGCCCCCCAAAGGTGGAAACATGGCAACCGGGGGTCCTAATACATTTGAAAATGCGGTAAAACCTCGTACACTGGGGGTTTTACCACATTTTGGGCAGGATGCACTAATATCGATGCACATCACCGGCTACCGCAGAGATAATTATCGCATATAAGTGCGTTAAGAGCTGTCCTTTGCGTTGCGCCTGCAATGTGCAGCGGGTCCCCGACGGCTCTTCAGCGTCTCCCCCTCCCTCACTTACCCGGCTACTGAAGATGATGCTGGTCACTGGGGCTGCGGGGCGGGCTCTCCTCCTCCCTGCCCCGGAAGACAATGTATAGTGCAGGGAGGAGGACATCACTGGTCCAGGAAGCACAGCACAGGACAAAAGTGAGGGGGGTCGGCAGGGGTCCGAGGGATGGTCGGCAGGTGTTTGAGGGGGGTGCATAGGCTTCTATGGGGTATCACCAGCTTTTGCTGGCAATACTCCTGCAGTGAAAACCCAGCGTGCGGGTTTCCCAGCATATGAAAATGCGGTAAAAACCCAATAAACCAATTTTCGTTTAGTGCATCCCACCCATTTACATTAGTACATCCCGCCCACTGTGAGGTTTGCACTGTAGCCCATGTGTAATACCTACCACTATTCAGAACTTTCCTTTGTTGCATATGTCATGAGAATGTTTGTCTCACACAAGTCACTGTACTTTATTGTCTCCCACATTGACTATTGCAATTTCATTTTATTGGTCTTCCTTCAACTAAACGTACGCACAAACATTTGAGTGCAGACTGATTTTCCTCGCATATCATTTTTATTCTGCTTCTCCACTCTGTAAGCCCCTGAATTTCTTGCCCTTTTTTTCTAACTGAATTTAGTATCAAATACTACTCAATAAAACTGGCCCAAGTTTCAGCTCTTCCCTTGTCTAATGCTGGCCACACATCGGACCAACTTTCCTCCAACCATCCAACTAGTTGCTTGGATGGAATAAAAATATGGTACTGGATGGGAGCAAAGACAATCAGAAAGGTGCTCACAAACCCAGGAAAATGGACAAAAACTTTCACTCAAAATGTTTATATCAAACAAGTTCAACTACAGTACCGTGTCTGAGCGACAGTTTTTGTCATTTTCTAGATTTTGGGAGCAAATTTCTGAAGTAAATATTACATTTGCTCCCATCCAGTACCATATTTTTATTCCATCCAAGCAACTAGTTGAATGGTTGGAGGAAAGTTGGTCTGATGTGTGGCTAGCATAAGATATTTCCCAATGTGACACATCCATTGTGCTAAAATGCTGCATCTATCTGTATGTGGATTTGCCTCCCTCCCTCATACAAGAACTTAGCAAATTTCTGCACTAACCTTTGATCTCTTATTCAATGATTACAACACCACTACATGGTTTACTCAAAACTTACATTTATTCTTTCTGTGCTAAAATAACTTTGTGATCACCATGGTTGTGTGACTACATTATATGACCTCTAAGAACATTTTCCCATTGCAATAGGGCTGGGCACATATGTATTATGTGGTAATTAAATGCATGCAAGAAACTCCTATTGTCTGACAGGCTGTAAGTGCAGCACTATTACATATTTTGTTTCTCTAGTCATTCATAATCTTGTTTAATTACTGTAAAAATTGTCAGCAGCACTTGTTTTATTGATTATAAATTTTATTTACTGTGTCTCTTGCGGTACTTGTGTATTATAGCGGCGCCCCCGATGTACATCGCGCAATGTTTTTATCGCATCGCATCGCATGCCATGCACCCGATGGCATGCGATGCGATGCGTCGCAATTTTTGCCCCCTATGCGATGAAACATTGTATAAGCACCCTAAAGGGTGCTTTTAAGCACCCTAATGGGTGCTTACAATGTGAAATGCACCCCCACGCCACCCCCCACTATAAACGTGAACCCGAAGCGTGGCAAGCGCAGCGAGCCCGCGAGGGGCAGCGGTACGCGTCCTCTGACCTTTTCATACCCCCACTATCCACATCGGCGTGGAGTTGAGAATAGAAAGTGTGGCGAGCGCAGTGAGCCACCGAGCCCGAAGCGTGGCGAACGCACGCGGATACCTGTGAAGCCCGCGAGGGGACGCCGATACCTGTGAAGGTATCGGCGTCCCCTCGCGGGGCTCGCTGCGCTCGCCACGCTTCAGGCACGGTGGCTCGCTGCGCTCATACCATACCTGTGAAGGTATAGGCGTCTCCTCGCCACGCTTCGGGCACGGTGGCTCGCTGCGCTCATACCATACCTCGCATACCATCGCATGCCTTATGGTATGCGATGCGATGGGCGCCGCTATAATACACAAGTACCGATCTTGCTTTTTTTTTTTATATATATAAATAAATGTTAAAATTGATTAAAGAGAAAGGAGTGAATGTATTTATTTATTTTGGTTGATCCAAAAGCGCTGTTTAAACCACCTACTAATTACTGTATTTGTTCCCAAATTTAAAATAGTATTGAGTGTGCTGTTGCTTTACTGTATAAATAATTGTTAATTCATAAATAAAATGTGTGTTACAGCTTAAGGTCTTGGATCCACTGAGATTAATGACATGCCTTGGGTTTGTTTTTATGCTAGCAATAGGAGATTGGTGATTCATTCATAGTACAATTAATGTAATCATTCACAACTGTTCTGCATTCAATTAATCAGTTCAGTTTTTTTCTGACATATGTACAATATTATACTTGCCTCTGAGCTTTGCCTCAAATCCTCTCTGATAACTATACCTTGCTCTAACATTCATGACCTCTCCAATGGTGCTACCTATCTATGTATTTCCCTATCATGCTTGTCCTGGCTCTCTCCCACTTTCCAGATCTTTCTGAAAATACACACCTTTACCACCCTACAACCCACTATACTGTCCACACTGGGATCACTTGCTACTGTACTTTCACAATCTACCCTCTGAGCAACACATCTTACCACAAGATAAAACGGTCATTTATTTTTTTCAGCTGCGCCAACCACTTTTCCTATTGACTTCAGTATTGCCAATATAGCTCCTCCTACTTCTCTTCTTTATCTCCGTCCTGGTCATTCTAAATAATAATCACACTCTTCTGAAACCTCTTTAATATGACTCACCCTGCAAACCCCACAGCAGTCAACTATGACTTTACAATCAAAATGTGAATATTACCTCCACCTTCTACTGATTCTGGGCCCATTTCTGTTTGTACCACAACTCATATTCTCCCAGCTTCCAGCTCATTGAAGTCTCAAAGACTTCTGAAGTATAAAATAAGTAGAAAAATCGCTGAAATTCCAAATATAATTTGGCAAAATTGTAACTAATATCTCTTATCAGTGGAACTATAATTCTATCCTTTAACCCACAAAGTGCCATACTTACAGTATGTTCACAATATATCTTCAAACAAGATGCAAACAAGACTCAGATTAAAAAACTTGACCATTACAACCCATTTCTGTATTTCCTGCCAATGAAAAGCTTGTACAGCCTCCAAAAATCATTCATTCATTAAGACACCATGCCATTACTCATGTGTAGCGCCATATGGATTGAACTCTGCCTTACATATCTCTACTCCTGTTCCATTTATATTTTGACTTAAAACCACCAGTGAGTGACCAGTGAGTATTATAATATTGCTCCCTCAAAACCTCTCATTTAATTTGTCACACTTCAGCTACAAACTTTTCTACCTCACACTAATGACTGATTTCATCATAAAGGCTTATTCCAACTATTCATAAGAATATACCCCGCCCCCCCCCCTTTACACACACACCTCCGCCACCACCCCCACTCCCACACACAGAGGCATACCTCACATTCCCTCACTGAACATTGCTTTCTTCCTTTTAAATTAGGTATTAAATGTTCCCCATACCTTCTAAATAGTAAGCACCCGAAGAACGAGTTTCCTTTACCTTCTATTTCACATCATTGTCATTCATGTTGGACATAATCCCTGATGTATTGTGCTGTGTAAGATTGTGGCCCAAGGTAAATAAAGGATAATAATCATAGTTAGCTAACATAAGTTTCTAAAATTATTCATTACCCTTTTCCCTTATTTCCACAGAAGTTCTTACTACAAGAAAATACAAGTAACCTCTGAAGCTTTGTAAACGAGAGTTGAAACGATAATGGTGATTTAGAGCACACCACAAGGCATGACCCAGTCTCGGTACACTGAGAGCAAAACCTTGTTTGCTTAAATTATTTGTTTCTTCTGTCTAATGAATGTAATTCTAATGTACAAGTGATAACACTGGCATTTCTTTGAAATGTTGATTTAGTTTAATTATGAAAATCACTAAGGTATTTTCTGGCTGCTGCATCACTCCCTGTACTAAGATTAATCACATCAACATCATTCATTTAATCTTCAAAAAGGAAGCAGTTGTCCACGAGAGCTTTCAAATAGCTTCATTAGTGCAATTTTTTTGACTCAAACACTAAGCTGGCAGGAACTGATTAAGTGTGAGGAAGGTCATTGTATCCCTACACTGCATGTTCTAATTATTTGTTAAATGTAAAGACATTTCATGTTACTTTGCTTGTGTCGATATCACTGTAGCTGAGTTTTGGGCATTTAACAATTCATGAATATCACATGGATTTGGTTATTCTTGCAGTTTCATGTCTAACTTAGCTTAGATTTATGTTATATTTTTAGGAAAGTGATAGAGCCATAGGCTGTAACAAGCAATATATATATATATATATATATATATGTATATATATATGTATGTATGTTTTGCATCACAGCCGCTAATGTAGCTGTATCATAGTTGCCTACCTTTTAGATTTTCTTTCCAGGGGATAAGCCTGGAGATGAGACCTAAATGACAGGGTGGGGATGCAGAGGGGAGGCTGATGTATCTAAGCCCCACCCCCATTCCACAAAATGGCGCAATTTACATGCAGGTCCATGAAGTGGGGGCGGGATTTAAATGCAACGAAATGCTGCACATAATTTTAGCCCCACCCCTCCCCCGGACAGCATGAATTCTGGCATTTGTAGTTGCAGGGAAGGGCGTTGCGGAGGCTCCAAGAAGCTCTGGGAGACTTGGCCACCATCCTGGCCATTCCGGGGGGGTAGGCAAGCATGAGATGCTTTATAGCTGTGTCCATTTGTACTGAATTTTGTATGGATTAAAACATAACCATTTTTTACGTTGTGGTGGGAGAAACTGGGCAGAATAGGGTACTGAATGTAGGTATCCAGGGTTTATCATCTGTTAACTCTTACCATACAAAATAAATTGCCTCTTCAATGTCATGCATTGGCCCATGATCCTGACCATACAACACTACACATATGTTACATATTGGTTGTCTGTTATTTGTCTGTGTGTCTAATATGCATTCAGACACTGTTGGACCAATTTGGACGAAACTGACTTGGGTTGGCTTATTGAGTCTATATTAGGTTCACGTCCACTAAGACCTCCAATCCCAAATGTTGCTCCCTCTTCATGACTGAAGATCAACAGTCGACATGGACACTAAAAAAGTGCACTGCATCCCCTCGCATGGCTCGCTGCACACGCCTGCACACTATTTTAGTCTCCCACCACACCCTAGTAGATGGCAGGGCATAAAATACCACCTGTCAGCACATGTTGGCTCAAAAAAAAAGTGAAGAAACCCAAGTCAACCGTTTGACTGTCGACCTAATGCTTGTGTCGACCTAATGTCCCTGTTGACGTAACCCATGTCGACCTTCAGTGGTCATCCTAATGCTTGTCGACATGACTACAGGTCGACATAATGCCCCCGTCGACCTAACTCATGTGACCTTCAGTCATGTCGACCTTCATGCATGTCGAACTAATGCTTGTTGACCTAGTATTCCATTTCCTTAGCACATGTAAAGAAGCCTTAAATATGGTGTTAGATTAATGTAAATATGACATGTATAAAGTTTATTTAATGTGATTAATGTATACATGATATTTGTATTTGCCATAATTGATGTGTGATTAATGTGCACAGACTAGTGACAATGCTTTGTGTGATTAATGTTTGTGCTTAATATGTAATTAACTTACATGAAAGTAGTGTTTGAGTGTTAGCCAAGTAAAAAGGCCGAAATAGAACCAGTGGTACAGTGTTTGCAGTAATAGAACCAGTGGTACGGTGTATGCAGTAATAGAACCAGTGGAACAGTGTATGCAGTAATAGAAGTAGTGGTACAGGATATGCAGTAATAGAACCAGTGGTACAGTGTATGCAGTAATAGAACCAGTGGTACAGTGTATGCAGTAATAGAAGCAGTGGTACAGTGTATGCAGTAATAGAACCAGTGGTACAGTGTATGCAGTAATAGAAGCAGTGGTACAGTGTATGCAGTAATAGAAGCAGTGGTACAGTATATACAGTAATAGAACCAGTGGTACAGTGTATGCAGTAAAAGAACCAGTGGTACAGTATATGCAGTAATAGAAGCAGTGGTACAGTATATGCAGTAATAGAACCAGTGGTACAGTGTATGCAGTAATAGAAGCAGTGGTACAGTGTATGCAGTAATAGAACCAGTGGTACAGTGTATGTAGTAATAGAACCAGTGGTACAGTGTATGCAGTAATAGAATGAGTGGTACAGTGTATGCAGTAATAGAAGCAGTGGTACAGTGTTTGCAGTAATAGAACCAGTGGTACGGTGTATGCAGTAATAGAACCAGTGGTACAGTGTATGCAGTAATAGAACCAGTGGTACGGTGTATGCAGTAATAGAAGCAGTGGTACAGTGTATGCAGTAATAGAACTAATGGTACAGTGTATGCAGCAATAGAAGCAGTGGTACAGTGTATGCAGTAATAGAAGCAGTGGTACAGTGTATGCAGTAATAGAAGCAGTGGTACAGTGTATGCAGTAATAGAAGCAGTGGTACAGTGTATGCAGTAATAGAACCAATGGTACAGTGTATGCAGTAATAGAACCAGTGGTACAGTGTATGCAGTAATAGAACCAGTGGTACAGTGTATGCAGTAATAGAACCAGTGGTACAGTGTATGCAGTAATAGAAGCAGTGGTACGGTGTATGCAGTAATAGAAGCAGTGGTACAGTGTATGCAGTAATAGAACCAGTGGTACGGTGTATGCAGTAATAGAACCAGTGGTACAGTGTATGCAGTAATAGAACCAGTGGTACGGTGTATGCAGTAATAGAAGCAGTGGTACAGTGTATGCAGTAATAGAACTAATGGTACAGTGTATGCAGCAATAGAAGCAGTGGTACAGTGTATGCAGCAATAGAAGCAGTGGTACAGTGTATGCAGTAATAGAAGCAGTGGTACAGTGTATGCAGTAATAGAAGCAGTGGTACAGTGTATGCAGTAATAGAACCAATGGTACAGTGTATGCAGTAATAGAACCAGTGGTACAGTGTATGCAGTAATAGAACCAGTGGTACAGTGTATGCAGTAATAGAACCAATGGTACAGTGTATGCAGTAATAGAACCAGTGGTACAGTGTATGCAGTAATAGAAGCAGTGGTACAGTGTATGCAGTAATAGAACCAATGGTACAGTGTATGCAGTAATAGAAGCAGTGGTATAGTGTATGCAGTAATAGAAGCAGTGGTACAGTGTATGCAGTAATAGAAGCAGTGGTACAGTGTATGCAGTAATAGAACCAGTGGTACAGTGTATGCAGTAATAGAACCAGTGGTACAGTGTATGCAGTAATAGAATCAGTGGTACAGTGTATGCAGTAATAGAACCAGTGGTACAGTGTATGCAGTAATATAAGCAGTGGTACAGTGTATGCAGTAATAGAAGCAGTGGTACAGTGTATGCTGTAATAGAAGCAGTGGTACAGTGTATGCAGTAATAGAACCAGTGGTACAGTGTATGCAGTAATAGAAGCAGTGGTACAGTGTATGCAGTAATAGAAGCAGTGGTACAGTATATACAGTAATAGAACCAGTGGTACAGTGTATGCAGTAAAAGAACCAGTGGTACAGTATATGCAGTAATAGAAGCAGTGGTACAGTATATGCAGTAATAGAACCAGTGGTACAGTGTATGCAGTAATAGAAGCAGTGGTACAGTGTATGCAGTAATAGAACCAGTGGTACAGTGTATGTAGTAATAGAACCAGTGGTACAGTGTATGCAGTAATAGAATGAGTGGTACAGTGTATGCAGTAATAGAAGCAGTGGTACAGTGTTTGCAGTAATAGAACCAGTGGTACGGTGTATGCAGTAATAGAACCAGTGGTACAGTGTATGCAGTAATAGAACCAGTGGTACGGTGTATGCAGTAATAGAAGCAGTGGTACAGTGTATGCAGTAATAGAACTAATGGTACAGTGTATGCAGCAATAGAAGCAGTGGTACAGTGTATGCAGTAATAGAAGCAGTGGTACAGTGTATGCAGTAATAGAAGCAGTGGTACAGTGTATGCAGTAATAGAAGCAGTGGTACAGTGTATGCAGTAATAGAACCAATGGTACAGTGTATGCAGTAATAGAACCAGTGGTACAGTGTATGCAGTAATAGAACCAGTGGTACAGTGTATGCAGTAATAGAACCAGTGGTACAGTGTATGCAGTAATAGAAGCAGTGGTACAGTGTATGCAGTAATAGAAGCAGTGGTACAGTGTATGCAGTAATAGAACCAGTGGTACGGTGTATGCAGTAATAGAACCAGTGGTACAGTGTATGCAGTAATAGAACCAGTGGTACGGTGTATGCAGTAATAGAAGCAGTGGTACAGTGTATGCAGTAATAGAACTAATGGTACAGTGTATGCAGCAATAGAAGCAGTGGTACAGTGTATGCAGCAATAGAAGCAGTGGTACAGTGTATGCAGTAATAGAAGCAGTGGTACAGTGTATGCAGTAATAGAAGCAGTGGTACAGTGTATGCAGTAATAGAACCAATGGTACAGTGTATGCAGTAATAGAACCAGTGGTACAGTGTATGCAGTAATAGAACCAGTGGTACAGTGTATGCAGTAATAGAACCAATGGTACAGTGTATGCAGTAATAGAACCAGTGGTACAGTGTATGCAGTAATAGAAGCAGTGGTACAGTGTATGCAGTAATAGAACCAATGGTACAGTGTATGCAGTAATAGAAGCAGTGGTATAGTGTATGCAGTAATAGAAGCAGTGGTACAGTGTATGCAGTAATAGAAGCAGTGGTACAGTGTATGCAGTAATAGAACCAGTGGTACAGTGTATGCAGTAATAGAACCAGTGGTACAGTGTATGCAGTAATAGAATCAGCGGTACAGTGTATGCAGTAATAGAACCAGTGGTACAGTGTATGCAGTAATATAAGCAGTGGTACAGTGTATGCAGTAATAGAAGCAGTGGTACAGTGTATGCTGTAATAGAACCAATGGTAGAGTGTATGCTGTAATAGAACCAGTGGTACAGTGTATGCAGTAATAGAAGCAATGGTACAGTGTATGCAGTAATAGAACCAGTGGTACAGTGTATGCACTAATAGAACCAATGGTACAGTGTATGCAGTAATAAAACCAGTGGTACAGTGTATGCAGTAATAGAACCAGTGGTACAGTGTATGCAGTAATAGAACCAGTGGTACAGTGTATGCAGTAATAGAACCAGTGGTACAGTGTATGCAGTAATAGTAGCAGTGGTACAGTGTATGCAGTAATAGAAGCAGTGGTACAGTGTATGCAGTAATAGAACTAATGGTACAGTGTATGCAGCAATAGAAGCAGTGGTACAGTGTATGCAGTAATAGAACCAGTGGTACAGTGTATGCAGTAATAGAAGCAGTGGTACAGTGTATACAGTAATAGAACCAATGGTACAGTATATGCAGTAATAGAAGCAGTGGTACAGTGTATGCAGTAATAGAAGCAGTGGTACAGTGTATGCAGTAATAGAACCAGTGGTACAGTGTAAGCAGTAATAGAACCAATGGTACAGTGTATGCAGTAATAGAACCAGTGGTACAGTTTATGCAGTAATAGAACCAGTGGTACAGTGTATGCAGTAATAGAACCAATGGTACAGTGTATGCAGTAATAGAACCAGTGGTACAGTGTATGCAGTAATAAAACCAGTGGTACAGTGTATGCAGTAATAGAACCAGTGGTACAGTGTATGCAGTAATAGAACCAGTGGTACAGTGTATGCAGTAATAGAACCAGTGGTACAGTGTATGCAGTAATAGAACCAGTGGTACAGTGTATGCAGTAATAGAACCAGTGGTACAGTGTATGCAGTAATAGAAGCAGTGGTATAGTGTATGCAGTAATAGAACCAGTGGTACAGTGTATGCAGTAATAGAAGCAGTGGTACAGTGTATGCAGTAATAGAAGCAGTGGTACAGTGTATGCAGTAATAGAACCAGTGGTACAGTGTATGCAGTAATAGAACCAGTGGTACAGTGTATGCAGTAATAGAACCAGTGGTACAGTGTATGCAGTAATAAAACCAGTGGTACAGTGTATGCAGTAATAGAACCAGTGGTACAGTGTATGCAGTAATAGAACCAGTGGTACAGTGTATGCAGTAATAGAAGCAGTGGTACAGTGTATGCAGTAATAGAACCAGTGGTACAGTGTATGCAGTAATAGAACCAGTGGTACAGTGTATGCAGTAATAAAACCAGTGGTACAGTGTATGCAGTAATAGAACCAGTGGTACAGTGTATGCAGTAATAGAACCAGTGGTACAGTGTACGCAGTAATAGAACCAGTGGTACAGTGTATGCAGTAATAGAACCAGTGGTACAGTGTATGCAGTAATAGAACCAGTGGTACAGTGTATGCAGTAATAAAACCAGTGGTACAGTGTATGCAGTAATAGAACCAGTGGTACAGTGTATGCCGTAATAGAACCAGTGGTACAGTGTATGCAGTAATAGAACCAGTGGTACAGTGTACGCAGTAATAGAACCAGTGGTACAGTGTATGCAGTAATAGAACCAGTGGTACAGTGTATGCAGTAATAGAACCAGTGGTACAGTGTATGCAGTAATAGAACCAGTGGTACAGTGTATGCAGTAATAGAACCAGTGGTACAGTGTATGCAGTAATAAAACCAGTGGTACAGTGTATGCAGTAATAGAACCAGTGGTACAGTGTATGCAGTAATAGAAGCAGTGGTACAGTATATGCAGAAAGCAGTGGTAATTCCATGTGTTATGCATACTGAGATCTGTATTGGGTGGTGGGAGGTATACCTGCTAGATATCATCCCATGGTGCTCATAAAGTCATCCACAACCAAAGTGTAGCTCAATACAATGTTAGCACCAATGTGATATACACACAACATGAAGTATATGGTACCCAACTCTTGTATTGCCCTATAGATTGCAAGCTTGTGAGAAGGGCATTTTACCTCTTTCTCTACATTACTATCCAGTTTTGTTTTATTACTATGTTTGTTACCAATTGTAAAGCACTATACACTATATTATCACTATGCAGTATACTGGCAAAGTTAAGGGTTAGGTCACCCCCAGACACAACAGTCTAAAGTCACCAACCATCACATCATTGTATCCTCTGACCCCTTAATTCCAGGGTTCATTCCAATGCCTCCAGGCCATCAAAGTAATGACAAAAAAAAAAAGAATCACATGGGCTCATCTGGACAGAAGTCTAGAAGGGCTGTCATACAGGAGAGCTTGGTGCGCCACTCTTCAGCTCATAGGCATGTGTTTTGTGGGAAATCCACCACTGATACTTTATTATAAAAAGGATATATTATTATTATTATTATTATTATTATTATTATTATTAGTTGTGTTGATGCCAGGGCCATTGTGGCTAATTCAGACCTGATCGCAGAGCTGCAAATTCTCCCGTGGCCAGTGATCAGGTAGACGTCGCCCTGGCAGAGTGAAATCTGAATGAATTTGTTCGCTGTGCAAATAGATGTGTGCGGCTATACACAGCAGTGCAAATATGTTCAAAACCAATTTGCAAGTTGCTCACCGTCGAATGATTTTTTTATGCTGAGCATCAGTTATCGCAGGCTCAGCGACTTACTCAGCGGCTGCTGCGTAAGTGCCGAGCATTTTTCTTGGCACTCCCATGAAACAGACCGTTACCACCCCCAGACACCTTCTTCCTGCCAATCACCTTGCATAAGGCCAGTGATCCAAAAATGTAGCAGGCTTTCATCACAGGATGTTCTTGCACATTCATACTATGGGGCCAAGGGCGTAACTTCCAAAGGTGCAGGGGTGCATCTGCTATGGGGCCCAGAGCTGAAGGGGGGCCATCTTTACTGTCTAATTAATATGTTTTACATACATTTATCAACATCAGCTGCTAAATAGGGGGCCTTAAACTTCTGCTATGGGGCCTGTGAATATCTGATTATACCCCTGTACAGGGCCATAACCATGTGCAGTCTAACGATAATCTAGAGATCAGGTCTGTATTACACCACTGTATTTGCAACCGTTATCTGAGGCAATTGGTATAGTAAATAACATGTAGGCTTCAATGAGGATTTTGCACCACATTTGCACTTAAAACATATATTTTGTACATAAAACAGGTACTTGCCCTAATTGTTTTAGGAAATCTATGACAATTTTTTTTTCTGGTGGGAAATTAAATCAATGTTCAAATGCTATGAGCTTAATGTCAGATTGGAAAGTAGAGGGTTAAAATGTTTTGCTTGGGTAATTAATCATCATCAAAATATACTATTTGCTGGAAGTGTTCCACTAGCATTTAGATCTCCTTTCAATGATAAAACTATCACGTAAGTAGCACGAATTCAGCACCTGTCAAATAATGTTAGCAAAATAAATAAATATTAATCAATATGTATATGCATAAAAATATCTATAAAAATGTTAAATATTGATAAATTATTTTGTAAATCAATGTTGGTGGTAAGAGCTGGACTGGCCATCTGGTACTTCTGGCAAATGCCAGAGGGGCTGATAGCCAGTCCAGTTATATAGAGACCTGGGATGGCCGTGCGCAGCACAGAATACCAGCGTCTAAGACAAAATATCTGCCTGTAAAATGCCAATTTGTTTTTAGTTAGTCAGTCACAGAATATACTCATTTTTACGAATATAAATGACTCATGACTTATATTACAATTGTAGATAATGTTTAAATAATATTCAACAATTTTCATGTTAACTGGTAAAGAGGATAGCTGTCTTCACAGAACAGTGAGCACTATAATTTCACCTTTTTGACCAATTCTTCACTTCCTTCCATATATCCTCATAAAATATTTAAACCCTGGCGAATGACCACTCAGATGATCCTCGGACTCTTGCAGAATCCCTGATGATGTCATGGAAATGTTAAATCCATTATGCTAAACTGGGACCTCCATCTAATCTGATGTCTTGCCATTCTCATCAGGAGACAGAAAGATATTTTTACATAGGACTTAGTCTAAATTCAAATCTAGAGCATATGCTTCTGCCGTCTGCTACCATCTCAATCAAGACTAATAAATATTTCACAATATTAAACATTCTATTTCCATAAAACTATTTTGCTTTGGAAACTGCATTGGAAGTTTAAAATTAAACATGTAATTAAATAGAAAAAAAATCTGTTTCTCACATCATGGAGTAAATAAGACATACCCACTGCTTCTTGATACTCTAAAGCTCCGTACACACGGGGCGGAGCGGAACTGTGCTGAGCGAGCTGACTTCAGCACAGAACGCTCAGCACACATTGTTGCATACAAGTGATGCACATGCAGTGGGGGATATTCTGGTTTATTCGCAAGGCTGCAAATTTGCAGCCTTGTGAGTCCACCAAACCCTGCCTTGCGAATGGTGGCCTGGTCGAAACCCATTTGCAAGGGCGATTCCCTCGCAGGGCCTGCCAATAGATAATATCCATTCGCAACCTAGTGGGATAAACCCCCATCATTCGATGGTCAGTGACCATCGAATGATGGCAAAGGTGCACGCATATAGAAGTGACTCTCAAGTCACTTACATATGTGTGGATGCTTGGGAGGAAGTGGGCGGGCAGCTGACAACCAGTGATGTCAGCTGGCTGCCCTCCGCACCTGTGTCATAGGGGGCATTTGCATGAGAACATCCAGCGTTCTCATGGGAATGCCCATGACACGCTGGGCGTTCCCATATGCAAATGGCCCGCCCACCGCCGCATGCCCCCTGCCCGCACACTTGGGTGTGTGCGCCCGGCAAACACCCTGTTCACTGTGGCCACATGCACTCTGCACATGCGCAGAAATGCATCTGCGCATACATGGCGGACCGAATGAACCAGAATAACGCACACTTCGTGCTGAGCGGGACTTTGCCGATTGTTTAAAGGCAAAACCCCACGATTTAGCAGGATAGACAGTGTCAGCACTCTCTGCATCGATAGCGACATGTGGGACTGTGCATCGCCTTCGTCCGGGGCCATACACACAGGGCCGGCTCTACCACTAGGCAGCTGCCTAGGGTGCCGGGATCTGGGGGGCGCCACCAAGTCTATAAATCAAAAAATGAAGGATGTCCTTGAGGATCCTTGTTGTACTTAATACTGGTGGTGGCTGTGGAACTTCTAAGACCTCTATACTTTCCCTTGAGTCATACTTCCTACATTGCTGCCCCCTCCGCCTTGTACTCTGTTGTGGGTGGCAAAGGGGAGGGTGCAGAGAACCTCCAGAAAAAGAAGGGATCTTGGCCACCTTCCTGGGGGGGGGGGGGGGGGTCACGGGGATTGGTTGACCACATGATCTAAAAAAAATTGTGTGGGGGATTTTTTTTTGGGGGGGGAGTAGATTGAAGTTTTGCCTAGGGTGCTGAGAAGCCTTGCACCGGCCCTGCATACACATGGAGCGATCTGTGCTTCGTTTCTAAGCGGTGTAGTCAGATCGCTTAGAAATGGGGTTTAAATCGCCCAGTGCAGTGGCGTAACTACCGAGGGTGCAGGGGGTGCAGCTGCTATGGGGCCCGGACTGTCCCAGGGGCCCGCTGCATCCCCTGCACCCTGTCACACCAGACCAGCGAGTGTGCAGAGCAGAGCGCAGGAGCGTGCCGGGGAGGTGTCCGTCATGGAGGGACAAGCCCGCCCTCCTGCTGCAGCGCACAGAATGGTCTCGGCAGTCGGCACTGGAGGGGGAAGGAGTATTGGAGGAGGAGGTGGATTTTGCGGCGAAGCAGCAGCCAATAGGACTGGAGCCAGAAGATGGACGGGGCGGGGGAGCTGTAGGAGAGGAAAGTGAAATTAAGTGCCGGTAATTTTAAATGTTAGGGCAGCAGCGCGGACGGGACTCCGGCGCTCTGCGTTAGAAGCCCCATTCACTGACCTGCAGTTAGTGGATGGGACCTCTGGTGCTCAGCGCTGGAGTCCCATCCGCGCTGCTGCAGCAGTGATAGTTGTAGTTAACACTTTTCTCCCCATCGCTATCTATCTACTGTCACCATCCCTCACTCTCCCCCAATCGCTGTCACCTACTCACCCCATCGCTGGGGGGGGGCCCGGGGGCCCTTGAGGGTACTTTGCTATGGGGCCCATGAGGTTCTTGTTACGCCTCTGGCCCAGTGTGTATGCCTCTTTAATTAACCTTTTAAATATTTGGCAATATTTTGTTATTTCAAGTGCAGCACAAATAGAACATATTTTAATGTATGATTATTAGGTCTATTCTAAAAAGAAAAAGAAAAAATTGGACATTATTTCAGAAATCTATTTCCAATTGGTTATAAACGCACTAAACCAGTTGAATGACAGTCACTGGTCTGCAGTCCCTTTTACTTAAAGTTGTGTCAGTTCAAGAGCTGACATAGAATTACATGGCACAGCAGTTACATCGCATTGAGTTTTCCCTAGGCATTGCCTAGGCATTGCTGGGATGCTAAAGCCCTTTTAGGTAGCATGTTTCATTATTTTCTACAGGAGTGCTGGAACCGCTGTGTTAGCATTCCCAGCAGTCTCATAAAAAACGCTGACCCTGAAAGTAAGACCCCTAATAATAGCATAATCACAGAAATGTGCTGCACTTGTTCTATACTGGAAATAATGAAGCAATGTAAAACATTTTAACGGTTAATTTAGAGGATAATAGTACAGTGTGTGAGACTTACTTATTATTGCATGCAAAGAGAATTTCATTTAATTACATCTTGAATTTAAAGCAGATTGACAAAAATACAAATAGTAATATTAGAGAGTGTAGCAGATGACACATGCATGTGACAGTATTATTAAAGAGTGCAGCAGATGACACATGCACATGATAGTATTATTAGAGAGTGTAGCAGATCAAACATGCACATGACAGTATTATTAGAGAGTGTAGCAGATTGCACATGCATGTGATAGTATTATTAGAGAGTGTAGCAGATTGCACATGCATGTGATAGTATTATTGGAGAGTGTAGCAGATTGCACATGCATGTGATAGTATTATTAGAGTGTAGCATATCACACATGCATGTGATAGTATTATTAGAGTGTAGCATATCACACATGCATGTGATAGTATTATTGGAGAGTGTAGCAGATTGCACATGCATGTGATAGTATTATTAGAGAGTGTAGCAGATCACACATGCATGTAACAGTATTATTAGAGAGTGTAGCAGATTGCACATGCATGTGATAGTATTATTAGAGTGTAGCATATCACACATGCATGTGATAGTATTATTGGAGAGTGTAGCAGATTGCACATGCATGTGATAGTATTATTAGAGAGTGTAGCAGATCACACATGCATGTAACAGTATTATTAGAGAGTGTAGCAGATTGCACATGCATGTGATAGTATTATTAGAGTGTAGCATATCACACATGCATGTGATAGTATTATTGGAGAGTGTAGCAGATTGCACATGCATGTGATAGTATTATTAGAGTGTAGCATATCACACATGCATGTGATAGTATTATTGGAGAGTGTAGCAGATTACACATGCATGTGACAGTACTATTAGAGAGTTTAGCATATCACACACAGGGCCGGCACCACCACTAGGCAGCTCTAGGCATTTGCCTAGGGCGCCGGCACCTGGAGGGCGGCAGTTCGCCCCTCACCCCCAGCGAACTGTGCAAAAAAATTGCTGCCCCGGCGTCCCTGCAGTGCTGAGGCGGTCAGGGGTGTCCGTGCCGTAGGGGTACCTGCGGCGCCGTCATATGTATAAAGCTGGCTGCGGCCGGTGGAGTCCCTGTAGTGAATAGCAAATAACTAGCGCTATGCGCGCGGCGGCGCGGGAAGCACTAGTTATTTGCTATTCACTACAGGGACCCCGCCGGACGCAGCCAGCTTTATACACATGACGGCGCCGCAGGTACCCCTACGGCACGGACACCCCTGACCGCCCCAGCACTGCAGGGACGCCGGGGCAGCAATTTTTTTTACACAGGTACCACCCCCCCCCCTCCCCCCGGCACCGGGGCGCCCCCACCCCGACTCGCCTGGGGCGCTCCAGTGCCTTGCACCGGCCCTGATCACACATGCATGTGATACTATTATTAGAGAGTGTACCAGATTGCACATGCATGTGACAGTAATATTAGAGAGTATAGCAAATCACACATGCATGTTATAGTATTATTAGAGTTTAGCATATCGCACATGCATGTGATAGTATTACTGGAGAGTGTAGCAGATTACACATGCATGTTACATTATTATTAGAGAGTGTAGCAGATTACACATGCATGTGATAGTATTATCAGTGAGTGTAGCAGATCAAACATGCATGTGATAGTATTACTGGAGAGTGTAGCAGATTACACATGCATGTGATAGTATTATCAGTGAGTGTAGCAGATCAAACATGCATGTGACACTATTATTAGAAAGTGTAGCATATCACACATGCATGCGGCAGTATTATTAGAGAGTGTAGCAGATTACACATGCATCCATTCCTCCCAACTTTTACATGATAAGAACAAGCGCCCGAAAGGGGGCGTGGTTTATGCAAATGAGGGTGCTGTGTATGCAAATGAGGGTCGCATCCCCGTTTTTGGCCACTGCGTCTCTGAATAGACTATTCGGTACTTATGTACTAACTAGGCTGCCGATTTTGAAATCGGGTCCATCGCATCGCATCCGACCATATCGCATGCGATGCGATGCGATGGACCCGATTTTTCCATAGGATTCAATGTTAAAATGGACTGAGTCCATTTTAACATGGAATTCAATGGGAAAAGGGGTCCTTTTCATACCCCTACTATCCAAGTGGGCATGGAGCTGGATATAAACCTGTGGCGAGCGTAGCGAGCCACCGAGCCCGAAGCGTGGCGAGCGTAGCAAGCCCCGCGAGGGGACACAGAACACCGTCCACTCGCGGGGCTCGCTTCGCTCGCCACGCTTTGGGCTCGGTGGCTCGCTACGCTCGCCACAGGTTTATATCCAAGTCCATGCCCACTTGGATAGTAGGGGTATGAAAATTACCCCTTTTTCCCATTTAATTCCATGTTAAAATGGACTCAGTCCATTTTAACATTGAATCCTATGGAAAAATCGGGTCATCGCATCATGCGATATGGTCGTATGAGATGCGATGCGATATCGCATCGCATCTGATTGTATGCCTTAAGTTAAGGCATACAATCAAAAACTCGTCAGCCCAGATAATACATAAGTACCGACTATTCTGTCGGATTGGGGGGGACTCCCAACTGCCGTCCCCCCCCCCCCCCCCGCAGCGGGACACTGCCGGCCACAGGAGGGATGCGGGAACATCCCCAAAAACCAGGATGTTCCCGCGTTTAGTGGGACAGTTGGGAGGTATGATGCATGTGATAGTATTAAAGGAGGGAGTACAGATTACAAATGCATGTGATAGTATTACTAGAGAGTGTAGCAGATTACACATGCATGTGGAAGTATTATTAGAGAGGGCAGCAGATCAAACATGGATGTGACAGTATTATTAGAGAGTGTAGCAGATCACACATGCATGTAGTAGTATTAGATAGGCCCTTATTCAGATCTGATCGCAGTACAAATTTGTTCTCAAAATGGCCAATACCATGTGTACTTCAGGTGGGGCAGATGTAATATGTGCAGAGAGAGTTAAATGTGGGTGGGCTGTGTTGAACCTGAAATCTAACTTGCGGTGTAAAATAATGCAGCCAGTACTGTATTTTCCTTGCACAGAAACAAAATAACTCACACAAATCAAACTCTCTGCACAGGTTACATCTGCCCCACCTGCAGTTTGCCCATTTTCAAAACAAATTTGTACTGCGATCAGATCTGAATAAGGGTCATAGTGTAGCAGATCACACATGCATGTGGTAATAATATTAGATAGTGTAGCAGATCACACATGCATGTGGTAGTAATATTAGATAGTGTAGCATTATTAGAGAGTCTTGATTACACTTGTATGCAAGGGTGTAACTACCATAGGTGCAGGGGTGCAGCTGCTATGGGGCCCAGAGCTGAAAGGGCCCACTTTACCTGTCAAAGGGTTGGGATCATTTGGTCTATTGCATTATGGTCGAAAGTCATTAGGTCGAATCCATAAGGTCGACATGCTAAAAGGTCGACATGACTCTAGGTCGACATGGGAAAAGGTCGACATGATTCTAGGTCGAAAGGTCATTAGTTCGACAGGTCATTAGTTCGACAAGGTCATTAGTTCGACATTGTCTATGTCGACATTCACAAGGTCGACATGGGGTTTTTCACTGTTTTTTTACCTGAATGTCAACACAGTCGACATGGACACAGTTTAAAGTGCACTGCATCCCCTCGCATCGGTCGCTGCGCTCGCTATGCGTCGGGCACGGTGCCTCCCTACGCTCGGCACACTATTTTATTCTCCCACCACGCCCTAGTGGATGGTAGGGCATGAAATACCGCCTGTCGGCACATGTTGGCTCAAAAAACAGTGAAAAACTCCATGTCGACCTTGTGAATGTCGACATAGACAATGTCGAACTAATGACCTTGTCGAACTAATGACCTGTCGAACTAATGACCTTTCGAACTAGAATCATGTCGACCTTTTCCCATGTCGACCTAGAGTCATGTCGACCTTTTAGCATATCGACCTAATGGATTCGACCTAATGACTGTCGACCATAATGCAGTAGACCAAATGACCGCATCCCCTGTCAAAGTATCATGTGCTCTATACATTTATCAGCATTAGGTGATAAAATAGGGGCCCTAACATAGTTTTGCTATAGGGCCCACATGTATCTAGTTACGCCACTGCTTGTATGTGATAGTATTATTATCAAGTGTAGCAGATCACACATGCATGTGGTAGTATTATTATATTGTAGCAGATCACACATGCATGTGGTAGTATTATTAGAGAGTGTAGCAGATCACCCATGCATCTGGGAGTATTATTATATTGTAGCAGATCACACATGCATGTGGTAGTATTATTAGAGAGTGTAGCAGATCACCCATGCATCTGGGAGTATTATTATATTGTAGCAGATCACACATGCATGTGGTAGTATTATTAGAGAGTGTAGCAGATCACCCATGCATCTGGGAGTATTATTATATTGGAGCAGATCACACATGCATGTAATAGTATTATTAGAGAGAGTAGCAGATCAAACATGCATGTGACACTATTATTGGAGAATGTAGCAGATTACACATGCATGTGATAGTATTATTAGAGTGTAGCAGATCACACATGCATGTTACAGTATTATTAGAGTGTAGCAGGTCACACATGCATGTGACACTATTATTAGAGAATGTAGCAGATCACACATGCATGTTAAAGTATTATTAGAGTGTAGCAGATCACACATGTATGTGATAGTATTATTAGAGAGTGTAACAGATACCATATGCATGTGACAGTGGCCCATATTCAGATCAGATCTCAGTATAAATTTGTTCTCAAAATGGGCAAAACCATGTGCATTGCAGGTGGGGCAGATGTAACATGTGCAGAGAGAGTTAAATTTGGGTGGGGTGTGTTGATACGGAAATCTGAATTTTAGTGTAAAAATAATGCATCCAGTATTTAGCCTGCACGGAAACAAAATAGTTCACACAAATCTAACTCTCAGTGCACATGGTTTTGCCCATTTTGAGAACAAATTTATACTGAGATTAGATCTGAATAAGGGATGCCGGACGGGGTCCCGACAGTTGGGATCCCTGTAGTCATTTACCCGACGTCAGGATCCCAACTGTTAAAACACCGACAGACAGGTTCCCGACGGCCACCGGCTATTCTCCCTCGTGGGGGTCCACGACCCCCATAGAGGGAGAATAGAATAGGTGGCGAGCGTAGTGAGCAACTGTGCCTGCATAGTGTGGCGAGCACAGCGAGCCCGCAAGGGGCTTTGTTGCGCTCGCCATGCTGTCTGAGTGCGGCCAGTCGGGATCCCGATGTCGGGCTAATGACTGTCGGGATTTCGACTGCCGGAACCCTATACCACAACCCTGAATAAGGTCCAGTATTATTAAAGAGTGTAGCAGATTACAGAACACTTTACCATTAACAAATTGGAGTCCACGTGGAGTGTAAAGTATAAAAAAGTAAAAAAATAATGAAAAATTTCTAAAACTTTTTCATTTGTTGACCATTGCCATGTCGATCTATTGCTTGCATCGACCTTTTGTCAACATTGACAATGTGCATGCTGACCTCTTGGTGTCGACCTACTGACGGTCAACCTAGGCATTGTCTATCAGCCATCCAGATAAACACATTTTTGTTTTTTATTAAATTAGAAACTCTTCTCTGAAGAGGACAGAGGGACTTTAATATGTCACGGAGGGGTAGATTTAGTAAGCTCGGTGAAGTGATAAAGTGTCTGGTTTTTATCACCGACCAATCAGCTCCTACCTGTCAATTTTCAAACCAAGCCTGCAACATCACAGTTAGGAGCTGATTGGCGGGTGATAAAGTACCAGTCACATTATCACTTCACCGAACTTAATAAATCTGCCCCCGAGTTATTGCAGTTATTGAAAATATGATAAATATTATGTGTAAGTTTATTTTCCTTTATTTTATTGTTTCAGATTTTAATCCTTCTGTATTATAAAGGAAAGAGATGAGACACGTGCATAATCTTGCTGCTTCCATCTTACATACACATGGCTGATCATTATCAATATATACAGTAAAGGCCTCCAAAAATGGACTACAATTTGATGGAGTTAGAAGAAGAAGAAGTGGGATGCAGATACCTGGAGAAAGAGGTATAGGGGAAACAGATGCACGCCTTGGTGCACACTCAGCATTAGAGACCCTTTCAAATCCCTAATTGGGGTTTTGCATCAAAGAGATGACTAACCTACAACTCCTTCCTACTCTTCTCACTACTACATCCAAACTGATTGTCTGGATATACACTGAGGTAAGAATTTATAGATTTAAATATATTAAATTAATTTTAATTGACAAAAAATATAGACACTAGCCAGAAAAGCATTGTCACTCTGCCTGAATTACTGTCCCATGGTGACTTTTTTAGTGACCATGTGCAGTGCCGGTGCAAGGCACTGGAGCGCCCCAGGCGGGGGGCGTGGAGGCGCTTCCCCGGTCCCCGGGGGCTGCTCCGATTCGGACGCTCTACAGGGGGGGTTGCCGGTAATTGCGGCGGCAGGCCGCCGTGGCATTCCACGGGGGATGGGGGGGTTTGCCAGGGGGTGCCTGGTGATGCGGCCGCTGGTACCGCTAAGTGTGCCGGGTCATTCCATGGGGGGGTCTCTAAGTAACTCCGGGGGTGGGGAGGGGGATCAGGTGATGCAGAGGGGGTGGGGGGGAGTTACGGCCACCGGTGCCACTCACCTCCATCTGGGGGGGGGCTGCTGCAAACTGCCGCCCTCCAGTGGCCGGCGCCCTAGGCAAATGCCTAGAGCTGCCTAGTGGTGGCGCTGACCATGTGGACTGTGTCAAAAACGTTAAAAAAAAACATCTCAACCTTTTGACTGTCTACCTTCCCCATGTTGACCTAATGCTTGTGTCGACCTAGTGTCCTTGTTGACCTAACCCCATGTTGATCTTCAGTCATGTCGACATTCAGGCATTTCGACCTAGTGGTGTCGACCTATTACTTGTCAAGCTAGTTGTTGTCTATCCAATGATCCATCCCCCGAGATCTGCCTTGATATGCCAACAGACACTGATAAGAATTACTGTTTTAGTATTGGTCTGATTCAAGGTCCTTGAATGTGCTGAATGTATAAAGTGTTTCCACTGGCCAGGTCTTGAACTAAGGAAACCCAGTGATTTAGAAAGAACTGTATTTGAAACCTTTCCCTCCTGCGAATTTACTCCATTTACTACAACTCTCTGTTTGCAACCAAGATCGTATATAGGTCGACATGACTGAAGCACATTCAAGGTATTACCAGTAGATGAACGGCTTAGTGGACTGCTTTGCATAGCGCTGTGCTATGCAAAGCTGTCTGCCCCCGCTGACAGTGCCGGGCAGGAGAAAGCAGCTCAGTGTGCATGCACAGAGCAGCTTTTCCCCCAGAAAACACTGGGAAAAATCGGCCAACCTTCGGGTTTGTTTGACATGATCTGCCCCAAGTAAATCCATGTTGTTTGGGATCCTATAAATTGCTGGATTTCAGGTTATCTACAAGTCTTTCTTTTAAGAGTGTTTCCATCAATTTCCCTACTAATGATGTGAAGTTCACTGGTCGGTAGTTGCTTGTGTCTTCCTGGCTTCCACTTTTGTGCAGTGGTACAACATTTGCTCTTTTCCCTGTTCACTGGACATCCTCAAATCTCTCTTATTGGCCCAAAACTTTATTAACAATATAGAATTTGTGACCACTGAAACCATTGATGCAATCCTTACAGATGGTGTTGCACCATCAACATTATCCACCAATGGTACCATTGATGGTAACCATTGATGGATAACCCACTGATGGCCATCCCTAAATTATACTCCTCTCCATTATCAACCAACCTAAGGACACTTGTGTTCTGTGCCACACCACACTGAGCATACAAATTCTCCACACATCACTGTAAATCACTTCACAGTTAACTAACTCAGCTAGTCAGGGAGATAAACTTCTTTCTAACAAAAATATTGTGTATGAGTTTAAAGAAGTACAAAACTGGAAAAGAAAACTGTTTTAACCCACAGTGATTCTAATGTATCAAAATGATCAACATTGACATTTAATTGGGTGTAGAATCATTATGTAAAAGAAGAGAAATGCTAGAAGACCAATGAATACAGCATTCAAAAACACCTTTAGGGCATTAATACAGACAATTTCTTTATTGCAGAGTTTATAATTATTAAAAGATCAGAAGTATATGTACTTGTTACTAGGATCTTTATGACATGTCTAGTGGTCCGCTTGTGTGGCTAAATAAAATAGCCTGAGAAACAGGAAGTGACGGATTTCATGCAAGTCTGGGTGGATTTTTAAAGCAGTAATCCTTTACACAGCAAAATGAAACTGTTATGCCATTTATATAATGACCAGACTCACACAAAATCACACACTTTTTGCTTTTTGGAGCCTCTTACATTTATCCCTTAATGTTAATATATGATGTGAGTGGGAGGCTATAATTGCCAAATGCACATTCTTCTTACATTCCATGTAGTCTGACAGCTACATGAAATGTAAATGATTGCCGCTTTTAAAAAATACTGGAGATTTCTTATGAAACCTCTCACTTTCTGAATCTCTCATCCTATTACATTTCACCCTTTGTTTTAAAAACTAATTAAAAAAAATTGTGTCCAATACTCATTTTTTTTCTTTTAGATATTATGAAGATAAAGAACTCATCAAGATTCCACAAATAAAATCTAACATATAATAAAAAGATGTATACAAATAAAATGTTTTGCTCAATACATTTAAAATAAAATATACTATTGAAAGAGATACATTATGTAATGTTTACATTTCTTTTATTGTTTTATTTTAGTAATATTTCTTAGCTCTTCAAATGACATATAAATGCATAATTGTTATAAACAGCTTAACATCTAACCAACCACTATCTAATTTATAATGCAGCATATTGCCATCAATAATAACTAAATCATGTGTTGATTTATTTTTCTACTATGGATTATCTAGTTTGCAGTGTTTGATATTTGGACTGCTGTGGGACATGGAGATGAGGGAAATCTCTGCCCTTCGGGAAATGCACGGAGCCAGTGCATGCACAGTGGATCTCTGGCCACGATTTTGGTTACTTAAGCATTAGTCAGTTATAACAATGGAAGTGGAATCCCAAAGAGAGCACCACCACACCTGCCCTGGACCCTATGTAGGCTGAGAAGGGAAGCCTGGGGGGGGGGTCCTTTTTCCTGGACACAAAATTTAGTGTTAGAGATCCAACACCTGGTCACAGTTGGTGGGACTCCTTTTTCCTGGACACAAAATTTAGTGTTAGAGATCCAACACCTGGTCACAGTTGGTGGGACCAAAGTTTCGCTAAGCATCTCAAAATTACTGTAGGTTATAGTGCAGATATTATTATTATTATTATTATTATTATTATTATCATCATACTGTATTTTTCATTATTGTTATTAATATTATTCTGATTAGCAGTGTCTAGTCTTTAGAGTGTGAAACTTTATTTTCTATGTTTATCTGTGTGAAACTACAAGTATCAGCATACCAGCACCTGTCATTAGGTTTAGAATTAGGATGTGTAATCCATCACCACCCCCATTTCCCATATATATATAATTACATGGTTCTACCAAAAGAGACTATTATATCTTTCTATATATTGGGTAAAGACTGGTCATTCCAGACGTTGTTTCCTTGTAATCTCAACTGACAATTGTGCTCATTGTGAGAGGTATGAATCTCTGCCCTTCTGGTAATGCACAGGGCAAGTGCATGCATGGTAGATCTCTGTCCAGGCTTCTAGCTAATTAGGTATTTTTAATTATATTCCACTTTTTCTATTTTAAATATTGCCCCTGCAGCAGTGACCAGCACAGATGAGAAGGTGCCGGAGCACAGACTAGATGCTGTTTCCTCTGCACAGAGGAGACCTGCTGCTGCAGGAGCTGGCGCTGGGACACAGTAGACTCGCCACTGTCATAGCCAGAGCGAGACACAGGCCAGCTGCCGACCCAGCCCCTGCTGACCAGCCAGGGTGCTCATGCTTTGGCCGGGGGACCTTATGTAAAAAGTGTCTTCCGTCTGTGGCATGACACCACTGGCTGTTTGAGCCCGGTGCTGGTTTCCAAAATACGGAAGACCCCTACTCCTTTTCCCTCCTATTTTGTGAACCAGAACTGGAGCAAAAGCCTGGTGCTGGTTATAGAAATACAGGGGAACTCCATTGTATTTCTGCAACCAGGGCCGGCTCAAAGAGCCCGGGACTGGTTATGCTGGAGCGGGTGGTCCGCCTTTTTTTTTTTTACATTGAATATTCAAATTTTTTTTTTTTTACACAGAGAAGCATCGCACAAACCTGACTGATCCGTGCAATCCTTCATGCTTGTCCGAATCTGGCTTCCGGGAAACTCGTCAGCCAAATACAAATCACTTCACCATCAGAAAATAGAATCCAAAGAATATGGCAGCTTTGTAAATTAGCTGTATTCTCCGTTTGTAATTTCGAGCCGATTACTACAAATCCCGGTTGTTTGAAATATGTAGGTTAATAAAAAGTGGTTACACCCAGTACACCATATTACACAGGCTGATCCAGCCAGACAATAGTTACAAATGGCTTCGCCAAAAATGAAACATTGCAGTTTTAAATCCATTCATGACTACATGTTCCTGATCAGACATTGCCAACTGCCACATCCCAAGAAATGAAGAATAATATTGGGCAAAAGATGAAAATTATTATCAAGTGTACATAGGAGCTAGTTGGGTGATGCTTGGTGAATGCTGAAAAACAACAGTAAATTAGTCTGCAAAAAAACATGAATGTGTTACTGGATGAAAGATTCTAATGAAGCAAATAAATAATTTTAGTCATTATGCCACCTTACCACAATAGCTTGGATCTAAAAATTAGTTGAACCAAAGTATGCCTTTTTTTGTGTAGTGTTTTTGTTTATAAAACAAATATATCATTATTTCTATATTATTAATAATTAAAGTTAACACCCTTTCACCAGTTTTCTTCACTTTTGTTGTTACACTTTCTTTTTTACCAGTCTTCATGCAGTTCTTCCCAATTCTAGAAGTGTGTGCATTGCTTGAAGAACCAATCACAAAATACTAAGTGGTATATTTACTAAAGTGTATGTTTATCAGTGAGATGTTGAAAAAAGCAACCAATCAGAATATACTATAATATATCTAGCACCTTCTAGAAGATATTTGCTAGAATCTGATTGGTTGCTATGAGCAAAGTCTCCAATTCTATAGACCCGCACTTTAGTAAATTTACTTCAGAATCAGAATCACTTTATTGGCCATGTATACTCTTGTATACTAGAAAATTTTTGTGGATACAGTGCAGCTTCAAGCAGGTCATCCCTCTTGTACCATGCTTGAAGCTGCACCGTATCCACACAAAAATCCTAGTATATGAGAGTAAACAGTACATGGCCAATAAAGTGATTCTGATTCCGAAGTAAATTTACTTTAAAATAATGCTTATCCAAATGATAGTTTTTGGATCAGGATGATATTTTACATTTTCATCCACATTACCCCTTCATTTTGTTAACATAAATCTATTTTGTTGTGAGTTTCAGGGGCAAATGCAGGATTTTCAGAAGGGGGTTTCCAGAGAGGGGCGGAGCAAAGCACGGAAATGGACACTTAGGTGACCCAGTATATGCCGGGTCAGTAAAAGTATTATAGATAAACCAAATGTATATAAATAATAATAATAATAATATACAAATACACACACACATATATATATATATATATATATATATATACACATATATACATAACAGCAGTGTAGACCCCTTGGCATAGCAATGTATTGGGGCCCCTACCTATCCTCCAGCGGTAGGGGTGGGGGGTGCTAAGAGCGGAAGATTTGATGTGATGTCCCGCGGGTTGTAGGAGGTATATCAACCGCTCAGTATGTAGGGCCTGGATCAGTAATTTCCACTAATTACCCCTTTACTGCACAGATGGTGGGAGATGGGGTGATAGAAGGGGGCATTGGGCTGAATGAAGGTGCCCTGATACATAACTTCTAGGGTGGTAGAGGATGTTTAATACGCAGAGGAGGGATGTATAGTGGAGTGGGCTTATTATTCATAATTTTCTGGTGGGAGGACAGCTTGCTTGACTGCAGATATCTCCAGTTCCCGGAACTAGATTTCTTAGAATTTAATGGAATTAAAAACTAGAGAATCCCACCTACCAAATGTTACTGGGGACTAGGGGATCATAGTTCAGGAGGCAGAGCAATCCTCCAACGAGAATATAAAACTACATACCAGGTGTGTGGAGCTGGAGCAGTAACCAGCTGCTGGAAGACTGATATCTCTGGTTGTGGGAACAGAAGAGACAAGCTACTAGTGTCCATCAAAGGAGGAGAGTCCCAGATTTTGGAATATACCCTCATAAAAACTCTAAGTCAGACAGAACCTGAAATATCTGACTGGGAAGAGCAATTAACAGGCTTGGATGGGCACCACTACTTTGAAGTCAGATATCTCCAGTTCCCCAGGGCCAATTTTTTTAATTCTTATACCCATGGAAAGAGGGAACCCTCAGCTTTCAGTCTAGGGTCCTTAGATTCCAGGGGGGTTTCTGGGTACTCAGAAACCCCCCCCCTGCATGCGCTACTGAGTTTTAACACTAGATTTACATGATTAGTCATTGATGTGTGTTTTCTATCTTGCCCACACATTTAAAACCACAATATTTTACTGTATCCCAATTGATATGCATACCATTGTAGCAATTTGTTGGGGGAAAGCAAAGGATCTTATTGAATAAGCAGTTGTCCAAAAGTGGTCAAATACTGTATATAGTTAATGTTTAACAATCTATACTCTCCATTGAAGGACCCAAATCCCACAAATTATTGCACAGCTTTACCTTGAAATTAGAAATGTGCGTGTTCAGTTTACTCGGATTTACTTGGTTCTCAAATCCGGATCTTATTGGCTAGCCAAAACATGTAACAGCCAATAGAATAGGTGCAAATGCTCGCCTATGTCCACACCATGTAACTTAAACCTTTACCCTTCTGTAGAAAGGACCTGTGTAGTCTGGGTCTCCTGATATAGCAGCTATTTTATGGCATGCATAAGCAAACATTTAAGTTCATCCTAATAGGTAGTGCAAAAGAAAAAATGTTTACTATTTAAATTTAATCTCCCTTCATTTTGATTGTTTCATCACTCTTAACTTTATTGGCATTAACCAATCCACAGTTTGAAAACAAATAAGCAAGTCAACTACAATCATAAAAACATGGACATCTTACTTAACAAAAGAGTGCACTATTTATTATTTAACTTGCATAGAGCAGTAGGAATTGGCTAGTTACACAGGGGTGGCCAAACCTGTCCTCAAGATCTACCAACGGTGCATGTTTTCCAGGCAACCTGTGGATCTATAGTAGGAATGAATGCAGCATGTTTTAAAATGTGACAGTTAGTAATGACTACAGCTGTGCATCAGCTAGGTAACTTGGAAAACGTGGACCGTTGGTAGATCTCGAGGACCGGTTTGGCCATCCCTTGGCTAGTACAACAAAATGTTGACCTATATTGTCAGCTATAGTTTCATATATGAACTATCAGGAATTATTTCAATTCTCTTTTCCTGAACCTCCAGAATACTTGGCATTTCTATAGTATACCATTACATACCCCGCTAACCATTCTCTCCAGAGATTTACGGTCAACTGCTGTGCATTTCCTAAAGCACACAACAATCCTGTAATGATGCACCCATACAAATTCATAAAAAATATCCCAACAAGTTACTTATTCATGTATTTTCCTTAAAAAGTATACACCACTGACTGAGTGTGGGTACACCATAACTAGACCACTGGATGAAGACACACTCTTTTGGATCTTCTAAAATAAACAATAATTTTCATTACTTAATTTTCTTAAAATTCTGATTTGACTTACTATGGCAAATTTAAAGATCTGAACTGTTTAAAAAAACAATGAATAGTTGTGAGTGTAGAGTACAACAGGCGCCTTAGTCCTTATGGGACCCTTGTGCGCATCACAATCTCATTTAATAAAGTATTTCCAGTTATGTTTCTATGTGAGTCTGTTTTAAATTAGGGATCATTAAAGAGACAAAACCAGTTTGGTTTTGTCTTTTTAATGATTTCTATATTAAAACATTGGGCAGACTCACATGGGTCCCAGTGAAACCTACAGTTTACATGCTACATGCCCATAAATAGGGGTGTGATGTAACCATTTAGAGAGTCTGGGCTTTTTCATAAATATATATTAAACACTGCTAGTCCATGCATTGTAATGTACCAGTGAGTGGGCCTTCAGGCTCTGGTGCCCATCAGGGGTTTTGCTGTACCCCAATTGAACAATCCGACCCTGGCCCCTATTAACCAATTCTCCATTATGTTGGTGCTATTGGCTATGGTGGCTGTGTGTGTATGTGGAGGGGGGGGGGGTGTTCTCCAGATGCCATGGAATATGTGTAGTACAGTATATAAGACACTTGTTTGAAATGGTCCTCGTTTTCCCTGAGAGCCTTCTCCTGGCTGGGGAGCCGCTGCCACCATGAGAGAAGAGTCTGGATGTGCCATGCAGCAGGGTGGGGGGAGCGGGATTGGTATCAGCAATGGATCCTTTGAATCCAGTGGCCCCTGCCTATTTATCATATAAGTAAAGATGGCCCTGCAAAAACCTGCTTTACTTAATACATTTTGGCGAGTCTCACCTTCTGTGCATTCCAAAATTGAATTACAATCTTCATTTCACATTTGGAGAAATTTTGTAATGTATGGATCTTTTTTACAATACACAACATCGCCAAAAACAGTCATAACAGCATCATAACAGCATGCCAGTCAATAAGAAAACAGGGTAGGGAGAATGTCAGACCATGAATTGGGGAGGGTGAATGACCTGCACAGCAGTAAATTGCAAATTGTATTTATTTTCTGGATTACCCTTGTATATTAATATTAGATTTTACCAACAGCTGGGTTTGACAGTTGCGCAAAAACAAAATTGGCAGGGAAAGATTACAACCAAAATTTAACAAGTGTAGCAATTTTGGTAAAGAATACCTCTACTGTTCATTGTGTAAAATACATATATTTGCTTAAATATCTTTTTATTATTCTAAAGTTATTTACAGCAGTTATTCAATAAACAAATAAATTAATCTATAGTAACTTTCCATGTGTGCAAGCTCTGCAGGAAATGTACGTTTCCTTTATTTTTACTAAATAACTGCATATGTTGTATTTATGTTTTATTTTTGTGTGTGTGAGAATGAATACATTAACTTATAATTGTGTTGCATATTGTATTAGCATTATACAGATATTTTATTATGACTTTATGTTTTTAAGTTAAATTACACATTTTGGTTGGACATTTGGATATTATAGGCCTTAAGCAGAGGATAGGAGCAAAGCAAAAAAGCAGGATACATTTTTTTGCATGCAGGGAATATACAGATCACTTTTGCATGATATTTAAAATTGAGCTAGAACACAACCCTTCACAACTATTAATCTGTCTACTTATTTAACAACTGGACTCCCACCCCAAACACCCATGGTTTTACCACATTGCAAATTTGGCAAGGTTTTTGTACTTTTATTTTTGCTTTGTTATTCATGTTCTAAATTTTGTTTTATGTGCTCATTTATGCTCAGGTATGTATTGTAATGGAATCCAATTGGCCACTGTGTGTAGTATTTGAAAATACAATAACAAAATTCAGAACATGATTTGGACTATCTCATGATAACCAATCATTTACTTCCATTGTAAACATGCTCTAAATTAATATATCATTTATTGCTATTAATTATTGCACAATGTTAATACATTTCCTATAGTTAGTCATTTTCATTAGTAATGCTTTTTGTGATACTGACCCTATGGCTGACATTGTACAAAAGATGTACCTATTTAGTAATGGGGGTTACATTTACAGATTTGAATGACATTATAGACAATAAACTTAAGTATTAACAAACAGGAAAAGAGTGGTGTACTTGGGTTCTCTCTTTCTCTCTCTCTCTCTCTCTCTCTCTCTCTCTCTCTCTCTCTCTCTCTCTCTCTTTAAAAGAAAATAAAGAGGAATTAAATTGAATGTTTTACTAAGTAGGCAACTCTTGGCTATAATTTTTCAGCAAATGTTTAGATCTGTGTGTGTGTGTGTGTGTGTGTGTGTGTGTGTGTGTGTGTGTGTGTACATGCAATGACAGTTTGAATACTGAAACATTGTTAAACCTGTCCAGTTTTTGTATGTGGTTATTTCCATGCAATGAGGGCAGCACCTCCCTCCTCCTCAATGCACTTTTTGTGAGGGCACTGGCTGCAGATGTAATGTCGGTTCTATGGAAGTGCCAAACCTGCAACATATATGTATATGTGTGTATATATATATATATATATATATATATATATACACATCATCATTAATATTGCTACTACTACTGTAGAGGTCTACGTATTGAAAATAACTATACCCAACCCAATCACCAGTCATCGTTCTGCAGGCATCAGAAATGCATTATTGGCATAATGACATATACTACAGGAATCAATATGCAATCAATACTTCTCTTTTCTAGTAATACATGATGTGTGATTCCATAAATAGCATAGAACAGAACAGCAGTTATGGAAGTGTCTTATTATTCTATTTCACTTATCTCTTAAGTTTTTATAGAAGTTTGAGAATAGACGAGACATGCCAGATTTCATAAGCCACATCAAATGTTAAAAGAACCAATCTACTGTGTCACCTTTTTGCACTGTGTAGGGAATACAAAGCAATCCTATTTTGCTGTGCCCTGAAAAAAAAAGACAAAAAATGTTTTTTACAAATGTTCAGCTATCAAGAGTTTCATCTCTAGGGCATTATCTGAATTGTCTTATCTGTATGACTTCACTTCTAAACAATTTTTGACTGCATAGATAATATACACTAGAACTAAACAGCTATATATAGACAGATACTCTGCTATCAACTTCTGCTAAATTAAACAGAGCAGAAGTCTATGGAGGCACAAGCCAGCTGTGTGATTTATGATTTTGGAGCTATTGTAGACACAAGTTCCTTCATCCATGATGATACTTGTAGTACTATAAAGTTGGAGAGGCTAAAACTATCAATGCTTGACTGAGTTCTTCATGAAACAAAAAAAAAGTATATACATTAAGTGTTACAAGCATTCAGGTAATTTTGATATTCCTTTAATAATAAAAACCACAGTGTTCACAATTAAATTAGCTCTAATTTACTTTTAAAAGACTCACAATGTAATAATCATTTGAGCCACCAATTACCCCATAGATATATGGTTATGGATAGTATCTGTTAAAATAACTCATTTTAACTAAGCATTTCAGAAGGACTGCAAATCTGAATTCCTTCCTAAATGCATGTATTTACAATTTAATCATGGGGTATTTAAAATAGACATTTCCATCTAAAATCCAATCAGGAAACTACACTTTACCTCGAGGCATTAAATTATCATCTTGATTTTGCATTTGTAAACTGGTAGGGAAAAGTGTGACTTCTGGATACTAAGAGGTCAAGTGCGACTGCTCAAATATTTTTCTTACAAAATGACGGATTTATTAGATAAATAAGGAGTCCGGCTGAAGCAAAACCCCCAGTGATTGAATTCTGACGTTAAGTCAACAACAACTTCAACTACATCACTGTTCTAAGATTTAGTCATGATGGTAGAGATTACTGAACAAATAAGAGCCCGAAATGAATACAAATTTCCTCTGATCTGCCCCTGGCGCCTTCCTCCTGACATTCTCTTCCATATGCTACCCCTATTCATATTGTATTCTAATTAAGAGATGGACCACATTTTAATATGGTTACGTGCCATTTCTAACCAGGCTGTGCTTTCCAACTCCTCTATATTATATGTGCAGACAATGTATTCAAAAAGATAGCTAGACAGACAGACACACAGATATTACCTGGAGAGGATGCGTACCTAGAGCGATAGACCTGGGTTTGTAGCTGACCTTGGTGCTGAAATCCCTCCATAACACAGAGAGGACTCTGCCAAATGTCCTCTCTGTACAGCTAACGTTATCTGTTGTATTGGAGAGGGATCTTACAGCGGTTATTTTGCTACATATCACAGTCACGCGTTCCTAATAAATAATGGCTGATGTGATCAGATGGTAGAAGTCTGTACAATTCAAAACTTCTATACACACTGTTGGAAAGGAACTTATCTGACAGTGCTGCAGTAAATGCAGAAGAGCACTCTCTCTCTCTCTCTCTCTCTCTCTCTCTATATATATAATATATATATATATATATATATATATATATATATATATATATATATATATAGTTATATCTATATATATAGATATAGCTATATCTATATAGCTATATCTAGATAGATAGATAGATAGATAGATAGATAGATAGATAGATAGATAGATAGATAACAGTAATCCCTGCACGTCGCTCTAGATCTACATTTCAATAATCAATATAGGGCTATTAATAAATTTACATGAGCCATTATGCTAGATATAAGTAGTTTCATTATTTTTACAGTAGTGCAGAAAATTCACCAAATAACTGGGTACAGCAGGTTGAATCTTTTCTTTCTGGTTCTGAACTTCTGGGATAAGACCGCAAGTGAAAGTCATCTGGGCGTCTGAGCGATTAGTCGCTTGGCTGCCCTATTTACTGTAGCTGGTGTCTTTTTAAAGACCAGTCCAAGCAGTGATATTGCCCTGTCAGGCCTCCACGCATCATCTGTCTTGAAACCAATTTGATTTTATTTACATCCATATGCGAGTTTAATTACAGTGTTGATGAATAGCCTGCAGGAATAGAGTTACAGTCCTTAACCACAAGCGACAGTAATACAGAGCAGCTTTTCTAATGATCAAATAAAATCTTACCTTGTGCCTTTTTTTTAACTCTGCCACCACCCACTTTCCCATCTGAATTATGAAACGTGAATAAATGAAGAAACACCGCAACATTATATTTGCGATCATGCAACACATGTGATTACATTGGATAAAACAGAACAATCATTTTACACTTCATAGGTTAATCCTTATATTCAGAAAGTTGTTCTCAGTATACCTGGTGACATCATTATTTCTGATCATGTTGAGGGGGTGTCCCAGTGTAATGATTCACTGCAGGGATGAAATATTAGTACATATGTACGGTATAGTTTACTCTAGAGAAATACATTTAAAAAAAAATCACATAGTAAATTGATTTTGTGTTTGCATCTTCTACAAACACAAATGAAAAGTAAAATATAATTATATTTAGTAGCACTTCAGTTTTTACAACTGTTAATGTGTGATGTGTTAGAAACGCAAGGAGGGGACATTAGGCAGCAGAATACTGTATGTGGGGTACTTTTTGTTTTGATTAATAGATCCATGTGGCTAACGCTCTGACATATGGTGCGCGGAGCAGCTTGAGATGCTACCTAAGGCATCCCCTACGGCCATTAACATATTAGAGGCTTATGTGCAGTCAGACAGTCAGACTTCATCTAGAGCCCAACGCAGAGAGCTTGCAACCCAGAGCTGTTTGATATAGTCTTTCAATAATGCATCACTCCTCAATTTTAAGGGAGACGCTTGTGGTGGGGGAAAAAATACTATAGTCCTAGCAAAGTTCAGTGACAAATCTGGCTCTCTTTCTAAACACACAGAGAAAAACACACTATTCATTTTCAAAGACTTATTTCCACTATACACTGACAAAGCAAAAAAAAATCGGGGTGTAGTGTATTTATGTTGGGATCATCTGTGCATTTCTAAACATAGAACATGTACATTTCCTTTAAAAAAAATAATACTAATATATATATATATAATTTTTTTTTTAATTGCCCATCGCTTATTAAACCCTGAAACATCGCACACATCTTTTGACCCACGGAGTGAAAGTTTGGAATATAGAGAAAAGATCTGAGCAGCAACTAATTTCTTCCAGGCTTTTCTATAGTACCAAATCCTCCTGCTGGTCCCCTGTTTGTTTTTATAGAAGCATCATTAACAACCCTTCACCTCTCACTGATCTATAGGCTGATACTATTTAGCACTATTAAGCAAGTGGAAAGATCACCGTGTGATCCGAGTAAAATACTGTTAATAAGGCGCTTTGATGGGGTGTTATTTTCAGAGAAGATGCCTGTAGGCAGATGGGATGAGCAGTGGAAGTGAAATTGTAATAATCGCACAGAGGTCTCCAGAACAGGGATCTAATGCCACCAACCAGAAAGCACAGACTGCTACTAAAACAAGTTAGAAAATCCTAGCTACTTTCACTCTCCTCCTATTACACCTTTCTCTGGTCATTCTAGATTAACATTATTTCGAACTCCACATTTCTTACTATTAAAATATAACTTAACCATTTTGCATTAAATAATTGATTGTATTTTTGCAAGGATCTATGTAAATGATAAAGCCGTGGGTTAATTTGAGGGTAATAAAACGGATTCGCATCATCAGAGGTTTAATTCCAGTGTAAACAAGTTTACGCCCGTACCGCCTCGTGATGGACTTTCCATCGCATAATGCGTCTTTAATAAAGTAGGTGAAGAGAATTAACATAAATCATTATTAGTTATTAGGATTTGCTCTAAATGGCTCTTCGGATGGAGCTCCAAACCCCATCTGCCACTCGTGCTCTTGCCGCAATAGATTGTAGATAAAATAAATGTCCTTACCCCATTACAATGTTCCTGTGTCTGTAGCCAAAAGCCAAACAAAAGCAATAAATATAGAGCTTTTCTCTCCACTATTCAGCTGTGACTGTTTTCATCAGCTCTTCCTCTACAAAAAGCTCGATAGCTGCCTGAAAATATTGCATTTTATATTACCAAAGGGCGATTAATATTGCATTAACTGTATTTAACATTTTGAAGAGCCAGTGATCTGCAATGAGCAAATTTTTCTTTACAAATAGAGAGAATGTCAGAAGCAGAAGAACGGCTGAAACCTTCCTATAAACGTGTTACTTGTTTTGTGTTTATTTCTTTTTTTTTTTTCTTTTTGTATATTTATACTGTTATGGTATAGTGTGATGTGTTTGAAGTAGAGAACGCCATGCTAATGGTCTGTTAAAGTATTCTGACTCTGTCTAGAGACGTTCAAGTCTCTGCCTTCATTAAATGTTTATTGTCAACACTTCAGTGAAAAAAGAAAGAGTCTCCTGTAAGTGAATTTCCACTGTTGGATGCTGTCAACATTTTGTTTTATTCTGATCAATGTGTACAAAAGTTTGTATACATTATGTTGAAGCAGAACAAAATTGTCTCTAACCATGACTGTTGAACCGGGGTTATGCCCTATCTGCCGATTATGTATCCAATATAATCATGTGGTGTGTGGTGTGTGGTGTGTGTGTGGTGTGTGTGTGTGTGTGTGTGTGTGTGTGTGTGTGTGTGTTAAATCTATGCCTATTGTTATGCCTATGTATCTGTTTACTTATGCGTACTTTAACAATTACATCTCAATAAACAATATTCCACAACGGGTCTCCTTCATGGACGTTATTTACTCCTGCTTAATTTGATTTACTATTTATTCACCTACAAGGTTTGTAAGTGAAAACAGACCCTTATAGCAGAATAACAGACGGTATAATATAGTCAGAATAAATAATAATTCAATAAATCAGGTGCTTCGATGGCCAGGAAAATGTCTTATAAAATAATGTTGTGTATTACTCCTCCCATTGTGCTGTCTTCACAACAATTACTAAAGTTTTTAATTAGCCTCTTGTTATAATTCACTTTATTAATTTTCCAAATCTCAGGCCATGAATTATTAACAGCGGCTCTGTAATTGTATTTACAACATCCCTTTGTAGTGCACGTGATTAAAGCTGGTGGTCGAAAAAAGTGTTTTTTTTTTTATTTATGTCGCCTTCAATTATGACATAAGTGTTACGTTCTTTATTCGTGTTCTGATCCATTCGTCTAAGTAATACTGTTTTATTCCGTTTATTGCAGTCATCTGTGGTGTAATGGCTTTAAAATGACACCAATGATACAATATACATTTTATTTAATATATAAGTAGATCATTTTATGAAGACTAACACGGTTAGGGGAAGTGCTTTTACCATTTGAACCAGAGTGTAATAAACTGATTGTGTGTGTGTGTGTGTGTGTGTGTGTGTGTGTGTGTGTGTGTGTGTATGTATGTATGTGTATATATATATATATATATATATATTCGTGTGTGTGTGTGTGTATATATATATATATATATATATATACACATGTGTGTTTGTATGTATATATATATATATATATATATATAATCATGTGTGTGTGTGTGTGTGTGTGTGTGTGTGTGTGTGTGTGTGTGTATATATATATATATATATATATATATATATATATATATATATATATATATACATACACACACACACACACACATATATTTGTGTATTCTAAAATCCAATAGATTTTACACTGTCCTACTTTGAAGAGTGTATTCAATCACTGATCTGATCATGATCACACTTAAAGGACATTTCCCATTCCGATATGTCTTCTTTATTTTTGTTCAATCTTTGCACTTGTTGAATGAAGACGAAAAATTGTCTTAATATCGCAAGAGAGAAAAATCGATAGTATCATGGCTGTTATTCATTCACGATGGTCTAATCTAAACTGAAAGCTACAGAAACACGAGTGCTGGCAAATAATGCTCACTCCATTTCCAGGACTTGGAAGCTGTACAGATGAAGTAAAGCACTCTACACTATTGTACATGTATCGGTGACATGTATGCTGTTGCTCTTGCTTAACTATGAACAGAATATTCCATTAAAAGCATTCTAAAAGTTATTATTTCATGAAAACGTGAAGTCATTTCAGCCATAAACAGATCTTATAATAATAATTAGGTTAGATAATAGTGTCCTGACGTGTGAATGCATAATTCCAATACATGCCTGTTATGAGTCTGCAGGTGTTTTATTGGAGAACCCTGGTCAAAAGGTCATAGTAGAAATAACTTTCCAATGTCAAAAGAAATGCTTAAATTTGGAGTGAACTTTTCTCTGCCATTTGAACTTTTTTTTTTTCCAATGGAGGTCGAATATAGAATTCTTTATTTGAACGTCTTAATAAAAGAGTTATGAAATAGCATTATTCTAACATAACAGATATTGGAAGGGTCAATCCCATATATGCAAGTTAAAACACTTGTAACTCATTTCACTGCATTAGACTACATTACATAGCCAATAAATAGCTTCATATGTATATATTTACCTGTTGTCTTAAATATCTTTACAATCACCAAGAAGGCCATGTTTATATGGGATACTTGGCATAATCTGCAACAGTATTCTCTAGAAAATACATTTCATTTAGAGCAGTAGGTGGCATCCTATATCTCCAGATGGAACACTGACAGGGAGCATGTTGTATTAGCGTCCTATAGATCGGTTCAAATTATTTTTAGTGCAAAGAAAATGATATCAGCTCCAATATCTGACACTTAATAATGACAAATCTGCCAAGCGATTTGTAACAGCTGAGCTATAGGAAACCTGAGCAGGTGATCATGGAGTTTAGCCCCGTTCAAGTCTCCCGGCAGATTCCCTGATTTGTTATTTACTTAAAGACCTTATGTGTAAAAATGCTTATTACGTAACAATTGCTGCCTGCAGGAAAAGCATATTCATTTTTTTGCACGTAAGATATTCTCTACACAGACCATTCAACAAAACAAAGGCATGTTTTAATGTTTGCATTTATTTAGAAGTATCTTGTCACCGTTGCACATCTTCATATTGCAGCTGGCGTACATAAATATAAATAAAAATAAAATATTGGGATTCGGTGGGAGTGGGAGGGAAAATAAGAAAGAACATTTTCTGCAAATCTGTATAAACAGGTAGATAAAATGAGGCGGCGTTTGGAGGAAATCCGTGTGGTCTCACATATGTACCATCATGTCAAAATTACAATATTTACAATATTTTGCTCTGCATCACACAATAACTGGACATCAAAGTCGTGGATTTTTTTTTCCATTTTCATTTTTTTGGGTGAAGACAGCCAATAAAACAGTGAAATCACAGCACACACAAAGTCTACCGGAATCTAGCCTATGTAGTGCTCATATGCATAGAAAGTTTGCTCTGCAAACAAGGAAACAAAACAAGTTCTAAATGATCCCAGTTAGACTGTGAACTCTTTATAGAAATATACGTCATATATATGAATGAGAGCCATCTGTCTGCTGAATGGGCTCTTGGTTCTGGAAAAGTACAATTCTGAAAATTGTTGGTCTAAGCGCTGGACAGAGGACTGTTATCTCCTGTAGGTTGGGAGATATCATACAGATAACATAATAATGTACTAATTGCAAAATGAATGACACTGCCGTAGTGCAAAACTTTTAAAGAAGCAGTGTTCGTAACCCTTGTGTCTATTCATTTATAATAAACAGAAAGTTTAATAATGCAGGCCCTCGTTAATGCGTTCCGAACATAAAGGACAGGAATTATTACTAAGCACAAGACATATCCACATTCCTACCCTACCTGTACCGTTGATAGCAGTGAGGGGGTAACATGACTTTTTGGGACGGTCTTTTATTTAAATATTTGCATCCAATATATCAAATTGGATATTTCCGTCAAAACGTTTATTACCATAGACTTGGCATGAATAAATAAATACATAAATAAATATAAAATCGTTTCTGGTCTATTATTTGACCGGATGACCCGCAATACACAGCCCTCCCAGGGACCAGTAACAAGACAGAATGGGAACAGCACAGAGCAAGGGGACATGAATAAAAAGACAGAAGAGCCTCTGATAAAATACTGATCATTTCACATTATTATTATTATTATTTGTATCATCATCATTATCACCACCAATACTTGTACCCCTACGGCTTCAATGAGATGTGTTTTATACGCGTTGTCCTTGTCCAAAGCAAGTACACTTCCCCTTGATTTTATTTATTAAAATTCAAGAATATATCTACAGTTTCCAGAGGGTTACGACGACCGGATTCCTCTCCCCTGTACTGTGAAGGATATTGTCCATTGGTCCCGGCAATAAATAATTTATTCACTTAATATTATTTTTATTCAAGGTTTTATTTTCGTTAGATTTAATCCTTTTTTTTTGTGCGATCTGAAGTCTCGCATGAGTCCTGCAGGAGAGAAAAGCCCTCCTCCCTCCGACAGACACATATAGATAACAAGTTGGAGAACTCAGGATAAATAAAGAAATCAATAACAAATAGATAATAAATAAATAAATAGATAATAAATAAATAAATAAATAAATAGTCGGACTTTAGTAATTGGCAGAGAACTTCATCCGTTTCTGCTTCTGTCTCTGGTTACAGAACCAGACCCTCACCACGTTCTTTTTCAGGTCCAGTTTCTCTGCTATGGCCGCGATCTTCTCGGAGGAGGGCCGAGGCTGCACCGCGAAATACGCCTCCAGGGACCTCTTCTCCGGGGCCGCGATGGAAGTCCGCTTGCGTTTCTTTTCCCCCCCATTGAAGAGTTCGGGCTTGTTCATTTTTTCCCTCTGGGCCCCCTCTGCCTCCTCCAGCCAGGCTTGCAGGATGGGCTTTAGGGCGATCATGTTGTTGTGGGACAGGGTGAGGGACTCGAACCTGCAGATGGTGCTCTGGCTGAGGGAGCCCACCCCGGGGATTTTCAAGTTGGCCAAAGCAGAACCCACATCGGCCTGGGTCACCCCCAGCTTGATCCTCCGCTGCTTAAAGCGCTCGGCGAAGGCTTCCAGCTCCCGCGGGTCCGTCTCAGAGTCACAGATAGAGGCCAATCCCACCGCTGCCCCCACGCCCGAGCCCACCTGCCCCCCGTGTCCGTGGTGTGCCACCAGGCCAGGGTGCTGGAGCGCGGAGGTCATGTTCATGGCCGCCTGGTGTGAGAGGTGGCTCAGGCCGTGCATGTGGCTGTGTGGATGGGCCGAGGTGGAGATCAAGCCTCCCCCGCCGCCACCGCCGCCTCCCCCTCCGCCTCCGCCACCGCCACCCCCGACCCCATCGTGTCCAGCCGAGCTCATAAGTGCAAGGGACGGGGAAGTGACATGGTCCAGCAAGTCCCCGGGCTCCATCCCCTGGTGGTGGTGGTGGTGATGGTGATGATGGTGGTGGGCCAGGGGCACCGTGGAGTTGGAGGAGCATGGCACGCTGCTCATAGTATGGTAGGTGGCATCAGGCTTGAATGGATGGCTCTTGCCCTGGGACACTGCCATATCCACGGCGGCCAACGCTTCGGCCCGGGCCAGAAGGGTCTCATCGAGGCTGGCGAAGATATTGCTCTGCAGCTGGAAGCAAGAACACATTGGTGGCGTTAGAAGCTGGGCAACATAATTCTATCCAAAGCAAAAACACGTCAACAGTGGCAGCTACAGCCTGGTAGGGTGCACAGGGGTTAGGAAGGAAAGGGCTTGTAGAGGCCGAATCAGTAGATAGGCAGAGCTGGGTGCTGGGGTCTGTGGCTGTCAGTTCTGGGATCTCAGCCGTTATAGGGGGTCTTATACAGTAACCAGAGCTCGCAAGTGTACAGTATATGCCATGTATCCAGTAGGAAAATATAGCTAAATGCATACTGTGCACCAGCCAGAAAGCAGAGCAATGTGCATATAATATGGGTACATGAACGGGTACCATCAAGAAAGCAGGAAATGTGCATATAATATGGGTACATGCAGGGCACCAGCCAGAATGCAGGACATAGTGCCTATAAATTGGGGACATGCAGGACAATGTGCATATAATATGGGGACATGCAGGACACCAGCCAGAAAGTAGGACAGTGTGCATATAATATGGGTACATGCAGGGCACCATCCAGAAAGCAGGACATAGTGCATATAATATGGGTACATGCAGGGCACCAGCCACAAAGCAGGACAATGTGCATATAATAAGGGTACATGCAGGGCACCAGCCAGAATGCAGGGCAATGTGCATATAATATGGGTACATGCAGGGCACCAGCCAGAATGCAGGACAGAGTGCATATAATAAGGGTACATGCAGGGCACCAGCCAGAATGCAGGGCAATGTGCATATAATATGGGTGTATTCAGGGGCACCAGCTAAAAAGCAGGACAAAATGTATGTACTATGGGTACAAATATGGGTACATGCAGGGGCAACAACCAGAAAGCGGGACATAGTACATAGAATATGGGTACAAATATGGGTACATTCAGGGCACCATCCAGAAAGCCAGGCAGAGTGCATATAATATGGGTACATGCAGCCACCAGCCAGAAAGCAGGACAGAGTGCATATAATATGTGTACATGCAGGCACCAGCCAGAAAGCCAGGCAGAGTGCATATAATATGTGTACATGCAGGGCACCAGCCAGAAAGCAGGACAATGTGCATATAATATGGGTACATGCAGAGCACCAGCCAGAAAGCAGGACAGAGTGCATATAATATGTGTACATGCAGGGCACCAGCCAGAAAGCCAGGCAGAGTGCATATAATATGTGTACATGCAGGGCACCAGCCAGAAAGCAGGACAATGTGCATATAATATGGGTACATGCAGGGCACCAGCCAGAATGCCAGGCAGAGTGCACAGAAATGATGGAAGTGGTGGAAAGTCATGGAAGTAGTGGCTGACTTACCGGTGGGGTTGGCAGGCATGCCCTCCTTATTGCTTCCGAACTAGAGTGCAAAGAGGTGTACTTGTGCTCAGGTAAGCTCGGGTGCATTGCAAAATGCGGCTGCTTGCTGTTCATGGACATCATCTTGGAAGAATGGCATGGAAGCCCGAAGTACTTCTAAAGTGAGAAGGAGAAAAGTGAGCCCGGTCCCTGCTCCTGGGATGCTGCAGCCCCGTGCCTGCTGCTGCTGCTGAGCACAATGTGCAGGTCTATGCTAATACTACTACTGCTGCTGCTGCTGGTGACCACACAGTGCAGCCTCTCCTCTCACTCATCTCTCTGCTACTACTAGTGCTGCTGCTGCTGCCTCCTTACACCTGAGCCCCACATCTCGCAGCAGCCGGCTCCCCTCTATCGCGAGACTCTAGGCTGACAGACATCAGCTGTCTGCGGGCTTCTCGCTGTTACTGCTCAATTGGAAGAGTCTGGGCGGCGCTGGTGACTGGGGGCTGCTCTTATAGTGACCAGCAGGTGCTACACCTGGAAGCAGCCACTGGGCATGCGCCTGCCTCACTCTGTGCCTGCACGCTGGCCGCTCAGCTCTCTCTCTCTCTCTATAGATAGCTACAGATCTAGCTGCACTCTGTCTCCTGCTGCTACTTCTATCGAATGGACAGCTGTGAGTCATCTTGGTAGTAACCAGTAGATGGTGGCTTTATTTCCACTTTGTCATGTCAATCTGTATTTGTCATACATGTAGGAATACACGTGTACATGGGCAGTGTCATCAGATTATATGGGATATTGATGCTTCAGTCTGGAGGGATACAATCAGATCAGACCAGCCGTAGATACAATGCTGCCTGCACAGGGAGGGTGCCCAGGTTACCCCCTTCCCCATTTGCAGTACACGGGTTCCAGCCTCCCCACAGCCAGGCATGATCATCGGGCTCCGTTCTAACAGGACTGTGCATTTACCCTGCACCCGCATCACACAGCTCAATGGCAGCAAATTAACGAGTTTTATCTCCAGAAACGGTGACCAAGACTAGCTCATAAAGTGTGTGTATATATATATATATATATATATATATATATATATATATATATATATATATATATATATATATATATATATATATATATATATATATATATATATATTGGCATAATAGCTGAGATAAAAATCTCTCTGTAGCAATACCCATGCTGCTAACTCCGGACTTACAGATGGACACACACACACACACATACATTAATATATATTACACACATACATATACATACTGTACAGACATAAATTATATATATATATGTAATATATATATATATATATATATATATATGTATATATATATATATATATATATATATATATATATATATATATATATATATATATATATATACACATACGAACGCACGCATACATACTGTACACACACACACACACACACACACACACACACACACACACCTCATCATTGTCCCGGATCAGGGTTGTTCCATCGCCACTCAGTAGGATTCTCAGCCCTGGCTGGATGCTGGAGGGGGGAGAGCCAGCGCACCATTCATTATGTCATCTCAGGGGATGCATACATGAAACTTTAAATCAGATGGGAATCGACTAGAATCTAAGCAATTCCTAGCCAACATCACATATCATATTAACTTTTGTCAATGATGGATATTGAAATTAACATATGTACACATGACACCAACTTTAATTTCGACGAGCACCACACATCAAACGCCCAAAACAAATACTAGTATTCATATCGTAATTGTTTTAACGAAAGAGCAACATTTCCATAGAAATCGACCCGGCAAGGTAATTCACATGTGAAAGGGAAGGGTCTCCCACTTGCAGACTGACACTGCGCCTTATAAAACGTCATTTCAAAGAGAATAAGAAATGCATAGAAGTCATTGGTAACTGATTTGTCTACTGGGAGAGGGCTTAGGAGACATACTTGATCTAAAAGGCCTCATTTTGAATGAAGGGTAAGTAATGCAGAATAATCTGCTTCCCACTATCCAGAAGAATACCCCTCAAGGATCATCTCATTGCTATGCAAAGAAACAGTGCACACACCAAATAAATTGCATTTATTGCCCAATCATGGACACTCATTACTGTACAGGCATATTTTTGGTCCATAAAGAATGATATCATTGCACTTTGTTGTAAAGCAATCTGTCATAAAAGCTTCGTGTAAACTACATTTTCTCTACCTTGTATGTTTCCAAACTGACCTCAGGAGTGACACGTGTGCACAGCTTTGCCGTGTGCTTAATTGTACGTTTTGAACAACTTCTGATTACATTAAAAATGCCCTTAGAATTTTCTACAGGTGGATGCGCAGAAAGTGTTTCCATGTACAAATCAGGGCTTTCCTACCATCAGCAAAGAATAGCTAATTACAGACGAACTAACTGCAATTATTTCCTCCGCTGCCAAAGTGTAGAATGTTGTCAAATTAAAAATTGAAAGGCTGAAATGTTGGGTAAGTCCCTGGGATCTTCAGAGATGGAATACAGACAGCTAATTGACTTCTATGCTTATATGTTACTTACTGTAGTCAGATGAGGATCACAAGAGAGTTCTCCCTGCACCAATACACTATAACCATCCACGTGTAAACACTAATCGTCACTGTAATGTACAATTAGTGTGTCCTCATAGTGTCCTCGTTGAATTAATATTATTATTATTATTATTCAGTTGCATTAAACTACCTTTAACTATGTTAACACGAAATGCACCCCCTCCCTCATTTAAAGAGACCCCCATTTTCTCACAGTTGCCAAAGCATGTACAAAGAGCTGGGGAAATAGTTTGCCTTGTCATGTAACACATTGCCCTGATTTATTATAAAATTTTAACGAAATCATACATATTTTAGCAGCCTTTAATCACTGCATGAAAATTTAATTCATGAACTGTAGCGCGTTTAAATAAATGAAGTGTTAATTCATTAGGATTAATTAATTTGTTAAAGGATTGTGTGCAAGGTTAAGGTGGAATAAAACTCTTTTGTTAGTTTCGTGACTTAATAATGAGGTTTAGTTAGCAGTTAAAAGCTGGAGCTTTGGCTTGCTGCTACACAGTGTGGATAAACATGAGCCATTCACACACTCAACCACAGCACAGCAGGGTTATGGATGAGGTTTATATCCATAGTACATAGCTGTGAATGAGGGGGAAATACGAACTAAAGTCTATCACCTGCTACACTTGTCTAAAATATGTCAGCAGCAGAAGGGTTAACGCGTTCCATTAACCCCATCAGATGATGACTGCTGCTGATTAGGACCACTTCACTGGGGAGAGGATCAAATAATTCAGTGCCAGTCCCTAGGGGACTTGAGGCTTGTGTAGCCAAAACCCACTACTATGGATAATGAGGTTCCACCGGATAAAATCTAGGCAAGGGTCATCGGATTAGGCCAGAGGCACTGCACATTTTACTCAGATAATAATCAGCGAGGATGATCATGTACTATACTGAGCACGGTGTCTGGTGCTTACATTGCCCTTCCTGCACGCCCAGTACTTCATAATAATTGAGATGCCAACAAATTAGCGCAGCCAGAATGTCACCGAGCATATGAGAGGGAAGTATCGCATCACACAGGACACAGTGATGGATAGGACTCTGGGCTCCTTGTCCTAATTGTAGATGCAGAGGACAGTCTCCCGGCCACAGCTGGTCCTCGCTGGGGTCTACAGACAGCCATTCATTCCACATGTACTTGTATTACATGTAATAGAGTCATTAGAGTTCCCATTCTCTACTGTTCACATGGGTGACATCTAACTGGTAGCCTGATGCAAAAGCCAGACTATGAGGTCATTACATTCAGTACTAATGACGTCATCACCATTGCTTCCCATGTTATGTTATGTTCAGTCAGTGAGTACTAAATATTTGGCTGCCTCAAATGTGACGATGACAGGTCCACTTCACAGGGGCATATGTGCTTAACTTAAGCTTTGGAGAGTTATAAAGCGGAGAAAGATAAAGTACCAAACATTCAGCTCCTGTCATTTTCCAAACGCAGCATGACGTTACATGACAGTTAGCATCTGATAGGTTGGTACTTTATCTCTCTCCAATTCTTAGTACATCTCCGCCCTAATCATTGAGTTTACGCATCTACAAGCCCATGACTTCAGTTCCCGTTATTATTCTGCTTACCCCAGCGGAACAGACGCATACATTGTTCACGTGGTCTCCTGTTCTTTACATGTGCAATCCACCAGTAGCATGTGTGATTACTATCGGACAATGAGGACCTGATTGTGCATTACTGAGATATACAGGCTGCCTCTGATGTGCCATTGACATTTCCCTGATTAATTAAACCTGCTGCTTCTAAGATGTACTGTTTACCTATAAACATTTACAACTTTAACAATGATGGTTTATTACCTAATTATACTCCTTCCCATTTGTAGTTAACATAGTATTGAGGTATGAGATGAACTTTATTACAATATATATATATATACATATATATATATATATATATATATATATATATATATATACATACATATACACACACACCTTTCACACCATTTAAGCAAAGTGTTAGTGAAGAAGTATATGCACTAATAAGTAGTTCTGCGCAATTCTATGTCCTTGTCTGTCTACAAATGAGAAGTCTTCTGAATGATATTTAATTGAGCCATTTTTAACCCTCCTCTCTAGATGGTAATAAATACTGTAGGTTTGCTCGAATTTCCAGAAAGCGGACATTTGGATTAAGGTCTATTGCGCATATACGTCACGTTACTGTGCATCATACAGGTGACAAGGAAATCTATGAGGAATTGTACCATTTACAAATACAGACTATCACTGCTTGCTGTTTGTCAATATGCCATTCAGATACACAGTTAACATTTCACACTCCCTCGACTCATTTGCATGACACAGGAACAGATGCTGCGATTGGTACTTTTTTACGGGCAGACGTGAAATTATTACTGTGAAAGAGAGGGGCTTTGCGCAGATACAAAATACTATCACATACTGCACATTCTGAGACCCAGAAAGTAACTCATTTTAAAGTGCTTTATATACTGCAAGTAGAAATGGAAGTCCCCATCTGAGAAAGGAGTAACATGAGTCTCACAGTCCTGTTCTTGCCAGTTCTTAGGAATACACTTCCAACACACACACACACACACACACACACACACACACACGATATTTATTTGCTGGACAATATTTCTGTGTAAATTCCCAATTTATTTTAGGGCAGTTTATTTCAAACACGTGTATTGTGCCACAATAAACTAAATGCCATTCCTATAAAAAAGAAAATCCCAATTGTCACTTTATGTCTAGCTGCAAGTTACCAACTTTCAACTTTAGCAATTCATAGTGCGTCACATCTTTGCAAATGTAGTGTTTGTAAGTGGGTAATACAGTATTTTGATAAATCACCCTTCCAGTTGCAAAAATAGTGTTATTTGTGTCATATAAAATGGGTCCCCGACCATCAACTTATTTTTTCCCAGTTTGCAAATAAAAGTCAGTCTAAACTGACTTTTATTTGCCTAAATGGTCGAGAACAGGGTGGGCGCTGACATCATGTGACATCAACCCTGTGCAGGCTACTCCACATCTGCATTTGCATGGGGACGCCCAGCATTTTCCTGTGATAGTGGGCAAAGCTGTTTGCATATCGGGTCTGCACATGCGTATATTTGCCGATACATAGATGCAAACCCAGAACATTGATCCCCCAGGCTCCTAACTGCCCACTGAACACGCTGCTCCCTACCATCACCATCCACTACCCACTACCAACTGGAGATCCACAACTGCGAATTACCATCGGCACAACCGACCTGGAGTAAGGCACTCACCTTTTGAAGGCAAGCCGCCTATCTAATACCCACCCAGAGTCATCCAGCGGACGTCTCGACCTAACTTTCCATTCCGAATTGGGAGGCTCTCTACCCCCATATCACATCTGGATAAAGTTATTACTGAGCACCGCTGTGGCCAAGCACTACAGGATCTCACCATCATTGGGTTCCCATTGAACTGTGGACATACAAAGGTGATATCAATACCTCAGTGGATGCAGCATTTTATTTCCCTCTCCCCCCCTTCTTTTACTGTGTAAATTGAATTTTATATGTTACATTATAGTATGCTATTGTAGTATTAAAATAATATTTTTTAAACATCCTCACTCTGTCATCAATAAGCGCAGTCTACCCTTCTCTTTTCCATTTTCTATAGGGACTGACAATCCCTTTATTGACAGCTGCTGGTTGAAGCCACTCATACAGGCACCCCTTCAATTACTTTGGTAATTGACCCCCCCGTTCCCGCAGCAAATTAGCAGGGGACCAAGTCGACCTGAATCATGCCCTTACAAGAAAAACCATCTATATGTATAATTCGACAGTTGCACTAAAATTGCTTTGCAGGGCACATTTATGAAATATTCTAAAGTGGGAGTGTTACAGACAGGACCCAATCAGGTTTACTAATCATTAACTTAGTGCATTTTATAAAATAATAGATAGAATCTGATTGGTAGTTATGGGTAACAGTTCCACATCTCCCTTTTAAGTAATTCAATATTAAGTATATCCCTCATGGGGGCCCATTTCTTATTGGATCACACATGCAATGTGATCTAGGTGGCATTTAACACCCAGAATGGCATTGAAATATGTGATCCTTTTGGATGAATGTATCATCCGGTAGACGCAGGGACAACGGCTCCAAAAGGAGCCCATCCCTGCTTTGCTGGGGGCCAGGGGTCTGTGCATATGGGCTGACCCCAGGCTAACCCTGCTGACCGCATTTCCCCGCCAGCAGTGTGGTCTGTAGTTTATAGGCTACAATGGGCTCCCGCTATCTCAGAATGACAATAGCCCAGGGACCCACTGTGATGCTGCCTGATGATACATTGGGCATCATCGCACCGCCATAGAAACCTTTTTGGGGATGCGGCAACCGGCAGAGGAGAGATCACAGCAGGGATCGGAGATTCCTGCTGCAGTCCCTCCTACATACATTCAGGGGATACTTAACACTTGAGGCTTTTCAGGGAATTAGCTGCAAATATTATATGATAAATCGGCCTAATGGTGAGCATATGTCAATTCTTCGCCCCCAAACCCAAACCTTAAATTAGACACCAAACCATCCTTTTTTAGGCACAGTGGGTAGCATTGAAGGGATTGTGTCAAGCAATTGATTAAAACCTAGTCTAGGCATTTATAAAAGTTCACCCAACATGGCTCAGAACAAAACTGAGAAAGGGGTAGAATCGGAGTCAGCAAAGCCTATATCTCACCATGCCAACTGATCTACAGTATGTTTAGGGACATATACCAATACAGAAATATACAGTAACCAATCATCTTCTCACAGTGGTGGCAGCAAGTTGACAGGCATAACAAATATTCCGCCGATCCATTCACCATAAACAAATACCACCAAAGTGATACAAACCAGACTGTGCTATTAGTGTAGTAGTTAGCATTACCATGAATTACACCACCTCCCTATCTGTGTAGAGTACATACACTGAGTGGCCATAAATTATGAAAATTAGCTATTCCACAGATAATTTTGATGTAGTATTTCAAATCTGAAAAATGTCCAAATCTTTATAATCTGTAAAAGGCAAAGGTATGCAGAGACTAATGAAGTGTATTACTCAATATATAATCTGGTTGATTTTGTCGTGAATATTCATTTACCCATTTGAATTGCTAATGAGGGACTTATTTTGTTGCAGTTTCATGAGCTGTGAGGAAAAGTCCACAAGAAGACAACAAAATCAGGAGTTCATGCATGGAGAAAGCCCATCAATTCTAGGTTTTACACATGGTGATCATCGACAGGCTCGGACTGGCCCAGTGGGGAACTGGGGGATTCCCCGGTGGGCCCCTTTGATTTATGACCCCACCCACTTTAAAAGCAAGGCGAGGCATAATGCTACTCATCATACGCCTCTGGGTAGTTAATAGCTTTCCACTATACTACTAGCGGATGACTCACCCAGTGGCGGAGGCGGTGAGCTGGAGGCGGAGGGAACAGCTAGGAGGCTCCGTTTGAACTACAGTGCACCGAACAATGCGCACGCTGCTTCAGCCTGCAACACAGGCTTCCCGCCCTCCCGTTGTGTCTCTATGGCGACAGCCCCTCCAAAAATGGCTGCTGACTTGTAGGTAACAGACACTAGAGGTACTGCCATACCTCTAGTGTCTGTCGGAGGAGCGCAGCTCGCCCAGTGCTACCCAGAAGTGCAGATTCCGGTAGCGCTGGCATGCTGTTTGAGAGGAACCCTCCCTGGCAACGATCAAGTAAGACCCCTTGGCCACAAACATGTAAAATCCCTTGGCAACAAGCAAGCATGTAAAATCCCTTGGCAATGAGCAAGTAAGATCCTTTATATCAACAAGCATGTAAGTCCCCTTGGTAACAAGCATGCAAACCCCCCCTTGCCCCTGACATAAGCATATACAGTAAATCCCCCTGGTAACAAGCATGTAACCCTCCATAGCAACAAGCATTTACTTTCCCTAGCAATGAGCATGTAAAGTCCCCCTTGGCAACGAGCATGTAATCCTTCATGGCAACATGAATGAAACCGATGGCAAGAAGCATGTATCCCCTGGCATTGTGCAATATACCTCTGACAACTAGCATGTAGGCAAGTGGCACTTATGTGGCATAATATGTAGTAGGCATTATGTGTAATGGGCATTATGGTGTGTAGCATTATGTTAAAGGGTATTACGGTATGTGGGATTATGTTTAATGGCATTATGGTGTGTGGCATTATGATTAATGGGCTTTATGGTGTGTGGCATTATGTGTAATGGACATTATGGTATGTGGCTTTATGTGTAAAGGGCATTACGTTATGTGGCATTATGTGTAATGGGCATTATGTTTAATGTGCATTACAGTGTGTGGCATTATGTGTAATGGGCATTATGGTGCAGGATTCGCAAATTCTCGCCATATTTGAAATTTCCCTTGTCAGGAAATATTGGCACAGAGTGAGACAGCTATGGAGTGGACAGTAAAGGAGATATGCGTGATGGGCTGGTAGAAAATCCATGGGCCATTTCGTACCATTTGCCCCCCAGACTGAAAGTTGCCAGCCAGCTCCTGCATAACCTCACCCACATAATTATTACAAGCAGTGGGGAGAGAAGCGATCAGGGCTGGTAATAATTATGTTATATTATGCTCAGTCTCAGTCCTGAAGCCTGGCGCAGTGTAGCCCATGCAGTGTGTGTGCCAATATGGCTGGTATGCAGCGCAGAGAGGGAGACAACTGCTGCAACCACAGTGTGTGTGCAGCCAGTGATCATAGCGGTGCCTGCAGTCATCTTCCTCTATGTCTGTAGCATAATGGAAACAATGGGGATATGAAACAAGGCTCAAGAGAATGTGCAGCCTGAACAGGATCCTAGGACCAGGTGAGGCATGGGCAGGCACACCTCTCTGGTCAGGCGGCCCCACCCCTTAAAGCAAATGACCACACCCCTATGAGTGTATTTCCCTGGTGGGCCCAGTCTGACACTGATCTTCGATATTGGGAGCAGATATATATATATTTTTCATTTAATAGGCTTTCCCTGCACCGCAGAGATTTTAGCCAGCAAATGTATAATATGATAACCTGAATCAGGGGCCACTTGAAATTGGCTAACAATAAACACTATGCCGCAAATCATATGGGCTATAGAAGTGGAAGGCTTGTCTGTATGCTATTACTAGCTGATGAAAATGGTGTAATTCATGCAGTTTTCTCAGGAACACAGGAATTGACTGTAAATGATTGGAATTGGGACATGCTCTGGCGAATCATGTTCTCAATTACACCATGCAGACAGTAGGTTAAGGCCATGGAGACAATAGTACAAAAGCATGGATCCTTTTGCATGGCCAGGACTCTTCAGGCTGGTATAGGCAATGTAATGGAGCTGCAGTTCATCGCATCTGAGCTAATATTCCATAAGAAAAATACAAACAGTAGAACCAATCCCTAGAAGAATTGAAGTTGTATAAAGGGCAAGAAGTAGGCCAACAAAGTAGTAAAACAATGGTCATACTAATCTGTCACTCTTTACTTGATTCTGACTACACAACATAAACCCTAGTGTGTATGTGTGTGTCCATGTTATATGGAATCGGGATGGTAAGATCCACTCGGACAGGGACTGAAGTAAATGATGGAAATATTCTCTGTAAAGTGCAGTGTAATATGTGTGCACTATGTAAACAACTGTTAAAAAATATAATAAAACTACATTGGTTTAACCCCTAAATTGGATGCCTCCAATATGTGTAGTTTATGAGTACACGTTCATTATCGATAGACTTGACAAAGGGGCAGATGTATTAAGCCTGGTGAAGTGATAAAGTTGAACGTGATAACGCAGCAGCCAGTCAGCTCCCAACTGCCATTTTCCAAAACCAGCCTGTGACTTGACAGGATTGTACAGGACAAGCTCTGTACATATGGCACACATTAGAATAATACAGGGTACACAGAACTTGACTTTACAGTAATCGAGAAACTAAAACAGAGCTGGCTGCATACTACTAGGGGCAAGTTACCAGAGGAAGAAATGAACGATTATGAGTGAGAATAGATGTGAGTGGAAATGGTCGCTGAGTAGGAGAGTGCTATAATAGTGCGAAAGAAGAGGGTTTTGAGAAGAGTGAGAAGAGGGCCCTGCTCCAAGGAGCTTACAATCTACAGGGGGAGGGGGAGACAGACAGATGACACCAGGCACAAGCAAGGTGGCCTGATGGCATGATGTAAGCCAGAGAGAGGCTAAGAACTATTAACCCATGTTTATTGATGACAACACATTCACCACCCAAAGCATAATTGAAAAAAGGCAATATATTTTTAATATGAAATAAATATTAAAATACATAGATTTTTTGGTCACTGTACATTTTAAATGAGAACAGGGTACATGGGGAAATATTTACTATTATTTAAGGGTGTAGTGTGCATCAGATTTCATGCCAGGTGGAAACCTACACAATGCAGGGAAATCATTATCTTTGTAAACAGTACCTAGGGTCTCCTGAGTTCATCCCTAATACTGTACTTCACAGTATCATTTAGAAGCACGCCAGACGCCTCACCAGTTTCTAATGAATTTCATTCCTCTCAGCAGGAGCTCTCTTTCTCATTGCTCAATTAGAGATTTCCCATGTACTCCTCTTTCTCATCCAGCTAGGACCTTCACTTCCTCTACTGTCATTTTGATTCCATTGTGAGCTAAAGGGTAGACAGATTTGGCAATGCCTGATGCCATCATTTTAAAGCATCGAATAGTGTAGTTATAAAACTGGATCATTTAGAATAAGTAATGTGTGCAAATATAGTCACAAACAAATATCATTTGGAGCTCAATTTGGCAAATCAATTTAATTATGTTTGAGGAAATCTTAATCACATATTTCACTTGCTAAGGGGAATACGCAGAACTGTTCTTTTTATAATTTTACAACTTTGCATTTATAGAAAAACAACTGAAATGGAGAAATATAAATATTTACTAATATGCATTGTAGCGTTGTGGCAATTAGTATAGATTTGCACACAATAATTCAGCACAATTGCGAGCAAGGGTTTTGACTTATTTTGCTCTGCTTAATTAACCTTTAAAGCTACACTGCATGGATACTAATTAAGACAGCTCAGTGACAGATTAATGTCTTTCTGATTTGGCACACCACATCTAAGGAAAACAATAGTTTCAATAGCAGGACTCGGAGACTACATTACTAACACGAGATGGACATAAGGGGCCCAGTCATTAAATTGAGATAAGTGTACCCGGGGCTCAAAAGAGTCTCCTTTGCATTCATTTACATGACACTGTATTTATGAAGCACTTTTCCTATGTCTACAATGGGAATTTTAAATGTGTTATGGCTGTTGAAGTTCTATTGTGAGATTCATACACATTGTGTTAGCAAATAAGAAAATAACATTACATATTCATAAGCCTTAAAAGCAGGAATTTTAGAGTTAATGGAACGAAACAAGATAAACTACTCAATATTGTTAGGGATTAAGAAAATATGTAAGGCTGAAACAGAATGCTTGGAAATACATTTATAAAATACAATACATTAATAAAATACAATTGCTAATTAGCAGTCAGCAATGGTGTGATATAATATGATTTTGAACAGCTGTTTCATAGCACTCGTCCAATTTTCTTAGGAAGTTATTATAAGTTATCATGCTGAAATGGACATATGCCCAGCCCATGTGTTTTATATGACATGCGAGTTACTGTACAGCAGAAGTCATAAGCCTACATACATATGACTATTTGTTCACATCTAAGGATTCCTCCTATTACAACATGGAATTGGGGTGGGAAAAGGTAATCAAATATACAGTAGGCCCAGGGTCGGATTAAGCATTTGGGGGCCCCCTCCCACTTGTCATTACTGGCCGCAAACTGCAGGGCACAATATTACACTGTGAAACACAGATTAATGGCAGTATAAACTTGGTCAATGGGTTACTGCGGGAGGGGGGGCGGGGATTACTATATCTATCTATCTATCTATCTATCTATCTATATATTTATATAGATAGATATATATACACACACACACACACCACATGAAAGCCTGTGTTTGTCCCTCTGTACCTTGCTCTGTAGAAGACCTCGTGAGCTCAGTGCTGCCTGATTAAAAACCCTCCCATGATGAGGCCACTGCTGCTGCTGTCCTCCATGGGACTGGGAAGCATGTAATGAGATCCACCAATCATCCTCTGACCTCTTGTGCAGTCTTATGGGACTTACTCAACTCCCAGTAATGCACTGCACATTTGTGCAGTCAGTGTGCCTTGGCTCCCAATGCTCAGCACCTTTAACCATTGTCACATTGGCAGATATGTGACGCTGCAGCAACTCCCATGCACAAAACCTTCAGCTAAAAAAAAAAAAAGGCCAACCACAGGGGGGCCCTAGATAGAGGGGGCCAAGGGCTACTGACCCCCCTGAGCCCCCATTAATCCGGCCCTGAGTAGATCAAGTACAGTGGAGATATGTCTGTGTAATTATAATGTAGTAAATCCCTGTATAAATACAGTGGGTGTAACTGTAATGCAACCCAGAGCTGAGTGGGGCCCATCTTCTCAGTGTAAGACATGTCATATAAATGTATCACCATGGGTTGGTACATAGGGGCCCTTACACACTCTTGCTGTGGCCAGGTGCAGGGCTTCAGGTGCAGAAACACTAAAAGTCAATGATGATGTTGACTGTGATCGACCTCTCCAGGTAGTTGAAAATTCTTTGCTGAATACCTATATTATATAATTTAATGGAGGATGGTTAGTATTCCTTTTTTGCTATTTGAGGCTAAGAATGCTAAAGATAATAGGGGGAAATTTACTAAGATGTGTATTCTGCTTCACATGTGATGTTGCTATGGGCAACCAATCACAATCTACTTCTTATTTATTTAGCACCCTCTAGAAGATAGTAGACAGGATCTGATTGGTTGCCCATAGTAACATCACATGTGAAGTAGAATACACATCTTCGTAAATGTCCCCCAATCACTGTAGTTCAATACATATGGGATCTATTATCTTATTACACAATAGTATATGCACATCATGCAACAAATGTAAACAAACTGGTTTACGTATATACTGTAGGTACACTTATATAGAAAGTAATCTTGGCTTATACCATTGTGTATGGTTAGTGTGTAATTTATGCTTTTACAACTACCCTGTTTGAAAATTTTGTGAACACTTTTACTTGTGTATTTTGACCGCACAGCAAAAGTAACAATAAGTAAGTGGATCCCAATCGCATATGTGGTATGAACTTTAATGTGATCACTTATGCTTACATAACACAATGTCCCATGATAGTCATTGTATAATGACAGACCTCCATGCAATGTCCAGATGGAACAGACATTGTCCCGCATCTTCACTATAGCTAACATACGTACAAAAGCCAGACTTAAAGGTTGAATAACAATTGGATAATGCAGAATGGGGTAGATGTATGATGTAGTGATAAGAGTGGAGTAGTGTGCCAGTGTAGAAGTTGCCCATGGCAACCAATCAGCTGCTCTGTTTTATATATCTTTATAGTATGCAAATTGTAAATGCTATTTTAATGCTGATTGGTTGTCTTAGCACACTTCTCCACTGGCTCACTACTTCACTCTTATCACCGCTTAATAAACCTTAATTGCATCTAGTAGCCGACTCCATAAAGTCTCCATCTTGGGTTCAACCATGCACACTGTGTTTCTCTACACATTCATCATGATATTAACCAATGGAGGTATCTCAATATTTGCTAAAGTGAACTGGACTTTGATCCTGTTATGTCCATAGAGCATTATATGTACAGGGGAGAATTCTGGATCTCTAAAAAGGCTTAAATGGTACATGTATCACTGCAGTAGCTCAGAAATATTGTTCTAGATTATCTAAAGTTCCCCAAAATAGAGCCTCTGCCCTATGCCTGCATAACCCTATATAGATATGCTGTGGATTATTTCCCTTGGGTACTCTCATTTACCTTGTAATTTATAGAAGTCAGCATCTTCTATGCTCCTCAGAAACTGGCTAGCCCACTGCCATCTCTATAGCAACAGGAAGCATGTGGCTTGTCATGCAGGTGAAGAAGGACCCCCGGTCTGTTAGGTGGTCAGGCAGAGCATTGCAGTAATAGGCTTCACAGCACCAACCTTACAAAGTACTAGTGAAGTGAACCATTTTAAAACCCTGTTCCTTTTGCCAAATACTGTACATAATTTTTCCCCAGAAGCAACATAAAGTGTATGTATTAACCACACACCGTAGGTAATTATTTATAGTCTACCAGATCAGTCGCACCTATTCTAAATCAACATACTTCCACCAGATTGCTTTTTGAATGAACGTTTGGACTTTTGAAATGAATTCATGGTTTTGATCAGTCTGACAGCCTATAATGCAAGCTCTGAAAGGTGTATGCCACATAATGTTTATGGGCCATATTTCACAATATGGGTGTATTAGGGACTGAAAAAGCCCAGGAAAAAAAAATTCTGATTATTAGCTTAATTGAAACAGGGCCAAATCAATTGTGATGTACAGAAAGCAGGGTTAGTAAACTTGCTGTCCCTTGCCACAACACTATATAGAGAGCATCCACCTAAAAAAAAAAAAAGAGAGAATTTGTGTAGTATTTTCTTCTTTTGTTTTATTTTCAGAAACTAAGGGGTAAACTTACTAAGCTTGCGTGTTTCAGCTAAGTTTCAATGTGGCTGATTACGAATGTATTTTTAAAAAAAATTCTATTTTTTTTCTAAGCTCCTGTGTTCTCAGGATTCATGTTTTTTTTAGTGGTGAGCTTATTTGTATGTGGCTGCCTACTTTGCTGGTAGCTAAACATTGCTGAACAGGAAGTAAAATAAAGGGTTAAATATAAAAAAAACTGCATAACCACCCCATGGTCTTTGGTCTGATGCTAGTTCTAAAAATAGAGGGGGAAACTTGTATAGGGGCTTACTCTATTTAAAGAACCAACATCAAGCTCTTGGACTGGTCCTGGTTGCAAAAATATGGGGGACAAAGGATGTAGGGGTCCCTAATATCTTTGAAACCAGAACCGGGCTCCATTAGTCAGTAAGCAAATGCAACTACCAGATGACTTGTTTATAATGGTCCCTGAAGTCATGGCATTAACAATCAAGCTAGTCAGCCCTGGCCCCGCGTCCCTGGGGTAGTTTGGACCTCCCTAATAAAGGCTGCACCTCCAGGACACCCGAAGCTAGGGCTCAAGCATGGTGGTTACATATAGTAATAATGTGTAAAAATAAGAGTTAATATTGTGTACCAACAAGCCTCTACCAAATGCCAGTATTTGGGAAACCACAAGTACCGGGATGTGGGGCATTAATGGACCTGCTGGTATCTGTAGTTTCACCTGTAAAACAATGGGCCTTATTTTGGTTCATTCTTTCTGACAAAATCCTTCTTAGATGGACAAAACCATGTGCACTGCAGGGGGGGCAGATGTAACATGTGCAGAGAGAATTAGATTTGGGTAGAGTTATTTTGTTTCTGTGCAGGGAAAATACTGACTGCTTTATTTTTACACTGCAATATAGATCTCACTTTGAAGTAAAACCCCACCCAAATCGAATTCTCTCTGCACAAGTAACACCTGCCCCACCTGCAGTGCACATGGTTTTGCCCATCTAAGAAGGATTTTGTCAGAAAGAATGAACCAAAATAAGGCCCAATATTACAATATACACTGTACATGCACACAGTGAAAGTTTAGTTTTATGACACACTCATGCACATTTATATACATAATGACACGTATCTACATCCCCCATTGCCCTTCTGTACTCTTCTCCAGTAGAATCCATGGGGTACCTGTAAAAAGAAAAAACATTACATACTCACATAATCCAGTGAAGATGGGTCCTCTCTGTAAACATCCAGGGGTTAGAACAATAAAATAAAACACAAGTCCCGAACCAAACAAATACAAGATAATCCATACATAAACATGGATTCTCTTCCCCTGAAGGAAGGGCCCCCACGTGACTTTGGGACCCATCAGTACATCAGGGAGCACCACGTAGTAATTCCTAACAAATGAGCCTTTCTTATCAGGGATATGTTGCAGTTACATCTGATTATTTCAACCAGTGGAAACATGTATACTGCAAATAGCATGAAATATAGGATATACTGAAATGCTGGAGAAACAGCAGGGCAGTGTCATTGGCAATTACAAGAATACTCTTAAATACAATTGTATGAAACAATTTGAACCAGCTAAGGACTATACCACCTACTTACAGAAACTTTTCAGGCACTCAGGAACTTCTATCTGTTGCCATCAGATCATCATGACAAACACTAAATGGTGTGCTACAATTAGAACAGCTGTGGTCAGTTCCGGTGGATACAGTGTGTGGGGGCCCCCGGGACAACTGCCCCTGGCATGGATACCTGGCAAAGGAAGGCTTGATACTGGTTGGTAGTTAGACTTCAAATAATATAATTTAGATCCAGATGCATGACAAAGAATTTCATCCTTTAGTGATCCAGGAAAAATGGCAGTCTGCAAAGAGAATTGTTCTGTTTTTACAAATACTTGGACAATTATTTCAATATTATGAAGTTATTAACAATTACTTATATAACATGGGTATATTCCATTGCGCTTAACAATTTGGGACAAAATATTACTAAAATAGGACTGGGTAATAACAAACAGACAAGTAGGTAATAAGGTCCTGCTTTCTAAATTTACAATCTATTCTGAAATAGGCATTGATACATGAGGATAAGTGCTACATATTGTATATTAATCCAGTCAGACTGCAGAGGTTCTTGGCGGGCTGTATGATCCAGTCACACACAAATGTTGGCTAAAATCATATGAAATTTGGCCTAGAATGTAAAAGTGAAGAACTAAAAATATATTAGTTACGTGTGCACGGTATAGATGTAAAAACAATTCTTTGACTGTGAATGGGATGAGAGAAGTGTGAATGAGAGACAGATCTTGTACTGATTGGAGAAGTTGAGCTGGGAGATATGTTGAGATAGGCAACAAAAAACATGTTGGTGCAGTTTGGTGAATAGCCAATGGTGAATAGTGATGTGTGTGTAGGTAGAAGTTTTTATTATTGAATTTGGTAGAATACAGGTAACCAATGGGGAGACTGACAGAATGGAGCAGCAGATAAGCATTTACTTTGCTGTAATTCTAAAGGTGCCCATACACATACCAATTATCCGGTACTTTTTGTGCTAAAATAGCATTGCATCGTGTATGGGCACCTTAAGGCCTTTGTACAAAGTAGCATGTTTTTGATGTATGTAAAGCAACTTTGAGTTCTGCTGAAGAAAAGCACTATATAAATAAAAGTATTATTATAATTTAGCAAGGAAGATCAGCCTTGTAGCTGTATACAAATTCAATTGCAGTGAATGTTCCTTTTGGGGTAGACCAGTAATTAGACTATAATAATAAATGTGTGAGATAATCACTGAGTTTTTGAAGTGTCTTGTGTGGGATATGGGTGGATTCTGGATATGTTTTTAGAGGTCTGCAACAGTATTTGTAAACAGAATGAAGTTAACAAGTAGTCTGCAAGCTTGTGGTGTAGGGTTGATTGTTGGGCATGTAGGCAATGGGTTGACATTTATGCTGCTTTCCCACTGCAGACCCGTTTTAAGTTACAGGTAATCTTAAACGGTATTTAGCATTCCCACTGCAGCAGATTACAGTTTTAAATGCCATTTAAGTACCATTCCCATTGCAGGTAAAACGTTTTAGCTCTTCAAAACGTTTTTACAGCACAAATGAGTGCCTGTGACTTTAATGGGCTTTTCAGGGTTGTGGGGAGTGTCACAACACAGGCAACAACCAATCGCTTGAATTGTAGCCTGTTTACATTAAGAATATCGTTTAAGATGCATTGCCATTGCCTCTTAAACGGTAGATTACCGTTTAAAACACTGCTTTGAAAACGGGTTGAAATACCGTTTAACTTTAAACGGTATTTCAACTCTGGCGCTTTCCCACTGCAGCCTTAAACGGTATTTTACCGTTTTAAGGCTGCAGTGGGAAAGGGGCATCAGAGTGTTGATATGCATAATAATGTTAGGTTGTGTGTAGGAAGGTTATGGTTATGCTGCTTGGCAGTGGTTAGGATAATGTACTCAAAAGGAGAGATCGGAATAGGGATTTGGGCTAGAGATGATAGGTATATATTTGCATGTCATTCACATGCATGATACTGAAATTCTAAAGAGTTGATAAGTTTGCCAGGAGACAAGGTAGACTGTAGCAGAAGAAGAGCAGAAGACCTAGGACTGAGCCTTATGGTATTCCAATTGATGTAAAGCAGTGATGTCTAACTCATGGCCCTCCAGCTGTTGTGGAACTACACTTTCCAGCATGCCCTGACACAGATTTTATATAATGGATTGATAAAACTGTGGCAGGGCATGCTGGGACGTGTAGTTCCACAACAGCTGGAGGGCCATGAGTTTGACACCACTGATGTAAAGGAATTGAAGAGGAGGTTGATTCAGAGAAACATATACTGAAAGTGTGATTTGATACGTAGGATTTGAATCCGTACAATGTGGTATGCTGAAGAGCTAGGGATTGTATTTTTGTATCAGAGAGAGTAGTCAAGTGTCAAAGGCAGAAGAGAGATGCAGGAGAATATTTAGTGAGTAATCACCTTTAGAATGTAGCAGTGATAAAATCATTCAATAACTTAGGTTATTCTGGTTGGTGCGTAAATTTCCGAATTTTTTCGGAGCGGACCGCACGCCACGCTGTGCGGACATCGTACGAAGAAATGCCCACCGGTCCTCCGCATTCGGACGGACTCACTCTTTAAGAAGAGGGCGTGTTTACGGACGACATCCAAACCTTGCATGTGCGGTGGACACACATATTCTGCACTGTCTTACAGCGTCAGAACGGACGGGAAGCTGGCCGTACGCACCGATGCGGTGTATTAACGCAAAACTCACGACTATTATCTTTCAGCATATATTTGTGTGTTTAGTAATGGTCCATTTAGGCTGCAATGGTTCCAATTAAAGCAATGAAGAGTGTAATTAATGAGTAATGAGTAGAGGAGTGGATTGTATTGTGTTCAGCTGACTGTGGTTCAGGTGCGGCCGTACTAATTGGGCGATCCGAATGCCTAGCGCATGACCGAGTGGTGTCCGCAAAGTGAAACTTGCTTATGAAGACCGCATATTTCCTGGCTGTTGGTTCGTTTGCAGTCGGTGTTCTATCCGAATGCACGCCTACCAGAATTAGTGCACTCCCTCGTGTACGCCCATGTTTACGCCCAGTTTAGCCCACTTTGAAACTACACTCCTGTGTAGTTCCGAATGACGCCCATATTACGCCCATATTTCACGAGTGAATGCGGTGCACATTTCTGTATGGTATTAGTGAGAACGAGTACGGAGACCGTGCGTGGCACATGCGCATAGCGTTGCCCACGCATGCGCAGACGGCTAAAAAACGCCAACCGAAAGAATTCGGAAATTTACGCATCAACCAGAATAATGCCCTAAGTGCTGTCCCTGTTGAGTGTTGGGAGTGAATAGCTTCTAATAGTTGTACGAGGCAGATGTAGGCAAGTTTCTTCGTTTGTAGGGTCATGGGAGCTGAGAGATGGGATGGTAATATGTTAGGATCAGAAATCTGTTTTCTTTTTTAAGAATAGAAGTAATCACTGGATTACCTTGCATGTTCAGCTTGTAAATAGTAAAGGAGACATAACTCTAATAATTCCTAGGAAGATGAGTAGCTTGACTATACTTTTTTTGTGGGATCCAATGAAGAGTGGGTGCCAGAGGGTTCATGTAGGTAATTGAGCAGGTCACTGGCTGTGGAACAGCATACCATTTCATTTTGGATCTTATCAGTCTTGTCCTTTAATAGGTCAGATCTTGTGCACTGATAGTAGCTGTTGGATTTGGTGAGGGAGGGATAAGTGAGTTATTGTATTTCAAACTGGTTTAGAAGTTTGAGCAAAGATGTAACATTGGAAATCGGTTTGTTTCTTTCAATAGGAGTGGTAGATGTTATATGTGAGGATGTAACAAGGTTAACAAAACGGACATTCTGCTTTACTTAAGCATATTTATAAGTGTATTGTTAATTTAGAATGCCATGATTGACATCTAAGTTTACATGAAGACCTGGAGTCTCTTCACTGAGGGCTAGTTGAAGAGCTTGGTTAAGGTATGATACAGTAATCTCAAGAGAAGTAAATATAGAAATATTTTTTGCTGCAGGTTTAAGGAGGCTTGGTAGACTTCAGTGACACAGGGCTTGAAGCAATGGAGGCATGTGTAAAGATGCTAAGGTTTGATCTGAGAGAAGGGAAAGAGTCAATAAATTCAGAAACAAAGCTAAGTATGGTGAGTACAAGAGTAATGCAATGAAACCTGATGGTTATATATTTATTAAGTTTATTATATAGTGAAGCAAAATATTTTGCACTTTACGATTGGAAACAATTATAAAACAAAGCTGGATGATAATAGTCATAGAGGTAGAAAGTCCCTGCTTGCAAGCTTACAATTTATAAGGAAATGGTCATTGATCCACACGGATAGGTGTTTACTATTACATAATGGTTCACCAGACTGCAAAGGTTCTTAGTGAGCTGGATGATATGGTCACACAGCAATATTGGCCAAGGGGCAGAAGGATGTAAAGTTGAAGACAGAAAATATGTGAGGATATGCGGACTGTAGAGTAGGGATGTAAATTGTATAGGAAAGATAATGAAAATTAGAAGGGTGGTTCCACAATTTCATATTCTTGCCTGGAGAGGTGAGTTTTCAAGGAACAATTGAAGGTTTGGAGACTAGAGGAGTCTTATTGTGCATGGGAATCTAAAAGAGGGAAGCCTCAGCAGTACGGTTGATGAAACCACAAGATGTCATTGCAGAGTTCCTGTAGAGCTCCTAACTTCTGGATTACCTTGCTTTGAAAACACATTGATGGAGATACCCTGCACAGTGCTGTTGGACATAAGGGATAGCATGTATCAACATACTACCCCAATCCAGTCACAAGGTAAATGTAGTCATTTTGACATTCATAACGCCAACATCACAATGATGACATGGTTCAAACTGTCTATAAGCACCATGTCAACATCTTTAGAATGTCAACAATTTAATCTGAACTGTAGCCACTGCCAGGAGGGTTAAGATGTGTGGGGAGGTTAGGAGTAGGCACTAGGTAGAAGATTTAGAGACTAGAATTCATGGTGAATACTGCCGCTGAGACATCGCTACTAATACTTATCCTCATGTGTTCATGGAGACCTGGAAGAAGACATGGGAGCCGCTGACAGTGTTACCATGTTGAGAAGATAATGGACAACTGTACCCAGTCCCACAATCTTAAACCTGTAACCAGGCATGTCTTGCAACTCGTTAATGGGGAGAAAGAATGGTGAACGAACTAGGTGAGACTTATGCCAGGTAGATGTCTCTAATAGCCACAATACTTGGTAGCTGTCAGGACCCAGACTTTAACTCATCAGCACTTATCAGTGAGTTTGTGAGCTGCTCTACGGAGGTCATGTGGGCGCAAAGGACTCTGGTGTTGGGGCACTCTTATGCATAAACAATTAAATAGAACATATTTAAAAAAAAAAATTATATTATATATAGCTGTCTGTGTCGGCCCGGCACTCTCCTCTCAAACAATCAGCTGCCCCCGGTGCCTTCAGCAAATATCAAAGTAGCGTGAAACAAGAAATAGCGGCACTCAGACGGGTCTTTTCAATGAATATATTTCAGTGAAGCAAAAACTCTGAAGTTTTTGCTTCACTGAAATATATTCATTGAAAAGACCCGTCTGAGTGCCGCTATTTCTTGTTTCACGCTATATATATATATATATATATATATATATATATATATATATATAGTCTCTTTTGTGAAGTCTCGTGAGTGCCGCTGATTCATTATATATATTTGCACATGACTAAGGTGCTGTCCTAGCACCGAAACAGCTGTCGTGCGATGACCGTTGGTGGAGGAGGACTGGTCTCTATTCTCTATGGCTTCTAAACACTGCTAAGTATACTATGCCGTTTATGCCTGTACTGGACTCCTCTTGATGAATTTTTTCTGTCACTCTGCACTTTAAAAAAATTAAAAAATGTTTTGATATTTTTTTAAAAAAATCTGAAGTTGCTGGCTTTCAGTCTTGCTTTTTCTATATATATATATATATATATTTTTTTTTCTATACACCCTACACATCAGTACCATTCCAGACAGTTCTAGTCTGGTAAGAGGCAAGCGTCAGTTCCAAACAGTCCAAAAGCATAGTCAGTTCCAGCCTGATTCCAGTATCATTGCAATTGATATGAATTCCAGAGAGAGTCCCTCTCCTCTCCTCATTCCACAGCATTGGCTCATGCTCAGTAACACCAAGTCTTCCAAATTCTTGCCCATAGCTCCAACCACTGACCTGCCAGTGCCACTCTTAGGAACAAACTATGTGCATATTAAAACTACTTATTTACTAGACTAATAAGTCCTATAGCTACAGAAGAATGACAAGTTCAAGCATTCCACAGGTTGCATTCCTCACATAGGGTGTTATTCTTGTTCACTCGGAAAGGCACAACCTAACTCTCTCTGCACATGTTACATCTGCCTCACCTGCAGTGCACATGGTTTTGTCCATAAGAGAGTGATTGTGCCTTTGCGAGTGAACTAGAATAAGGGCCACAGGGCCTTATTCTGGTTTACCCTCAGAGGCAAATTCCTTCTAAAAATGGACAAAACCATGTGCACTGCAGGGGGGGGGGGGGGGAGAGAGATATAACATGTGCAGATAGAATTGGATTTGGGTGGGGTTTTTCTTCAATATGAGATCTATATTGCAGTGTAGAAATATAGTAGTCAGTATTTTCCCTGCACAGAAACAAAATAGCTCACCCAAATCTAATTCTCTCTGCATGTTACATCTCCCCCCCCCCCCTGCAGTGCACATGGTTTTGTCCATTTGAGAAAGAATTTGCCTCTGAGGTTGAACCAGAATTAGGCCCATAGTCACATGGACTCCATTCTTCCTTGTGGAGCTGTTTTAACATGGAATTTAAAAACCAAAATTGTATTTTTGATGTGGATGTTTTTTCTTTTTCTTTTTGTCCATGCGGTCTCCTGGGAAAATTCTTTGTCATGGTTGCATATAATGACAGTAAAGACCCATACACACTGGGCGATTTTGAGCAGAAAGCAGCTCAGTTTCACAGTTTCAGCTGCTTTTAGCTCAAAAGCCTCCCAGTGAGTATCAGCAGGCTATAAGTGCTGATACACACTCCCGCCCCATCACTAGTGGCCACCATTCATCATTCACCTACTCGTATTACCAACATCCTGCTACGGAAAGCCGTTCACAGTGGAGAAAAGTCGCTGGGCAGGGGAAAAAATAATCTTAAAAATCGATCAGTGTGTATGCACGGAGCGATTTTCAGCCCAGCTATTTTAGCTATCATCGCTGTGCATGAGGGTGCGCACCTCCATTGGTCATTAACAACTCCCTTCCTCCTCTAAAAATGTACAGATTAGGGAGCCCTTGTTAATGATGACCATACAGCAGCATGGCAGACTTCCCCACCTCCGTCTATCCCTTGCCTGCTGGGCAAGTATGTATGCACTTATGCAATATCGGTGTTGGTGGGGACTCGTATACCGTGTACACGGCTTATGTTCTCTCATGCAATATGCTGACTGTTTTAAAACTTGTAAACAAACATTTTAATGTAGAAATAACATTTTTATTTTTAAAGGTTATAAGATATCGTTTACAAATCAGCCATTGCCCATAAATGATATGTGTGGTAAAAATTAATTTACTGCATGTGAACCTTGCGATTATGAGTACTAACAGCCATAAATGGATTCAGTGACAATAAAATATACATAAAAGGTGCTAACCGTGAAGATCAAAGTTTAACCCTTTGAGTGCCAAGTAAATTTGTCATAATAGGTGTGAAATACACACTAATAGAAGATTATTTTTCCAATATGCCTAGTTGGAATGAAAATCTGATAATTTGTCCAATTTGATTGATTTCAATTTGTTCCCAGACATTTCCAGATTCTCGTTCCAATCAGCCAGCTTGGTCAAATAATTGTATCGTGTGCATGGGGCTTAACTCCCACTGGAGCAGATGTATTAAGCCTGGAGAAGAGATGAAATGGAGATAAAAGCGAAAGGAGAACGCACCAGCCAATCAACTCCCAACTGTAATTTTCAAACACAGTTCATTGGCTGGTGCTTTATCTCCACTTTTTCTCTTCTCCAGGCTTAATACATCTGCCCCAATGTCATTTATTTCAACTGCTAGTTAGTAATCAGTGTTCCATAACATCTGAAAAACTACCTTTTTTTGGGTGCAATATTTAACTAAACTTCAAATAATTGACTTGGCTGTATTCATATTTATTTATACTAAAAGAACAGTCGCTGGGCGGGATGCTAGCATTTTTTAGCGGATATTTTGAGTATCTCTCACAACTAAGTTGTCACTCAAAGGGTTAAAATCACAATTTAATGCATTGATTACAGATATTACTATATTTACAGAAGTTCTCTCTCAACTATATATTGTGGTAAGGTTATGAAGATTTGGTGGCCTCTATCTTGTACTGTTTGGCATAAAATATTAACAGAAGAAATTTTAAATATCATACATTCAAGATTTTTGTTTGCACAACCAAAGGCTGTTAATTATGTACTATGAAACATCACTAAAGTCAGGTTATGAATACTTTAATAAAAAAAACTTTACAATCAATGTAGCCAAAGAGTCCGCAGAAAGAAAGCAAAGCCACCAATGTGTTTTATTTAATAATTGCATTCAAATATATTTTTCTTAATTAAATATCCCCCTTTCAAGTACCCCTCTCAGAAACCACTTATTTTGTACAAGATTCCTAGAACTCTGGTCTGAGCTATGGATGTGCTTAGTCTGCTATCACCTTATTAGGTGTGAAGGTTTATTGTAGGGTACCCAGCATACACTTGGGTTGGAGTATAAGCTCTAATAACAACATTTAAGTGTCATTATTTTGATATCATAGATTAATAGACAATACATTTTAACCAAAACCGATCTCAAGGTTTTCCTGGTGTTGCTGGTTCAAACTGAGAAGGTTTGATAGCTGGTCAGGGTCACCATTTATCATTTGGGGCTTTCAATACGCTGCAATGGTACTTTGGAATGATCTGCTCCTTTCTTACATGATAGTATCAGAACTACTTCTGTTCCATCATCACTCATTATTGAAATAGTATCAGGAGCCTAGAGGGGATTACACTGGTATCCAAAAGAAACAACTTCTCAAAATAATCATTGGAGCTAATGGCTAAAAAAAAAAAAAAAAAATTTGGTTGTCCAGTCTATAGATTTGTTTTATACAAGTTTACATTTTTTTTTAATACAACTCCTTTGTTTGGGACCTGCACCTTTATCAACATTGTCCATTGTCATTTCAGTGGAGATTCTTCTCCTTGCTGTCAAGGAGAACCTGACCTTAGGTGGAAGATCAATACATAACTCCTCATTGAATAGCAGTCTGGCTTTAGATTGATTAAAACATAAACACACAGGAAAATAAAAAAGTTCCCTAAAAGAGTATAAACATTGGGTTATTTAGAACAATGATTTTGTATGATTAAATATTATAACTCAGTCTAGCTAGTGAGCTACTGCAAATTGGTGATGGGCACAAGGGTAAAATTCAAGTCATCATTTATTTTGCTTTTTGAAGCCAAGTTTAAAAAATGTAGGTTTTCTGCAACAAGAAGTTATTTTTAGGTAAAGTAGTTATAAAATTCTATTTCACGCTCCTAGTTGTTGCTTAATAGGCTGTGCTTGAAAAATGACATAAGCTGATTGGCTGGTACTTTATCGCTCTCAAAGGCATACTACATCTCCAATATTACCTTTACAGTATCATCTAAAATTGTTTACAGTAGCCAATGTGTGCCAACAAGATCTTTGCAATGTTGCCAGGTATCCCAAGTCAGGGGGAATATGTAACAGCCTTCAAGAATGTGTTCAATCTGCCCAGATTTTTAAAGTAGTAATCATCTACAAGGCAAAACTGGTCAAATTTGCCCTGTAATTGATTGCGGCTTTAAAAACACAAACGGACCCACAGACATTCTTAAACAGAATGCACCTCACAGACTATTAAATGTTTTCTTATATAGAACACTAGGGGTGAGATTTAATACGATGAGAGATTCAGAAAGTGAGAGATTTGGTAAGAAATCTCCAGTTTTTTTAAAGCGGCAATCATTTACACGGCAAAACCAGTTTGCTTTTACAGTGTAAATTATTGCCGCTTTAAAAAAAACCCTGGAGATTTCTTACCAAATCTTTCACTTTCTGAATCTCTAATCCTATTAAATCACTCCCATTATCTTTGAATTTTAAAGAGTCATATCACTTAATGGTTTCACATGTTGGTTAATTTTACAAATAGTTAAAGAAAAAAGGTATTTAATATCCACTAGCTTTTTAGTTAGCAAATCCTAATAATAAATACTGTAATTGCTTACATGAATGAATAACATAACTTTGTCAAGACCCAAATGCCTTTAGGGTAAAAAGTCATGATTTAGCAAAAATAACAATATTAAATATAAAGAAACTGTTTTTCAAAAAGTTATGATACCCTCTGTTGGAAAAATTGAGACATTAAAAATATTGCATATGATGTGCAATTAGCATCAGCGAGTATAATAATCATTTCATTCATAAACCTTTCTTGAAATATTTTTTTATTGATTTACAAAAGCTTTTCTTAGGACTTCTACCTTAAACATAATAGAAAAGAGCAACAACAAATATAAAATACAATCTATGGAGTTATAAAAAAAACCTATCATGTTCTAATTTCCAGCACCTTACTAGTAAACATAAAGGGGTATATTCAATGCGGTGGCAAGGAGGGTTTGTACGGCAAAGGTAGCTTATTTTTAGCATGGAAAATCCATCCTTGCCGTCCTACCCCCCTCGCCATATTAAATGTTTGGAAGAAAACCTAGCCGTCAGAGGAAGGCAAATATCCCCTTAAACAGATGAGGTTCACTGCAAATGCAGTGAGTCCGCTGCATTTTGTGGTGAGCCCTGCTTTTTTAATGGGCACACTCGCCTTTCTACCTTGCTGAAAAGAACAAGCAAGGTGGAAACAGCGAGTGAAGGAAGCAGTTGAATACTCTGACGGCGAGCTATTGGCACTGCTCGCCGTCAGAGCATTGAGAGAGAGAGAGAGAGAGAGAGAGAGAGAGAGAGAGAGAGAGAGAGAGAGAGAGAGAGAGAGAGAGAGAGAGAGAGAGAGAGAGAGAGAGAGAGAGAGAGAGAGAGAGAGAGAGAGAGAGACACACACAGACAGACAGAGACAGAGACACATTGTGGGTAAAATGACTTTTGTACATTCTGGAAGGTCCAGTCATACTTTTGTTCATGACAGGGTTCGCAAATACTCGCTATAGCGAGTATTTTACCCACTTTGGAGCACCAGGGACTCATTTTTTATGAATGGCTGGGTCCCCTGGGACCCGCTCCACCCATTTCGGCATGCACGCCGTGTTAATATGTGTGACAAGGGCGGAGGGATCTGTTTCCCCCTGAGTTGTGATGCGACCGTTGAGAAGACACAGCATGACGGCCGCTTCACACATCTGCTGGGCGCGAAAATGAAAGGGTCCCTGTCACCGCAGAGTCATAGGCAGCAGTGCACGGAAGCCGCGTAAGCTGGCTCCTGCATTGCGCCTCAACAACAGATGGCTGGAGCCAACACCAGAAGCAGCTGCTCAGCAGGGGATCAGCTGCGGCTGGTGTGAGGACGGAGCACGAGCAACTGAAACCAGCATTGGGGGCCAGAACCAGGGAGGTGTGACAGTGAGGATGGAGCAGACCCGGTCAGGAAGTAGAGGTAAGAGGGGTGCGTGGTCCATTTAGCAGGCTGCTTGGCTGTGTCATGTAAGGGGATTTATTGCTAGCAGGACTCGGGCTGCAGACTTCCCTCCTCCTCTCCTACCTCGCGTTGCTGCTCTCTTGTGTGTCACTGTCACCTCCTCCAGGCTCTGAGTGCTGGCTGTTATTGGCCCACTTGTCCCCTCCTCCCCTCACTGCACGGCTGGCAGAGAGGCTGCAGCTCACCAATTAACTCTTAACAGGCAGAGCTGCCTGTAGGAAAGGAGCCTATAGACTGCTGGGATTTCACTAACCCTATCCCTCCTGTTCCTGCTGCCATTACTTTTTGTTCTAGAAACAATGGACAGGGGCAGAATCCTGATTGGTGCAGCACAGGTGTCCCTATTCCGACATTATGCCTTTTTCTAGTATATGTGTATCTTGCTTTATGTGAGTGGGCAAATTGCCAATTGATACCCCCCCAACCCACAATAGCCACAGTTTTGGGGTGCCCAAATCTATGTTTGCTTACCAAAAAAAAAAATAGTGTCAGGCTGGCCCTTGGCTCAGGGTATATGCCATATGGAGGAGAGGAGGAGGTTTCTGTATGTGCCATGCTGGGGAAGGGGAGAGGAGGCTTTATTCCGTTGGGACCCAGAAAAGGTCAAGTAGGACCCTGATTTTTGTACGTGAGGGGTCCCAGGGACCCATAATTTTAGGGGGTTTTCGCGATCCCTGGTAAGTAGTTAATCTATTACCATAAACAATTTGCCTCTTTGCAAATTCACAAATAACTGTATTTTGTAAATGGAGTCAGTTTTAAAAGTAGCCAACAAGTGCCAAGTTAAAAGTTAGCTATTGCTGGCTACTTTAAATGGTACTCTACAGTATTTCCAAAATGCAATAAAGCATGGCTTTGGGATTGCTAATGAGTACATAGATTATGGCTAGTTATGAAAAATAACTTAAATTCCCAAAACCAGTGCTTGAAATAGCTTCCTTTAAAAAGCCTCACACATACCATAAATTTTAAATGTATCCTATCTAACACTGTTTTCAAAATTCTATCCTTGCTATAACAAAGATTTGGTATGTCTTTTAAGTCAACATTAGAATGTCTTTTATCACATTCACTTGGATACCTTTGACCTGTACAAAACCAACTGGTCAAGAAACTCAGTTTTTCAATGATTTTGAAGGGCTGCCACTACATAGATTAAGCAACTTTCGTTTTGCTGGAGGGCTGTTATTGTAGTTTTGAGGGACACAAGAGGTTAGAATTGCGGAGACTGTAGCATGTCCTGGCAGGGCCATATTAGAAGAAGTTGGCTTCAATACAATTTCACATTCAGGTTGTGATGAAATTATAATGGAACTAGTATTTGTGTTTGACAGATTGTTTTCACTAGCTAATGGGCTCTCAAAGAATTGTGGATGTTGACTATTGCCATTTTCAGATGTAGAACATGTGCTATATGGACCTTTTGCTTCATGAGATACTGAAGCTTTCTTAGAAATTTTGGCAACTTGGATTTTAGTGTGCCTTTTAAAAGTAGGAGACACATTGCCATGATTGCCAATTTTCTGGCTTTCCAGATCACACATCATGTAATGGAGCTCGCTGACTTTATCATTGAAGGCCGCTTCCATGGAGTTCTCACTTGAGGTCCTGGTGCGACTTAGTTCTTCATAATCGGTTGTGTTTGGTCTTCTGATTGACTTTTTATCTGATGAATTTGGCACTGTTTTTTGTCTTGGTATTTCAGAGTCCTCCTTCTGTTGTCCACAATTATCATGGCAAAAGTTAAAAAATGTTGGCTTTGGTTCATGGGGGTATTGTGTGCTCTCACCATGGGTCAAACTGTTCACATTTTTTGGAGAGCACAGTTTGCCCATTTCCCTTTTTCCAGTTAAGTCATCAAACACTAATTTCCTAAGATATGTCAGAGGTTTTTTTAAACTACCATTATTGAAAGAACAGCTTGCTTTGCTGTCTGGTGTATTCAACTGAAGAGAGCTAAAAGGCTGTGATAAGGAAGGGCTACCAAAGACATGGGCCGATTTGTCCATTGGCCTGTTTTTATCTAAAGACATTTGTTCATTCTCACCCAACATCACAGACAAGCATTCACTTATTTTGTTTTTTGCTTCAGGTGACTCTAAATTTGCATTAAGAGCTTTGTTTAAGCCAAATGCGTGCCCATTTGAAGTGGAGCAGATTCTGTTGGAATCATCCAAATTAACTCCTGTTTTATGGTTATGATTTGGAAATGTTTCTTCAGTGTTCACTTCACTGCAATTTTTTGCATTTGCAGCTCCATTTGCATGACCTTTAATGAAGGCACTATTTTGATGATCCAGTTCATCCGTTTGCTTATTCTCTGGTGATCTTTTCAGCTGCTCAACCTGAGCTTCCACTTCTTCTATGTACTGATCACTCCTCTCTAGAGCTTTTTTAAGTCTGCTTATTTCTCGTTCATACTGGTCTACTTTTGAGTGCAGTGCTGCCACTGTAAACCTTCCAAATCTAGAAAAGGAGGAAATAATAAAAAAAAGTTAAAAAAAAGGTACATATATAAAATGTATTATGTGTAACTGCAGCTCCCAGCACTCTTTGAGCCCAACAAAACTGCTCAATGCCTTAAAAGAACAAATAAATAGAAAGGTCATAGGTGCGACACTAAGGTCATAACGTTTTGGTATCCAATACCAGTCATTTGATGAAAGGCATTTCTTACTGAAGCACGGTAAGCATTGTGGGTAAAGGATGCATACTGGGCCCACTACCACAGGACATACTTAAAAGGAAGTAGTCTCCATCCCATATTATAATCTGGAACCCATTCAGCGGTGCAACACTCATCATTGGGTATATGCGCCTTATGTTTTGAGAGTGCAATTCTGCCCCTCGGTTTCTGAAAGTAAGCTCTAACAAGCAAGGCCTTCTCTCCTCGTATGTTTTTCCTTCAGACTATTTTTTACTCCATACTCCTTTCAACAGCACCTAACCCTAGGTCTCTGTCACCCTAGTGATTGTTTCAGTGTCCTGTCCCCTGTACTTGTCCTAAATTGTAGAGAGAGATCCCATAGACTTTTCAGTCTTATTTATTGCAGGAGTTTTCCTCAGTGATTCAAGGATATGACACTTCTATACACTTGTACATGTATACCATGCTCAACTATAAGCAAAAATGCATGTCAAATGCAAACATATATACATAAACAGAGTGAAATGTGCAAATCAGCAGTCCTTAATCATGTTGTAAATAAGAAATTCCTCATGTACAGAAATAGATTTGGGCTAATATTAAGAGCATATCAATACATTATCTCCTGGTTATACAATGCATGACAGACTTATGGTACCCATACACAACGGATTGAGCCGAGAAATCAGCCCAAATCGGTGGTGCATGATGTCCCCGTCAGGTCCGATGTGTGGTCCAGTGTGCACTGGACCTTTAGACCAAACTACAATGTATTTTAGCTTTCTTAAGGCTCAACAGTGTAAGGGAGACTTTTCTAATCCGTATGTGAAGTGTTTAAAAACCAACAAAAATCATTATGGTGGCAAGTGATGTTAAGGTATACCTAAAAAAAGATACTGTATAGAACATGAGTTTAATAATAAAAAAAAAAAAAAAAAAAACGGCAGTTGTTTCCTAGAACGGTGCCCACGATTTCCATCATATGGGCTCCTAAAAATCTCATTGCATTGCATCCCCCTGGAATGTTGCGGCATGCGATGCAATTTGATTTTTAATTGTACAAGCACCCATGCCATGAGATGTGATGGGTGCTCGCAATGAGATGTAACCCCCAGTATCCACGCCATCCCGAAGAGTGTCGAGCGGCGGCGGTACGCATCCTCCGACATTTTCATACCCCCACTATCCTTCGAGCCCGAAGCGTGGTGAGCCCCACGAGGGGACACTGATTACTTTACATGTATTCCGCGTCCGCTCGTCACGATTCGGGCTCGTATTCCATGTCCGCTCACCACGCTTCAGGCTCGGTGGCTCGCCACACTATCAATAATCAACTCCACGCCAACGTGGGTAGTGGGGGTATGAAAAGGTCGGATGCTTGTACAATTAAAAATCCCATCGCAAAAAATCGCGTGGTAGGAAACAAGTACCAAAAAAAACTCCTCAACAACCATACTTTTTTCAAAAGACACTACAATGGTCTGAGGATAAATTGTTCATGAAATGAAAAGGATATCTAGAGGAATAGAAAGACATAACAGAAAAGTAGCCATGTGAATGACAAAGTGTAAGGTAGTCCACTGCTTTGGCATTTGTGCTTCTATGCTGTGCCTCAGAAACAACAGCCATCACAGAAACAACACATCAATGAAATAATGAATCAGAAACGCCATCAGTTTTTCCTTTGTCCTTTTTTTCCCAAAAGCCCTTGTGTATAAATCATAGTAAAATCTGCATAATTTATATCTGTAGGCTAATTACAGCTTAGTCATTAATATCTTTAATTAAATCAGAATGGGAAAACATTCTTAATTAATGTTAGTGAAATGATCTTAAAGAACCAGCACTTCTGTTTGAATAACTGCAACCAGAGGAATACCTAAGCATTTGAAAACGAACATGAGAGGATTGCGTGCATCATTTAAGCGAGGACACAATTACCTAAAACACTTCTAAGCACTTCTTGTGCAGTCTGCTGGCACTGATGCTATTGTTCTCGATCATGTTTTCCTTTCTTACAGGTCAGGAGGGTGACAAGAATCAGAGGCATGCAGAGTTGTAGAACAGTAAAATAAAAACATTCTACATACACTCATACACCTTTCCCTGTTGTAAACTTGAACTCCTCTTAACCAGCCTAGTATCCCTTGGTTAGCTCTATGAGCGGCCATGTGAAACGGACACTCAGCTGGTCAAAGTTCTGTAATTAGCTCAATCAGACATGTCAGTTTGTTCTAGTTGTCACAATGATCTATGATGACTGTAAAGAATATGTAACAGGCCAAGTGTTTAGTACAGCAGGTTATAAAATACATCTATTGATTCCCCTGGAAAGACTGTGTCACACAACATTTGTTTGGTGGATGGACATTTTAATAAGGGAAAACGCAAGTAATGAAGAGCTCATGAGCAGTGGGTCCCGGAAAATCAATTGCTAAGTAACAGACATCTATTTTTACAAAGAATCACTACATAATAATGGGGTCAGGCTTACCCATTCCAAAATCTAGAACATGACTTAAGACATATTCTGGTTATGCATAAACAAACACAAAATAAAAGTTCCCAGCCCTGAGTTACTGTAACAGTAGTGTTTCCCAATTTGAGTCCTCAAGGCACACTAGGGGGTACATTTACTAAAGCTTCTAAAACTGAGAAGAGGGGATATTGCTCATAGCAACTAATCAGATTCCATAATTTCTCTATTGCATTCTAGAAACAATCAAATCTGATTTGTTGCTATGGGCAACATCACCTTTTCGGTTTTAGAAGTTTTGGTAAATTTACCCCTTAGTGTGCCTTAAGAACCGAGGTTGGGAAACACGACTGTACACATTTGCTATTCTTTGTATTTTGTGTATGCAATCGATAACACTGGAACCAAGATGGAGGCTCAGTAAAAGGCTTACACACTATTATTAGAGACGTGCGGGTTCGAATTTTCTCGGTTCCTATGGCCAAATGATCGCAAGTTAAGATTTTTCAGACTGGCTATCGGCTGGCACGTGTTTTGCCTAGCCATAAGATACCGCTTTGAGATTTGAGTAAGTCCGTGTAAAACCGAACCCACACATCTCTACTTATTAACTGGGTGAAGAACAGGATGATTATACCTTGGATTGATTATGGGTTTGGTTTCTTATTACACCTCAATTTCAAATTTAACACAATTACAATAACACTTGTTATACACGTTAACTTCTGTAGGATGCTTTCCACTTCTCGATTGTAAAGTGAAAAAAAGACATGTAATTTTTAAGTATAGATATATACAGTATATACACACCATGCATTTCAGCAAAATTATGGTACATTTTGTGTTACTCAACACAGTATTCTGTATTATTTCTCAAAAAACAAATATAATATAGCTACATTTTAGTCTGAAAATAGGTCCAATTTATTTGAGATTATAAAAAAAAAAAAAAAAAATGGCAACACTTCCTATTACATGTTCTGTTTATTGGACAAGGTGGTGGTATGGGATCTAATGTATATCTGAAGAAAGCACGTACTTTTGTGGTGATCGGAGGTCTACCTCATTTTTGAGTCGGAGATTCTCTCTCGCAAATTCAATATTCTCATTTTTCAGCTGCCGGTTTTTCTACAATAAAAGGAAATAGTTTAATATTAGTACAACAGGTAACACACTCAGACTAAAACGCAGACAAGAAAAGCAGATATGTCTTGCCAATGTGGGAACATCGTTTTTAATTAACACTGGGACAGAAATGGCACTTTGTATTCATATTCCCTGAACACAACGCAAGTTTCCTATCTAGGGAGGCAAACAAAGCTTTGCAGTTAGTTCAGAAAGTCATTAAGGAAACGTACTAATTGCTTTTCCATGTTTTTTCACATGACTAGATATTTTGTGGCCAAGTAGAATTACAATATGCAGGTATCAGCAAAATAGATGATCATTTTCTACACTTGACTAAATAAAACAAGACATTAAATGTGAAATAAGAAGGCTCGCAAAACCGGCAAGCATTCAGTTCGCAAGTAAATTCCTGACAATAAGTAGCTGGCTCTTCTGACATGTTCCGCTTCAGAAAATCTGGGTGATGTCAGTTTAACCATTTCAACCTAAATCCAATGCAGGTCTTTAGTAATTTATACATTCTTGTGACGCACACAGCTGTGCCAGACCCTGAAGAGTTAAATGACCACTAAGCCTAATTTTTTTTTTAGTTTACTTAAAAAAAGCTAGTAATAGCATCCATAAATATATGCAGAGCGTTATGGTATCGGACTGAAAATATTTTAGTTAAGGATGTGATCACGGATCGGAAGATCTTCCAGAGTACAGCAGATTTTCTGATCAGTAATCCAATAGTAGAGTACAATCGACAGACACTTGGCCAAAATTCATAAGAAACATCTTGTATTCACCTGCACGAAAACTGTCAGAAACTGACAACTCATTCTGTCAATGGAATATTTACCTAGATTAGAATAGGTAGGATCAGTACGCACTATGCAATTTGTTGTTCGTCTGGCCTATAAGCAACACTGCATAGTGCATGTCTGTGTGTACAGACAATGGGCAGTATTCAATGAGAAAAATTTGCCCTGTTTTATGGCGAATTTGTGCTTTTTTGGCCTTGGACAGAGCATTTTGCTCTCCAAAAGCGAGCAACCCTATTCAATGTGAAATATTTGCCGTCTTTCTAAGTGATTTTCGCCGTCTCTCTCCGTGTAGCAATTCTCCATCTTTTCATTTAGAGCTGGAATGTGAACTTTTAAACTAAAAAGGTTTTTTTTTTTAATTTTGGTGTAAAAAAAAAAAATCAGGATTTTTCTTCTGTGAAGGGGCATGTTATTTTTATTCATGTGCTTATAGCTCTTTTTTACACAGAGCAGCCAGCAGGGGGCCGGAGCTCTCGAGCCGCTCATTAGATATTCATATATTCACTGCATCCGATCATTACATATGCACGATCGGGTGCAGTGAATACTGGGTCCCCCGCTGGCTATAGGGGGGGGGGGCAGCTTGTGCTGCCTGGGTCCCGGGGAGCCCACCTCCCCTCCACATATGTTCTGGGGCAGCCAGGGAGCCGTCCCACGGCTCCCTGCCAGCTCCCTGCCGCGGACGCTCGTCCGCTGCAGGGGTTAAGACTCGCCGCGAGTGGCGGCGAGTCTTAACCACATTGAATAGAGGGAGCAGGAGTGGCAGCGAGCCCTCCGGAACAGGGCGAGTGCATGGCGAGAGAAAAAATCTCTCGCCATGCACGGCGATTTTTTTTCATTGAATACTGCCCAATATGTCTGAATGACTTCATTCACACAGACATATCTGGTGGTCCCTGCAGTGGATGAGGCTATATCATGCAGATATATTGGTACCGGTCAACTGCACAATAGGTCGATCCACCGAATATGCTGGCCAGACATACTGGTCATGTGCTGTAAACCGAAGAAATTGGAGTAGAAGCTGGTTGTTGCAAAGAATTGTACGATACATGGTTATGGATAGCACAGGTGGATAACTGATTGCTTCATACTGTATTTTGGAATATCTTGAGGATGGGACTCGTGAACACAAAATGCATTTATGTTGTATGAACACATCAAATACATGAAATATACACAAATTGATTTTATTTGTGCATGAAACAAGGTTTCAAAACATAAAACAAAGTTTGTGTACTATTTCAGACACTGAATTTGAATGCTAAGCAATCATTTACTTGTACATATTTAGTGCCAGTTACATAACATGTATCCAGTAGTGCCAGTTAAATATCATGTACCCAGTAGTGCTTTTATCGCCAAAAAATGACCATATATCTGGTTAAGGGATACTCAACCTGTATAGGATTTGAAAACTGCCAGAAGAATTTAGTTCCAAGACGACATACTGTAAATAAACTGCATTTTACAATATGCACTGTGTGAACTATACACTTGTTCATTAACACGGAGTGCCAATGTTGGCACTCAAAGGGTTAAAAGACACAGGGCTTTCCATCTTTTTTTTCATGTTGGCTGCAGAAAAGTAAAAAACGACATATAGCCTGGTGATCCTCAAGCTGTGAGGTTGTGTTGGTGAAATGGTCTTGAAAAAGACGTTGACTAATATGCTAGATTTCCATTAAAGTTGATCTTGTTTGCATCTAATGGTGAGTGCCCTCTACAGTTTAATAATTGGACAGTGTGGGGTTCCGGATGACGGCCTGAGAGTCAGGATTCCGATGGTCAGTACTCAGACATCGGAATCCAGACTGTTTAAATGCCCGACAGTTGGGATCCTGACTACCCGTGGTGGTCCAATAACCCATTAAGGGGGAGTAGAAACTGTGGCGAGTACTGGTGGTCGGGATTCCGATGTTGGTATACGGATAGTCAGGATACCGACTGTCGGCATGCCATACCACACCCCTGTGATGTGAGTGACTGGATATTATCTGTAATGTGCTGCAGAATATGTGCACAATATATAAATAACTTAATAGATACAGTGTAATTCATTACTAAAGACTCACTTTATAGACAAATTAACAAACCACTATATTCATCTCATTACATATACACACAGTTTGGGCTAATTACCGTAGCTTACAACCATCACAAAATGCATAAAATGCAGACAAATATTATGGAAACAAAGTAGGTTACTTTAATAAAGTTTTAGTTTTTCATTAACCAAATAGAATTTAAAAAGGGAGTCAGTTAAGAATATGCAAGAAAGGAAAACTTAAGTATGAATAGCTGCAAATTTTAATATACTGATCCCTAAAAATTGCAATGTAATAATAATAATAATAATAAAAAAACAGAATGGCAAATAATGTAATAAAAAATGTATCAGCTACAAATGGAAAACTCTGAACTCATCTGAGTCAAGACACATTATCCATGAGATTCAAGTGCACATAAATGTCTCAAGCCTGGCCTGATGTATGAGGAATAGCCTCCAAGAACATTATAGTCCCGACCCTCTCAATTCATTCAGTGATAGATGGTTTAGATGGAAATCTTCAACAGAGAAGGGTGCAGGGTTTTGCAGTATTAAACAATGGAGAAAAAAAACAAAACAAAAAAACCATGCATTTACAAAGTGACGTAGGAAGAAGCTGTAATTGGATGTGTTCCAGGATCTCTAAAGGTGCCCACACACTGTGCGATGTGCTCCGTGCATTTTTAACTAGATAGCATCATAATTAGTACAAAACACATATGATAGGCTACTACAGCTGTGTTTTGAACTAGATGTGATGCGATCTAGTTAAAAAAGCACATGCTGCACATACTTTTTGTACTTTGTGATGGGATGTGCATGGGAGCGCACATCGCATCACAAGCGCAAAACGCACTGCGTGTGGGCACCTTTAGAGATCTTTATGGAAATCAAAGAAAATGTTGGTCAAGAACAACTACTCCAAAGATAATCTTTTACCAGGAACAAGCAGAGAAGCATACGGCTCCACCAGGGAGTCTAACTGTTACATAAAAGTCCAGGGCATCGACCCTGCTTTTAGGTTTTTGAACACCTACACAGCTCCTACACCCCTTTCAGCTCGACCAATGTTAAAAAAATAAAAATGAAATATCAAGCCGCACCCTTTCAATCAACAGGCAACCTGGGTTGGACCTAGGAATAATTCTAGTAGTGACCAGGCTTGCGGACAGACCCTGTCACACATAAAAAGGACCGAAGTTCACCGGTTCAGTCCCGATGCCACCCTGCATGCGCCGTCTGTTCACACTGCAACTCTATATTGCTGGTTCGCTGACGCCATCAGGGGGCGTGGGGGGGGGGGGGGGGGGCGTCAGCACATCATCGGGGCGGAGGCAGCTTAGAGCTGGTGCTTTTCCAAGCGCTGCCTCCTCCATAGTGTGAACGGGAAATGGGTCGCTTGACCCGTTTAACCCAATCACACTGCACAGAAACATGGCAACGAACTGGTAAGAACCCTTCTTTTTTACCGGTTGGTATTGCTGTGTTGCTACCCGTTTGCGGGACCCGGTAACCCCTTTCACATCGCACTAATTACCGGGTCGACCTGGCAAGAAACCGGCTTGTACCCGGTAATTAGGTGCAATGTGAAAGGGGTATCAGCTACAATTGCCAAGCCATAGCAAACAAAAAATAAGTTGGCCCTTCTGTTGTAGTAAACTGGTGGAGATCCAACTGAAGCCAATCAGCCTTTTGTGAAAGGTTTGTTCCTGATCAAAGGACTGCAGCTAGCCATATACCATTATGTGGTCATTCAATTGATTGACAAAACTGTTCTGCTTCTTCCTATTAAAGTCTGTGCTATAAAGTAAATGAGAAGGACAACGAAGGTGGTCAGGTAACATAACAGATTTTTCATCAGCAATGAGTAGGGCCAAGCAGCACACATTAGTAGGGAGGATTTACCGTATCTCATGATACAAACAATGCAATGCCATTAACAAATATACAATAGACAACAGTGGCTTCAAAATAGTTGTATAATGCAGCTAAAAGCCCTATTCAATGAGAGTAATTAATCCATGACAACTTCACAGAAGAGAACACAGCATTTTAAATATATTAAGTTTCGTCTTAAAGCAACTGTGTGCATGCTCCCAAGTATGTGTCAAAAAGCAACAATTTTAAATTATAAACTCTGCAAAATAACCATAACTTTGTAATGCTTAGCATAATTTTGGGCGAAACTATGGGTTTACCAACTTTGACTAAGTGACCACATCTGGTGAGTCCTTAAGACAAAAGCTGTGTACACACGCTTAGATTTTTCCCTGTTTTCGATTCGATTTTGCTTATAGGAGCAAAATCGAATCCACATCGAATGGTTTTTAGGACACTTTCGATCTGCATTTGATTCTATGCGCGCTTCCGTTTTCTCAAAATCGAAAAGAAAAATAGACTGTGCAGCCAAGGAAATCTCGAATTCAATCCAGTAAATCGAATGAGTACATTGTGCCTACATTGTGAAATCGAATTGAATGCAAAAGTACAGATCTAATGCCAAATTGAATTGGATGATCTAATGCCAGATCTAATACAAAATTGAATCTTGAATCTAACATCAAATCTAAAGCAAATCTAAGCGTGTGTACAGGGCTTAAGGTTTATGTCCAGAGCACTTGACCCCCAGTTGGGCCAGCACAAGCCAACCGCCCTAAGGCATTATACTGGTTACATCGCCAGTAATTCGTTTTGCGCATCTCCAACGTATACTGTATATATGCGGGGGATACACATGGGATAAAATCTGCACCAGTCTCATAAGCTACAACTCACACAAGACAAAACAATTACCTCTTTCAATTTTTCCAGGTCTTCTGTCACTTTCTTGTTTGCAGCAATCACCATTTCAAGCTTTGTGTTCCATTCCACTAGTAGTTTATCACTAGTATTGCTGCCGATATCTGCTTGTTTGTCTCCACAATTGCAGGGTGAAGTAGCAGTGACAGAATCAGCTACTTCATTAAGTCGCTGCTCTAAAGTAAGATTTGTTCTTTTTAGATCATCTGTCTCTTTCACCAGGGCCTCTATTTCGTCCTGAAAAAAAAAAAAAAAAAAGGTAATACTGTTTTTTTATACAAAACAATGTGGATAACCTTGCTAGTTCAGTTAATGACAGACAAATACAGACACTGGAGCGCTTTTATATATATTTTTATTGCATTTTACTACGTTTATTATTGGTAGGCTATATTGATGTTACTGTAGTCACAGACGTATCATTCACCATATTGCAAGTTATTGTGCCCGGCACTGCAGGGTGTTCTCAAGTCCTAAGGTGCCCACACACTAGAAAGATCTGCGATCGTAAGATGTGCGCATAAATTAGCCTTGAAATCTCTTTTCCGTCCTAGACAAAAGATTTCAGGCAAGCGGACATCTTTACCAAAGATTTTTCTTAAGATCCCGTGTGCGTTCCTATGGATCTTTTGTTAAATCTTCTGATCTTTTGTGCAGCACGTAAGATCAGAAGATTCAGCTAAAGATCCACGGGGCCGCGCATTGGTCCAAAATCGGCCGATTTTCGACCGATTATCGGTAAACATTGGCCGATATATCGGCCGATTTATCGGAAATCGTCCAATCGGCCCAAAAATCATTCTAGTGTGTGGGCACCTTTACTCCCACCTTAAAAACCATGTTCCTCTTTCTACACCCTTCTCACACTCATCTGTTTTTGTACTCCTCACCCTCCCACCCACCATCTCTAATCTGTCCAACATCTTCCTGTCTCTCATCCCTTTCCTCCGTCCCCTATATCTATTACTGCTGTTTCCCCATTGGTCTTCTCCTCTCTGCCTCCAATCTCCCTATCCCTCCCACCTTTCTAAACATTTCTCTCTCATCTTCCCCCCTCTGTCTCTACCTCAACCCAAATCTCTCTCCATCTCTACCTCCCCAAAACCTCTCTCCATCTCTGCCTTCTCCAAATATGGCTTCCTATCTCTGCGAACACTTCCACGTCTCTCTTAAGGTGCCCATACACGGTACAATTATTGTATACAATATCTCATCGCATTGCATTGGTTTTGCAATGCAATGAGATGAGATCTAGTACAAAACGTATGTGCAGCACATACTTTTTGAGCTGTGCGATGAGATGTGTGACGGGAACGCGCACTCATCGCGCATAAAAATTGTACTGTGTATGGGCACCTTTATGTATATCCTCCTCTCTTCTTGTCTGCATCTCAACTGTTATTGGAAACTACAGATCTGGACATCCATAATGCTTTATTGGAGGAAAAGAAAAGCTGTGCTTGGGTGTCAGCTGTGAGGGGGCTAGGTGGAGCTTCCCTGTGCCTAGATGGACACAATGTATAATATAATGGATATCATTTTGTGAGAAAACCAAAAGTACAGGTAAAAATAGGAGACTGTATTTTGCTCTTTAATGTAAACTTAGGGACTTTTTTTGTTTAAACATTTAATTTATTACCTCATATTCCTTGTGGAGAAGCTCAAGTCTCGTTTTACGCAGGTGTTTTCGCACTGAATGACTGACTATGCATTCATTTTCCCCTATTCCACCTATAAAGAATAAAATATTGATAAACAGAGTTTATAATAAATAAGTCAATTCATCACTTGCAGTGTAGTTTTGCATAAACTAATAAATAGAATTAGATGCTATAGTCACATATATGTCAGTACAGAGCACTGCTTGTGGGTTGACAACTTCTCCAAGGATCCTTCTAAACAAATTATGGGGTCTATTCATGAAGCTGAGAAAAGCCCTGTTTGCAGAAAACAGGTCCTTTCTCCGATTTGGGTTACTCACAGAGCTGGTTAATGTGGTGAAGTTCCTGACTTCTCCAGCAGCATCCCAACGCCCATCACTAGCCCCGCCCCTTTAACTTCTAGCAACCCCCACAGCGTTTTCCTAGCCTTCCATGCCGATTCAAGCACAGAAAGGACCCGTCGGCTGACTACAAGCACCGCAGAGGGGACCATGGGAGAAGACAGCACCGCTGGGGCCCAGGACAACTGAATGCATCACCGTAAATGTGAGTGTACATGAACTGCTACTTATAAGCTATAGGTCGCATTTAACTGACACAATGGAGAAAATATACTAAGATAGGAGTTGTAGTTCACATGGGATGTTGCTAATATCTTCTGATTGGTTGACCATAGCAACAGTCCATGTGAAATAGAACTCGCAACTTAGTATATTTACCCCGATGTATAGTGATAAATAACTAGTTATGTACAAGAATAGACCCGTTCATTAATGTGAAGATTAAGTTGTGAACAATGTAGAATAGCAGATTGACATGTTATAGGAATCTTTTCTAGATCTCATAATGTGGAACAGGTAAAGTCATTACAGTCCCTCGCCCAACCATCCCATAATCCAGAATTTCACCCCAATTGAAGCTACACAATACAACTTTAATGCTTTTACCTCAACCACTAAAATTAAAGCCAGAAGCAGAGGCGTATGCATGATGAGTGACACTTAGAAAGCACTGACATTTATTTACCATACCTATGATATCCTTGCAGGGATTCTCAGGAGTAATAGGCACTCTGCAGACTGGGCACTGACTGTTGTGCTTCAGCCACAATTCAATGCAAACAGAGCAGAAGACATGGTGGTTGATACAGATGACAGGCTGACGTACCTGGGAATAACAGAAAAAAAAGCTCATGAAAAATAGGGTATATAATTCTTCATGCCTCTTTTGTAAAACATAGGTAAACATTTTATATAAACCTATTACAGCCAAAAAGGTTGTCAAATCAACAAGTTTATACATCACATTAGGGAATTTATAGTCGGATAGCACCGCAACGTCGAGCTATGTAATATGGGGTTCAGTATGATTTAACAGTATGAACAGTTGAAATACCGACAATCACTTGGCCGAGATGCTTATACTGACAGGGTGTTAATACTAATGGTCAATATCCCACAGGTACATAATACCAACAGTTGAAATGCCGACAAGCAATAAATATATGATCATAATGCCGGACATTTGTTCATCCCTAAAGGCCCATACACACTGGGCGACTTTGAGCTGAAAGTCGCTCAAAATACCCAGTTTGAGCGGCTTTCAGCTCAAAGCCGCCCAGTGTGTATGCCCCAGCGATGAGAGGTGAGCGCTGCTGCGTGCTCTCGCATCATCGCCGGGAATGCCGTTCATCTGCTGGTTATACCAGCAGATGAGCGGCTTTGAGGACGGCTTTGCATAGCGCTGCGCTATGCAAAGCCGTCCTCCACCTCAGTCGGTGCCGGGCAGGGGGAAAGTCACTCAGTGTGTATGCACTTAGCGGCTTTCCCCACAGTGATGATTGGCATCATCGCTGTCCATACACGCTGGGCATAGTCGCCCAGTGTGTATGGACCTTAAGCCCATACACACTAGAAGATTTTAATTTCAAAAGACTTTGCCAAAATCTGTGATAAATATATCTACCACCAAAGTAGTGCGTACACACTGAGCTATTTCCCCTAAGCGCAAGAGATTTTCAGGAGGCGAAAGACTTTGCTAAAAATCTTTCATTATAAAAGGCTATTTACATAATGGGCTGGGTTTGAATTCCAAGGGTTCCACACACACACACACACACACACACCAGGGCTCGACAAATCCCAGGGGCAGACCAGGACCCCCTTCTCCCCTCCTGTTTGAGGTCAGTGTCAGAAGAGCCCGACCCTCCCTCTCCTGCTGAAAGTTAACGGTAGCGTGGGCAGCAGAGCCCGATCCCCCCTCCCCTCCAGTCCTGCTGGGTCAGCGGCAGCGGAGTCCGATGCCCCGCACCCTCTCCTGCTTCAGTTCAGTGGCAGCAGAGCTCGCCCCCACAACACTGCTAGAAGTTAGCGGCAGCGGAGTGAGTCCAATCCCCCCCCCCCCTCCTGCTGAAAGTTAACTGCAGCGTGGGCAGCAGAGCCCGATCCCCCCTCCAGTCCTGCTGTGTTAGCATCAGCAGAGTCCGGTAAGCGGGAGAGGTGACAGCGGAGCCCGATTTCCCCCCCCCCCATCACCCCTGCTGGAAGTAGGTCAGCGGGAGAGGGGACAGCAAAGCCAGAGTCCCTCCCCCCCATTCCCTGGAGGTCAGCGGTTAGTGGCAGCGTGGGCGGCAGAGCCCGATCCATCCTCCCCTCCAGTCCTACTGGGTCAGCGCCGCGGCAGTGGAGTCAAACCCCCCCCAGCTTCAGGTCAGCGGGAGAGGTGACAGCGGAGCCCGAGTCATCGCCCCCCCCCTACATCCCCCTGGAGGACAGCGGTCAGTGGCAGCATAGTCCCGTACCATCTCTACCTTCCTGCTGGAGTGTCAGTGACCCAGTGCCTGTAAGGGCTGTAATGCCAGTGCAAGGGATTGTGGATTTGCACTCAACAGATGCTGCCAGCTCTAAATGTAGCTGGTGCATGCTGTTTTCAAGTCTAAGGTAAAAATGACATTTTTTTCTTCTTCGTTATTTAGGGGTGCAACAGGCAAACCAGACTAGACTGACCCTTAAATTCGTTTTTACACATTAAGCTTGTTATTTCACTAGTTTACTAGTATAGGAAATAAAATGTTTTTTTTTCACAACCCCCCCCCCCCCAGAAACTCAGCGAAGCCTGAAACCCGCCATTGTCCAGCTCCCTGGAAATTTACGTAAGATAAATTGTATTCATATTAAAAATGGCACATTGGGAGCTAATGGTTTGTGTGGTCTCCCGGGGAGCTGTAAGGAAATTGTGGGTGTCCTATAGGACAAAACGCATTTGGGCAGAGCTGAAGGACGCAAGCCATGATGCGGAGATGTGGTGATGCGGCGGGGTCCAGGTGCCAGGCTGTAAAGTGCAGTGTGCTGCTTTTGAAAGCCGTATTTGGTGATATACCATTGTTCTTATGCGCAATCGTGTTATTTGATTATTGATCCGCTCTGCCAGTCTCTCCATTGGTTGCCTGTATTTATTACCGTATTCAATATAAAACACTTCTACTTGCATATAAAGCTATTAACCATACTGCACCAGCATATATCTCTTTACTTCACCAGCATATATCTCTTTACTTATCACAAAATATCTCCCATCTTGGCCACTCCGTTCTACACAAGATCTGCATCTCTCTTCTGCACGGATTCACTATGATAGGACTTTCATCGGGCTGCTCCCATCCTATGGAACACCCTTCCATGCACAATAAGACTCTCCACTAGTCTCCAAACTTTCAAGTGTTCCCTGAAAACTCACCTCTTCAGGCAAGCCTATCATATTTAAGTTCCACACGCATAACCCTTTGAGGTACTTATGTATTATATAGCTTCCCTTCTAGACTTGTAACTTGGTGGGACTGCTATGCTATTACTGGTGCCTGTCCTTGTGTTCCCCTCCTATCTCCCTATAGATTGTAAGCTTGCAGCAGGGCCCTCCTACCTCCAAGTCTGTCTGTTGTTACCCAGTTTGTTTTATCACTGTCTACTATTGTAAAGCGCAGCGGAATCTGCTGTGCTATATAAGAAACTGTAAATAAACAAACTATGGTGCGCCTCCTTTTTTTTTCCTATTTACTTTGCAGATTGGGCTAAATTGGAAGGGCCCTAGATAGGAGAGCAGTACTTCACTTAAATAAGTACATTGGTGGGCGGTGAGCATTTAAATATATATACACACTGGTGGCAGTGGGCATATAAATATATGAACACTGGTGGGCAGTGTTGGTGGGAATGGATACCTATGGACAGCCATAGGTGACTGCAGCGGACTATGGGGGCCATTTTTATGATTGCAAGGGGAAAAAGTACAATATGGTTGCTAATAGCAACGACTCCAGATAAAAGCCATTCAGGGCCGAAAAGTGTTGGAGGCACACCTCCAAGACATCCGTAACCTCAAACTGACTTTAAACTCACATCAAGCAGGAGAGCATGGGCACGCTGCTCGATACCTACGCTGCCTCGCGATAACACCAGCAAGAGTCCAGACTCTCCCCTTCGAGCAGTAATGCGCTGCTCCGGGGAAACAGAGACACAGACCGCCTGTGAGTGCGAACCGTAATACGGACATCAGGGCCGGCTGTGACACAGGCTGCAGAAACATTGAAGTGGGGTAAGAGACTGTATACCGGGACGCTGCTAGTACAGTTAATACTTATACTGTAAAGACCACTGCCAGCTGCTTGATAAAGACTAAAGGTGCCCATACACCAAGCCGATTTTGACCCAAATTGGCTCGGTTTGATGTCCCCTAGCAGGTGGTCAGACCTGCTGGTTGTCCAACCACCCATCCTGGGACCTCCAACAAGTGCAGCGGGGGTGGGCTGCAGGGTCCGGCCAGCTGGTTGGGTGGCGGGAAGTGGCATGGGGCGGGCAGCAGGGTTCTGGCTACCTGCGGCGTTGCTCAGTGGGTCCGGCAGATGGGAACTGAGTGAATATCGCTATATGCTGGGCTGCTGTATTTGAAAACACTGGCTGGACGCTATTCACTTAGTTCCCACCCGCCAGACCCGCTGTCCAGCACCGCAGAGGGGCCCCACTGCCTGCCATATGGACCCCGCTGCCTGCCCCCCCCCCCCCCCCCAGCTCCCCAGGGATATACATGCAATAATTTGCATGCAATTTATTGCATGTATAATTTGGCACAACAAGTCGGGGAGCTGCCGGGGAAACTGTTCCAACTTGTCCTAAGGACAAGTCAGACCCAGTGTATGGGGGCCTTAAGACATTATCTGGTTGTTGCTATTAGCAACCATATCACACTTTTTCCCTTGCATTCATAAAAAAGGCTCCCATAGTCTGCTACAGTCACCTGTGGCTGACCATAGGTTCCAGGAGAGGAACCTATGGAAAGGGGTGTCCCTAAAAGACACCCCATAACCCCAAAAGGGTCAGCACAGAGTGATACTGCGCAGAACTTGTCATAGATCTTTCGGATCAAAGACAAATTTAGCATTTGTATTTAAAAAAACAACAACAACAACAACAACATTTCTTTCACTGATTGTCATATGCATAATCTTTCATTTATCACACTAAATACACCACAATAGGAGAGTGCAAAGGTACCAGCCTATATTAATTATCCCTAGGAGAGTTGTCATCTCCTCCGCTTTTTGCAGCGCTGAGGCACCTGCTTAGATGTCAAGTCCTAATGCTTGTGTCGACCTACTCCATGTCAACCTTCAGTCAGGTCGACCTAATGCTTGTCTATCCTATGATCCATACCCGTAAATGGGCCCCTACATTTGATACGCACATCTAATATACCAATAGTACAAACAAAAACAAAACACATCCAATAGAAGTTTCTGCAATGCATTTAACATATTGACATTATTTATTATTTATTTATTATTTATTAGCAGTTTCTTATATAGCGCACACAGATTCCGCAGCGCTTTACAGAGAATATTTGACCATTCACATCAGTCCCTGCCCCAGTGGAGCTTACAATCTATATTCCCTACCACATGTACACGCACACACAGACATTCTAGGGTTAATTTTGTTGGGAGCCAAATTAGCCTAGCAGTATATTTTTGGATTGTGAGAGGAAACCGGAGTACCCGGAGGAAACCCACGCAAGTACGGGGAGAATATACAAACTCCGCACAGTTAGGGCCATGGTGGGTATTGAACCCAAGACCTCAGTGCTGTGAGGCAGTAATGCTAACCATTACACCATCCATACTGCCATATATTAGGACCATTATAGGACCAATCAAATTTCAGCTGTTATTTCTGTAGCGCAGATACCCCAGATTTCACACATTTACCTCAATTGTTACGTTATTAACGATCTGCACACACTGCACACTCACAGCAGCAGATGAGTTTTACAGGATGAGAACCAACTGAGACAAGAGTCCCCGTAGCTCAGGAAGTTGTAATGTGAGGGCAGGACGTAGCCAGCCAGTGCGGGGACAGCAGCACTTACCTTGCCCAGGCAGATGTGACAGGTGATGGGGAGAGTGAGCGCGATGGTGACATTCTGCACGCTCTGCGCCATTGTGCCAGGTCCCTATGAGATTAGGAAGTACAGGCAGCACCGCCGGTCTCCCCCCTGGTCCATGAATACACACACAATGCGCAGCAGCTACGGAGCGCGGCACAGCCAAAACACCTGCACACACAGGGAAACGCGCTTCCGACCTCGCGCTGCTTTCTGGCACTTTAGCGCCATGGAGACGGCGGGGAGTCCTCGCCTCAGGTCCCGCTGAGGTTTTAGTACTTTCAGCTTTTATGTTATAGAGGGTTCGCTTGTATGTAAAACCTCCATGTCCTTATTGCTTGTTCTGTGTTTCTTTAATCTGGAACTGTTTTCCTACGGTTTAGGTTTAAAACGATAATCCCAGTGACAGGGAGGCTACAAATGGCCATTCCCCAGATTATCTGTTCAATCAACATGGTTGAATGGTTGGAATACAAAAAAGAAAGAAAAGAAAACCAGGCAACAGGTCAGACGTGCAGCAGGGCCGGATTTAGGGGTGAGGGCGCCCGTAGGCACAACATTAATGGCCGCCCCTCTGCCTAATTGTATTATTTTTATTGATTAGTTATAAGACCTCATTTAATGATTGCCAATTCAATATAATAATAAAAAAGCCAACAACTGTAACATTTTCTTTTATTATGTATACATATTTACTAAGTAGGACAACTTAAAGGGGCAGTATCCAGCGGCGTAGCTTTGTTTGGGGCGCCCCCTGCCGTTAATGGGGGGGCGCCCCCCCTCCCCGCACCGCCGTGCCTGCCCCCCGTGCCCCCTCCCCCCATTGCCGCATTCTTACCTGTCCGCGCGTCTCGGCTCCCCTCCTGGCTTCAATAAATTCTATGCAGATGGACCACGATAAAATGGCCGTCCCCATACCGCAGACAGTTTCAGAGAACAGTCTGCTTTATGGGGCGGCCATTTTATCGTGGTCCGTCTCCATAGCATTGATTGAAGCCAGGAGGGGAGCCAGGACGCGCGGACAGGTAAGCATGCAGGGGATGGGGGGCGGGGGGATTACTATAGCACCGCAGCCCCCCCGGTGCCCCCATATGCAAAGGATCATATCAAAGGATAAAGCTGCACTGCTACAAGCAGCGAAACGCGTTAGGCTATAGCCTGGACCAGGACCAGCTGAATACATTTGGACCCTATCAATCAGATTCCCCAGCGCTCCGGGTTGCCCATTCTCATACCTTGAGGGACAACTGCCTTTTTACCATCCCGCATCTGCGGTCCATTGTTGTCTATACCACGTGGATACACCTCCAAGCAGGAATCAAGGTTGGTCACAACGAACTGAGATCACTGACCAGTTGGTCTTAAAATTCTCCAACCCTGAGGACACCTGCCATTTGATTCCATCCCCAACATTGGAGCCTCTAGCGACGTGAGACACTGTGGCCAAAACAGCTCTCAGCCCCACCACATCAATTGGGTTTTCAACAAACTGTGGCCCCACAGTCGCATCCATTTGAGGACCATTTGCTATTCAGCTTTCGGGACTGGATCACAATCAACATCAGTGGTAACTATTGGGCAACCCTAATTATCCCAGATATTAACCCACGTTTACCATTCATTGGGTTCATTCTATTCAGCCTCCGGTCCAGTTATTGATTCACCTTTTTATTGTTGTATGTAATTGATTTATGACATGTTGTTTTAATTGATATTAAATATTTGTACGATTATTTCATCAATACCAGCGCCACTTCTTTTTCTTTTTTACTCTGTCACTTATATATGACACAATTGTGTATACTGCCTGGCCCAACGCTGGTTTTGGCATGAAATGTAGTTACATATAATGTACATATAATGTATCATTTTGTATAAGTAGCTGTAGTTTTGCAAGAATTAACAAGTCTTCGGCCACAAATTTGACACCTGAAATCAACAAAAGGGGTGTCGCTTACATATGACCCAATTGTATTTTGCCTGGCCCAATGCTGGTTTTGGCATGAAAAACACAGGCAAAGTGGGCACATACACCATTTCATTATTTATTATTTTGAATAAGTAGCTGTAGTTTTGCAAGGGTTAATGAGTCTTCTGTCACAAATTTGACACCTCAAATGAACTGAGGGGTGTCACTAGCATATGACCCAATGGTATTTTGTCTGGCCAAATGCTGGTTTGGGCATGTAAAATGTGGGCAAAATGGGCACAAGCACCATTTTATCATTTATTATCGTTGACCATCAAAGGATTTCTCCTGCTGCGGGAACATGCGAGGGGATTGCTGGACTTGCCTCGCGTTGTATACCGCTCTCAATTCCAACAGATTGATTGGAAGTTGGCTCTTCTGCAGATACCAAAGACCCTGAAAGGACTGATGACATGTAATCGCTCCCCATCAACGCAATCTGGCATCCGTGATGAGAAGTATCCACTTTGGAATCCAGAAGGGATGCCTGTCCCATAGGTTACGATCCAGGAGCCACAACGAGAGAGAAAGGCGAACCGCCAGGGAAAGAATGATGAACTGGGAAAGAATTTTGTTGTGAAACCCATGACCATTTCACTAAAATCTCCCTCTGGAGAGGACAGGATACTCCATCATGGCGAAGGGCAAGACCATTGACCCCAAGACCTTCATGCACAAATGCACGATACCCTCCTGTGAGAGAGCAGGTCCTGGATCCAGGACTGAAGAGTCCTGCATCTGTCCTCCGGCAGGATAAACCGAATCCAAGCAGGCCCCATGATATGGATCATGGACTGAGTCAGAACCATCGACGACTAGGGCCAGGTGATTATCCAGCCGTGCATATGCAACAGCACCACAACTTTGGTCAAATTCTACTGATCAGATGCTGCTTGGCATTCAGGACTGGTAGCTGCTGCTGTGATCTGTGCTGGGTGGTGGGTGCTATGTTGTGGGTAGGGTTGCCACCTCAATCATCATGGATTCATGATAGATTTCACCACTTCATACTAATGCGCACGCCGCAGGCGTGCGCGCTCCCGGGAAAGTGGGTGTGACCTTGTAAAATGGGCGGGGTCTATTTAAAAAAAAGGGGGAGGGGAGAACCAGTCTGTGACAGGCTACTTGTACATCCTAATTTACCACCCCCCACTCACATCGGCATAACTCTGCCCCTGCCCCTCTTACAGTAAAAAGATGTGAACCTTTTAATGTTGGGTCTCCTCAACAGCACCTCCAAAGCTGCCAAGCCGCTGCCGCCGGGTCTTCTCCTCAGGGCCGCGTCTTCTGTTCTTGCTCTCCCCCTCCCCCCGCCGATCATTGCCGCTGCTGCCGCATCGTCTGCTCTCCCCCTCACCCCTGCCACTCAGGGCCGCGTCTTCTCTTCCTCTCCCCCTCCCCCCACCACTCAGAGCCGCTGCTGCGCTGCCGTGTCTTCTGCTCTCCCCCACAAAGACTCACGAGATTATGACATCTGACATCATCATCATCATCTCGCAAGCATTAGGTGCGGAGGCAGGCGCAGCGGTGGACGGGGGACGCGGTACTGGCTACTGGGGAGAAGATGGAGGGCTGGAGACTTTTTCAGATACACGGATTCCGGGATTCTCCCGGAATCCGGGAGACTGGAAAAGCCTCCTTGAGGGTTGCCACCCAAAACAGGAGAATTTGGAAATCCAGGAGAGGTGGCAACTCTAGTTGTGGGTGCAGTGCTGGGTCAGAAGTAGAACAAGTGGCGATGCAGCTGTTGCATTACACTGGCAACCACCACAGTGAAGGGCCCACAGCAGATGGCAGTATAATAGAACTAAGCTTGGTGGTGGAATTATCTGCTATAGGGCACCAACAACTATTTTGCATAGGGCATTAAATTTGCTAAGGCCCGATCTGTACCTTTTCACCTGAGAGGGCAGATGTTTTTTTTTTTTTGAGGGGGAGGGGAGGGGTGGCTTTTGGAATTTGCCTAGGATACCGAGAAGCCTTGCACTGGCCCTGGTCTGCCCCACACAGGGTAAAAATGTTGACATGAAAAATGTTGACATTCAATCGGTCGACAGTGTCAAAAGGTCGACATGAAAAACGATAGACACATGACAAGGTTAACATAAGTTTTTCGTTATTTTTTTTTTAAACAGGCTTGTTCTAAATTCACCATCCATGTCGGCATAGAGGGAGAATATAATAGTATGCCAAGTGTAATGAGGCACTGAGCCCAAAGCATGGCGAGCAAAGTGAGTGAGGGTACACTTTGCACTAATTGAGGGTCAGTTGTTGACATTGGCACCAAAGAAAACTTAGGTTGTCCTTTTCATGTGTCTACCTTTTCATGTTGACATTTTGACACTGTTGACCTTTTGGGGTAGACCTATTGACTGTCTATCTAGAAACTGTCTATCTAATTATCCACACCCCAGCACAGGATATTGGTGTAAAATAGGTATTAGTACATTTTTTGGTGATATCATTCTTTTTTACAAAACTATCTAATGTTGTGACAAGAGTTTTTGTTTTTACATGCTTACAACCTCCAGGCCAGGGGCACCGACAGTCCTGTTGAGCCCCGGTAATGAGAGGTGGAGTGGCCAATGCAGAAGGGTTTGGCCACTCCCTCCTCATGTAAAAATAGTAGCGAGCAGGCACTGCACGGGTGGAGGCAGACACCCTCTGTTGATTTGAGGTGTAAAATTTGTGGCGCAAGACTCATTAACCCTTGCAAAACTACAGCTACTTATTCAAAATAATAAATGATAAAATTATGTATCTGCCCACTTTGCCCACATTTTTCATGCCAAAACCAGCGTTGAACCAGACAAAATACAATTGGGTCATATGCTAGTGACACCTCTTTGTTGATTTCAGGTGTAAAACTACAGCTACTTCTTCAAATGGTACATTATTATGTCTGTGTGCCCACTTTGCCCATGTATTTCATGCCCAAGTTAGCGTTGGGCCAGGCACAATACACTTGGGTCATAATGGGCCTTATTCTGATCTGAGCTAAGTACAAATTTGTTCTTAAAATGGGCAAAACCATGTGCACTACAGGTGGGGCAGATGTAACATGTATAGCAAAAGTTAGGTTTGTGTGAGTTATTTTGTTTCTGTGCAGGGTAAATACTGGCTGCATTATTTTTACACTGCAATTTAGATTTCGGTTTCAGCACACCCCACCCAAATTTAATTCTCTTTGCACAGGTTACATCTGCTCCACCTGCAGTGCACATGGTTTTGCCCATTTTAAGAACAAATTTGTACTGAGCTCAGATCAGAATAAGGCCCAATGTGTGTAAGTGACACCCCTCTGTTGATTTCTGGTTTCAAATTTGTGGCCCAAGACACATTTACCCTTGCAAAAGTGAATGTTCTGAATAAGAAGCTGGAGCTTGAATAAGAACCTAGAGCTCGAATAAGAAGTGAATAAGAAGCTGGCCAAATAAGAAGCTAACTTCAACCTCGTAGGAAGCATCACGTTTAACATAAGTAAGAAAGTATGCCCCTTTTTCGGGACGGTAGAACCAGGGATCTACCCCATTATCTGAGAGGGGAGAGCTAGGGGTCTGGATGTTATCAGGCAGACTTACCAGCCTCTCAACATCCACTTCCAAGGGTCAGCTGAGTAAGCTGGAGCTTATTCAGCTGGCCATTTACGATGTGTACTATAATGTGAAGTGGGCATAAAAACAGTGTGCCATAATGTATAGTGGGCATTACGGTGTGTCATAATGTGTTATAAGCATTGCAGGTTGCAACGTAATAGGTAATGGGCATAATGGTATGTGACAAGGGGCCTTATTCTGGTTGGTGCGGCCGGCCCGTACGCGTACGTTCCGGGGTTTTTAATGATCTGCGCATGCGTACCATCTCCAATGCGCAGGCGCGAACACTCCACAACGCTTACGGACGGGTCTCTCCGTGCGAAAAAACCTGTACGCGGCATTGGGGGCGGCATAGGGGCGTGATGAGGGGAGCGGCCGAAATAATGAGGGAAAATGGGCGTAAATATGGGCGTACACGGGGGTGTGCACCAAAAATGAACGGTGCTACTACCGCACGATCGGCTAAAGCACCGTTCATTTCGGACACAAAACAGGCGGCCGCCAACCGCCACCTCAGACCACCCCTACAGATACCGCATGCCAGCGTGCGCCTGGGTTTGCTAATTTACGCTGATTACTACTCAAACACATACACCTGAATGTAATAAGCAATGCTGCAGTCTATTAAGTCCAAACCATGATTTCACTACCTGCAAGCCTACACACAGCACTCAAACACATTGGAAGCTTATCTTTCTATACTTCTCTACATTTAAAGGTTTGTTTAATTTAAGGTAAGAATCTTTTTAAGACCTGCTTATATATGCTAAGGTAGGTATTTGTTAAACAGTTATACACATTCACTACGTGCTTTCATAGACTTTACACAGTAGCACACTCAATCTACACAAGTCGACATGTGTCAACGTGTTCACTCTAATACAAACATAGGTTTTGTATTTATGATACAATAACATAAACCACATCTAACACCTACAAAGGATGTTTCAGCAATGTTTTAAGCCCATGCCCACTATTTTGCACACAATCTTTGTATAGTACCCAAAATACAGACCTGTACCACTATCTGATCTGCTATGAATTGGATTTTACTACACTCTGGATGTAAGATGCCACCAATCACATTATTGCACTCACATCTCTCTAACAAAGGATTCCTACATCTGCTTATGACACTGTAAAATCATATATATGTACAAAGTTAAACATGTTTGTCCACAAGCAATTTTATCATGTTTGGCCGATTCACACATCTTTTTTTAGGGAGGACACATATGCATTCCTACACAAATGTCCCTTTTGACCCTTGTTTGTCTACCTCACCCACTCCATGAGGAAAGCATTGTTCTGGACCTGCTTTTACCTACTAATGTAGGAGCTACCTCACCTGCACACAAACTGCTTTCTCACCTATTAAGTTGCTCTGCACATGTGCTGACACAAACTAATTAGCAGGGAAAAGTTGGATAGGAACATGTGAATGGCCATGGAGAGGGTTACACATGGGAAACTTCTACCACACTTCAAGAAATGCTCAAAAATACCCTGGTCAGTAAGTACACATAAATGTAGTATTTGTTTCACACAAGAAATTACACATACAACAATTGTGTTTTAATTGGTAAAATAAATTTATTTGCTGTTCAGCATCATAGCTTATTTGACACTTTAATGTCATAAATCAAATAAACAAATAAAATATACACAAAAATAAAAAATCAGCCAGAACAAGAGGTTGCATATCTCCAAACATGTGTTACCCTGCAAATGCAATGGTGAAAGAAATGGGGACACCAGAATACGTACTGCAACAACCAGGGTGAATACTAAGCAAGATACACACCACCAAAAATGTATCCTGCATTTGTAGAGGTCAAAATAAGAACTTTAATGCCCATGGCACGAAAATGGATCGATGGCCAACTCAGGAAGTGGATGTCCAGTGCAATTTAAACATTTGGGGTCCAACCACAGAGGAAGTGAACCAGGTCTCATTATTTGGGCCCTTTTTTCCCCTTTTTAGATGGGGCCTTGGGGACAGGGGCCTTTGGCTCAGATGGCTTGCGGCGTCTTCCCCTAGTGGACACAGGAGGGTCAGCAGAGGTGGAAGGTTGGGGAGCAGCTTGGGGTGGCCCAGCAGATGGGGATTGTCCCTTAGGGACCTGGCGGTGGTGAGCAGCTCCACCAGAATTTCATTCTGGCGGCTGAGTTGTTGGGCAATTCTTTGCATGCCAGCCGCCAGAGTGTCATTCGTGCGGTTGAAGGCCTCACACTGCTGCCTGTTTGTGGCCTTCCAATCCGCCAGAAATTCCCCAACCTGCTGCTGACGGACCGCAGCCTCCACCCCTTGCTTCTCGATCCTCTCCAGCATCACCATCCACCTGGCATCCCATGTGTCCTGTGGCTGGGGGTGTCGTGTTGGTGGAGGCTGGACCACTTGCTCCACCTGTGGCTCTGCAGAGGAAGATGCTGCCGGTTCATCCTGTGTTTCTGCTTCTTCTAGGATAATAATTGAAAACAATGTCACCATCACATACGCACTAAAAAATATCTTTCCAGATACAATGCATTACTGTGACTTACCATCAAAAGCAGCAGCAAAGACCTCCACCGGGAGCTCACTATCCATATTGGATATCCCCCTGACCTTGGCCACATCAATTACATCCAAGGCCTCCTGCTCCAGGGGGGTATATTCCAAGGTGTCTGGCATAGGCCCCCTCCCGGTGGACATGCTGTGGTTGTACCGGTCAGTCATCTTCCTCTTCAGTGTCGTTTTAAAGTCTGTCCACCTACAAGTTTAAAAATACAAATATCACCATGAGATATGTGCACCACTGTGCTAGTGAACATCATGACTACGTTACATTTCCTAGTGTGGGTGATCTTATGTTTTTTAGCCATATGTGTCCCACACACACATTAATGTCTCCATTAGGAGGCATTTCAGTGTCTCATCTCATTCATTAGGCCACTAAATGCACATACATAGATCACTATGCAGAAATGACATCATCCATGGCCAAATTATGCACCTCCACCTGTTGTGAAACTACACATTCCACCATAGCTTGACAGTGTGGTTATTATGGAGTAATTTAACTATGGGAAGGCATACTGGGATGTGTAGTTTCTCACCAGCTACATGTGCACAGTTTGGTCATTCTTGTTTCAGTAGCATCATATGGAACATGTTACAACAACTCTTTTTCAAAAACACACTTTCTCTTGTCCCATCACATACTTCACATACTTCACATGAGCAGAACTGTGCCCATAACCTCACATCACACCAATGGTGCATGTTTCATATATAAATGTGGGTTATTAGACATGGTTGTGTTCACATGTGACATTGAAGTGTAGCACTATCTACAAACACACCTTTCTATTATTCTCAAAACATACATGTAACATATGTACACACATATGACATTATCAGGGGGAGAAACACACTTGCCATTTCTTCACCGCTAGCCAATCTCTGACCACTGGTGACACCTGGTTCACTTCCTCTGTGATCTTGTCCCAAAGGTTTCTCCTTGCACTGGCACCCGGCTTCCTGGTTGGCAATTCGATCCATTTGCGTGCCCTGGGCACTAAAATTCTCAATTCTGCCTCTACAAATGCAGGGTTTCTCTTTTTGGTGGTGGTATCCTGCTCAGTCCTCACCCTAGATGTTGCAGCTCGTTTTCTGGTGGCCCCAGTTCTCTCACCATGCACCTGCTGGGTCACACCTAGGGTTGCCAATCCCGGGGCATTTTTTCAATCCCGGAATTCGGGATTGAAAAATGCCCGATCCCGGGATTCCCGGGATCCCGGGATTGGCTTCCCTAATACAAAAACCCGCCCCGGCCGCCCGCATATTTACTTACAGGTGCGGTGCGGCCGGGCGGGTGATGAGAATGCAGGCTGGGTGGGAAGGAGGGCGGGCGGCGGGAGGTCAGCGCAGGAGTGAGATGAGGAGGCGGCGGGCGGCGGGAGGTCAGCGCAGGAGTGAGATGAGGAGGCGGCGGCTGTTGTGTGCCCTGCGCAGCGTGACCTCTGACGTCGTCACGCTGCGCAGAGCTGCACTGCCCGGGACGGGAGAAGCCGGGCAGCGTCTGAGCACTAGCTCAGACGCTGCCCGGCATTAGACTGCGCATGCGCAGTCTAATCCCGAAATCCCGGGATTGGAAACTCCAATCCCGGGATTGAAATCCCGGAGTTTTAGGGGCCAAATCCCGGGATCCCGCCGATCCCGATCCCGGGATTGGCCACCCTAGTCACACCTGTTTGGAGAGATGCAACCTCTTGTTCTGGCTGGTTGCTTGGCCCTTGTGGAGCTGGTGGAGTTTGAACAGGGCCTGTTAGTGAGGGGCCCGCTTGGTCTTGCAGGCTACTTCTCTCTTGGGCCCTCCTTCTCCGCTCCTGTTCCCTCTTCTGCAAAGCTTCAAGCAGGGATTCTGCTGTAGCTCTCTGTAGAGCGTCCTCAGCTGCGGAATTATCTGAGCTAGACATGTTTGCAGCAATTCTGGCATGCATCTGACTGAATATTTATATGGTAATCTCCCGCCATGAACAAGGGGGCGTATATTTTTCCCCGCAATGTAGTAGCTAATTTACGCCGATATTTCCCGGCGATAATTCCCGCTTAAATTACGCAGGTCTCAACGCACCTGAACATTCACCTGTATATGCACATACACAGGTTGTGGAGCATTGTGTGCTACATGGTGAAATGTGTGCACCTGTCATTCCAATGATGAGTGTTGTCAGCTGGTATCTGTTGGAGTTCGTGTATGCTTTCTGAATGACATTTCAAAACATCACGTTATAATGCTTTCCTTACATATGTAATGAGTATGAAATTGTCATACACCAACATGTTGCATTGTGCCTTTTTTAGCAGCGTATTTATTAGTACAGGTTGAGTATCCCGTATCCGTGCATCCCGTATCCGAATTATTCCAAAAACCGTGGTTTTTGGAATAATTCGGATTTTTTTTTTTTTTTTTTTTTTACCCCCCCTAACCCTCTTTTTATACTTACCAAGTCCCCGGGCGTCCACAGCAGGCCTCCGGCATCTTCTCCAGGCTCTCCAGCGGTCCCAGGAATGCATTGCGCGAGTGTGTGCGCGCGCCGGTGACGTCACCGGTGCGCGCGCACACTCGCGCAATGCATTCCTGGGACCGCTGGAGAGCCTGGAGAAGATGCCGGAGGCCTGCTGTGGACGCCCGGGGACTGCGTGGAGGCCGAAGGACCACCGGACACCATCAGGGGACAGGTAAGTATGCTAAAAAAAAAAATTATTCCAAAAACCGTAAAATTCCCCTATCCGAAATACTCGTGGTCCCGAGCATTTCGGATAGGGGATACTCAACCTGTAGACGGTTGCGTGTATTATTTTCAGCACACTGTATATACAGTACGTCTCTCTATACATTGAAAGCATGCTGTTGGTTATGGTGTGTGTATATCAGAACGGTCCGCGTAAGTTTCTATTCGCATCCAGTTTGTTAATGTAAGAAGGATTAATAAAGTTAATACTAAACAAACAAGTTTTTAGACCAATCAGCAAGCACCAAAAGTGATATATGTACCTGCAATTAATAACTGCGCCATTGCCAATATGACTTCAACCAGGGCTAGCGCGTTTTCTACCCAGGAGCTGGTGGCCTTGGTTGAGGTCATGGACCGGCGCCTGGGGCCCAGGGGCCCATATGTGTCCAACATGGACAAGCGGCGGGCATATAATGCTGCCCGCCGGCTAATATACGCCTGGACCGGCTTCCAGAGAAGCCTGGCACAAGTTGAGCGGCGCTGGTCTGACCTGCGCCGGCGCCAGCCAGTGATGCTGAGTTCGATTCGCCGCCATATTGCCCGATGTAAGTTTTTATTAACTAGTATGTCTGCGTTTTTTTGCAATGATTTCTGTACTTTTTATAAATATGTTCATGAGTATGTGGGTGTATAGGGGGTGTATATGGGGTGTATATGGGGTGTATATGGGGGTATGTGGGGGGTATATGGGGTGTATATGGGTGTATATGGGTGTATATGGGGTGTATATGGGGGTATATGGGGTGTATATGGGGGTATATGGGGTGTATATGGGTGTATATGGGGGTATATGGGGTGTATATGGGTGTATATGGGGTGTATAGGGGGTGTATATGGGGTATAGGGGGTGTATATGGGGTGTATAGGGGGGGGTATAAGTAGTCACTCTGTTTTTGGGTGTAGCATATCAATTATTTAGCATGATAAATGTCTGAAATATAACAGAAATGAAAATTTGTAAGGTTATGAGCATGACTAATGCGAATTTTTCTTTCCCCCATTTTTATGAAACCCAACCTTCGATTTCTATGCCATCAACATTAACATTTCAGCACGGGCAAGGGCACGCATGGAAGCCCGGGAGCAGGCAGCCCGGGAGCAGGCAGCCCAGGAGGAGGAAGAGGAGGAGGAAGAGGAGGAGGAGGAGACTATGGGTCCTGCTGGTGACCACCAAATTTCCACATCCCCTTCCACCAGCCACTCCCCTACCCCCACCCCCTCCCCTACCCCCACCCCTACCCCCACCCCCACCCCTACCCCCACCCACACCCCTACCCCCACCCCCTCCCCTACCCCCACCCCCTCCCCTACCCCCACCCCCACCCACACCCCTACCCCCACCCACACCCCTACCCCCACCCCCTCCCCTACCCCCACCCCCTCCCCCCACCCCCACCCCTACCCCCACCCACACCCCTACCCCCACCCCCTCCCCTACCCCCACCCCCTCCCCACCCCATTTCCAACCCCCCTACACCTCCCCACCACCCACCCCCAAACCTCTCCAATCCCCACTCCAACCCACTACCTGTATCCCAAGTCCTATCCCATCCCCCTTGCTCCTGACCCCCCCAACCACCGGACACCCAACCAGCGGCGAGCAGGATGGCTCAACTAGCCGTAAGTATTTAATGTGTCTAATGTTTACATACACATTTCTACACATAAACAATCACAACAACCACATATGTGTATCCAACATCAACATTAGTTGCAACATATCACTGCAGGGCGACCATGAGGTGTGGCCTGTCCTTCTCCAGGAACAAGGGTCCCCTTGGTGGTTTTTTGGAGTGTGGCCATGCCTCACCCCTTGAATAATTGACATAACAGTACATCCAATGACATATCCAACATTAGTGGTGTGGAGGTTATGTGGGTCCAGGTGTTGTGTAACTCCACTTCCCAGCATGATGTGCAACATTAATTTATAGATTGTTTTGTTAATAGTGTGTGAGGCCATGCGGATGCATGCTTTACAAACATAGCTTTAGGCCTATAATTAGTACAGCAATGGTCAACATTTTACTAAGTAAGGAGTGCTTAAGCCGCAACAATGTCATAACCCTTAAATAGCACAGCCTAATTGTGAGGTTAGAGGTGAGTCCCCCAAAACCAAACTACCAATTGGGATACAGCATACATTCATCCAATAAGGAGTAATTTTTATATTTTTATGTAATATGTACAGTATGTGTGTGTCAACAGAATAGTATTTTGGACCATGTTTACAGCATACCCATCTTCAATGTAGTGGAAAAATGTATGTGGCCTTCACACTTAACTCACAAATTCATATTATGTTACAATGCAATAAACATTTATGTATATGATATATTAATTATAATGTGTTTTTCCCCTTCACTACAGACACTGAACAGCACCAGGAGGAGGTGGCCCATATACTAGTGGAAATGTTCCTGACCATCCTCTACCTAAATATTCTTTTCGCCCAACTGCAGGCCCTTCTTTAATTTTTTTTTCATATTGTTAATTTCTATTATTAATAAAAAAAGTTGATGTTCAGTTAGAAGTTGGCTGTGTTTTTAATCATAAATATGTGAGTGGGTTTGTAAGGGCAGGTACATACAGATGTGTCATGTAAGTTTTATTGGTAATTTGAGGTGAGGGGTAATGAATGATGTGTGAATGTGTGTGTTTTGGGGTGAAATAACACATAGTGAAAAGGCATGATTTTTTATTGTTGTTAGATGAAAACATCACACATAACATCAGGGTAGGTATACATGTTAAAAAAATCAGATCAAACTAATTAGGGACATAATTTAGTACATACACACAAACACCAACATAAATGTATTTACAAGTAAAAGCAATGTGGGGACACATAGATAATGATTAAAATGCCACATTAGAACATAACAAATATACATGTAATGAGGGTTAAAATGTTGTTTTATTAGGGTCTTTATTAAGGTAGACAATTGAGTTAATAGAAAACAATAATTGAATAACAATTAGAATAATTAATTAATTGTCTGAATTATAGTTGAAAGGCAAGATTTGCAGGTCCATCTATGTGAAGGGTATGCCAGCGTACACGGACGTACGCTCACTCTCACGAGCGGTGACATAAGCTGAGTTTTCCATTGAAAATAATAGCGACCCGTCCGTGCAAGCTGGCGTACGCTCAGATTTCCGCAAGAAGTCGGCGGGAAGACGGACGAGAGACGTCCGTAAACGGTAGCGTACGCTCTGTTGTACGCCAGTTGTCGGAGTCTAAGGGCTGATCCGTCCGTGTACGTTGGCGTACGCTCAATTGTACGCCACTCCCCTTCGACGTTGTTTATGCCCGTACGTATGCGGCTGATTTGTGGGTAGACTTAACCCCAACGGCCGCGTACGGAGAGCGTACGCTAATATAGAACGTACGCACGTTTGGCCGCACCAACCAGAATAACCTCCGATGTGTAATCCTGGCGCAGTGTACAATATTTTTATAAATTATGTTTTCTTTTTTTATTTCTAATGAAAATTTGATTTCTAATTGAAAAACGTGCCCTCCTTGGTGGCCAGCACCCCACCCTAAAATAATCCTAGAGTGTGCTGAGCGCAGCATGGCAAGCCATGTGAGGGGACGCGGTACACTTATACGATGAATTTGAAGCACGTCGACCTTTTACTATGTTGACCTTTTGCTTGTGTCGACTGTTTAAACACACTGGCCTAATTAATGTTAGCCTTTTTTGCTGTGTTGACCTCTTGACTGCCAACCAATAGTGGTTGACCTAATGACTGTCATCCTAGACACTGTTGACAATTCGACACATACCCCTTTCAGATTGGACAGAAATACAATGCTGCTTGCAAGTAGCATAGCACTTCCATCCATCTCTGTATCATACCCTTTGTCCCATGTATTTTATGAACCAGGGCTGCTCATAGAGCCAGGGTTGGTTATACTTGGGGGGTGGGGGGACCCACACATTTTTTTTTTTTTGTAGGGTTTTTATTTTTTTTACTCTTTCAATACTTTCACACAGAGAAACACTGCACAGATCACAGGCAGGCTTCTCAAAACATTATGCTGTGTGGGTTGTCTATTTCTAATACAGCGCCTTGCAAAAGTATTCACCCCCTTGGATTTTTAACTATTTTGTTACATTACAACCTGTAATTATTTTTTTTTTTAATCTGAATTTTATGTGATGGATCTGCACAAAATAGTCTAAGTTGGTGAAGTGAAATGAGAAAAATATTTATAAAAAATATTATTTTAAATAAAAATCTAAAAATTGCATATGTATTCACCACCTTTGCTATGAAGCCCCTCCAAAGTTCTGGTGCAACCATTTACCTTCAGAAGTCACATAATTAGTGAAATGAAGTCCACCTGTGTGCAATGATGTCACATGATCTGTCAGTATAAACACACCTTTTCTGAAAGGTCCAGGAGGCTGCAACACCACTAAGCAAGAGGCATCACACCAAAAAGATTAAGAAGCTCTCTAAACAAGTCTGAGACAAAGCTGTTGAGAAGTACAAGTCAAGGTTGGGTTATAAAAAAAGATACAAATCTTTGATTATCCACCCGGAGTACCATCAAATCATCATCATTTTCAAATGGAAAGAACATGGTATCACAACAAACCTGCCAAGAGAGGGCCACCCACCAGAACTCACAGACCGGGCAAGGAGGGCATTAATCAGAGAGACAGCACGGGGACCAAAGAAACAGAACAATGTCTAGTACGTCTTTGGTACTTATGTAGTATCTGGGCTGCCGATTTTGTGATTGTATGCCTTACCTTAAGGCATACAATCAGATGCGATGCGATGCGATTCGATGCGATTTTGCATAGGATTCAATGTTAAGAAGGTCCTGTTCATTTCCCCACTATCCAAGTGGGCATAGAGTTGATTTTATATAGCGTGGCGAGCGCAGCGAGCCACCGAGCCCGAAGCGTGGCGAGCGGACGCATATTTCTTAAAAAGTATTCTGTGTCCCCTCGCGGGGCACGCTACGCTCGCCACGCTTCGGGCTCGGTGGCTCGCTACGCTCGCCACAGGTTTATATCCAACTCCATGCCCACTTGGATAGTGGGGAAAGGAAAAGGACCCCTTTTTCCCATTGAATTCTATGTTAAAATGGACTCAGACCATTTTAACATTGAATCCTATGGAAAAATCTTGACCATCGCATCGCATGCGATACGATGCGATGCGATCCGATCCGATTTCTAAATCGGACGCCCAGATACTACATAAGTACCACGTCTTTTAATGGATCGTACTTGGGGTGGGATTTAAATGAACCCGGAAGCATGCGTACCCTCACTCACATGAAGGAAGGTATACACCTATGTGTAAAGGTATCTTTGGTACGGGTCACTCGGTGATGTTCCCCTCCACCAGACTGTATTCAACAGAACGTACCGTACTCACATAACAAATGGGCGAGTACGGTACGTTCTGTTGAATACAGTCTGGTGGAGGGGAACATCACCGAGTGACCCGTACCAAAGATACCTTTACACATAGGTGTATACCTTCCTTCATGCGAGTGAGGGTACGCATGCTTCCGGGTTAATTTAAATCCCACCCCAGTACGATCCATTAAAAGACGTACTAGACATTGTTCTGTTTCTTTTTCTTTTATATATGGAATTGTGAAAGATAAAGAAGATATCTAGGTGTGAGAACTATCGCCATCGCCGTATGCCCGATTTGTTGTGGAGAAGTATCGTTGAAAAGGGACTTTGTGGTGGTCCCAGTTTGAAGGCTTGGCTGAAGGCGTTCGGTAGCGCCTTGGGACTTTTTTCTTTCTTTCTTTGTTAGCACAGGGACCAAAGGTAACCCTGAAGGAGCTGCAGAGTTTCACATCAGAGACTGGTGTATCTGCGCATGGGACCACAATAAGCCATACACTCCATAGAGCTGGGCTTTATAGAAGAGTGGCCAGAAATAGCCATTACTTAGTGTTAATCATAAGGCACATTTTGAGTTTGCTAAAAGGCACATGGGCGACTCTGGTCAGATGAGACTAGAATTTAACTTTGCAGGCCACCAAAGAAAATGCTATATCTGGCGCAAACCCAACACATCCCATCACCCTAAGAACATCATCCCCACAGTGAAACATGGTGGTGGCAGCATCATGCTGTGGGGATATTTGTCAGCAGCCGGTACTGGGAAACCGATTTGACTCGAGGGAAAGAGGGATGGTGCTAAATACAGGGATTTCTTAAGCAAAACCTTTTTCAGTCTGCCTGTGATTTGAGACTGGGACGAAGGTTAACCTTCCACAAGGTCACGTGACCCAGAAGTCATCACGCAGAGGAAGACGGAAGGATATTGTGCCAACCAAACTGCCAACCAGAGACGCGGAGACACCAGCACCGGAGACGGAGCCAGGACCGGGACTAGAAGGAGGGGGTGAGAAAACAAGCCTGTCAGACACAGGATTGAGGGGCAATCACTGGTCCAGTCGGAGTCCCTCAAGCCTCCCGTCCAGACCACAAGCAGCCTGCAACAGCGCGACGCTGGATTTGTCTCCATGGCAACCCTGGGGACAGCTGTGGCTGTGGAAATAGGCAGAAAAGCAGGTCCAGCCATTACATAACCACCCACTTAATCTCACACAGTCCACAAGATTCTCCATACCAACATCCCGGATTCATTAACCCATTATTTCATCCCCACTAAATGGAATGGTTACACAACCCTGCGGGATGCCACTCCGTACATAGATCATATTGAGCTTTATCTAGAAACACTCATTTCATCTCCATCACCAGCCTGGTCCACATTATTAGCTAACTGTGGGTTAATACCACTCATTAACTTATGAATCAATGCCAATACCGGCAACCCATTACTACCTCATTAATTCTTAATGAAGGACCATTTATATTATATTCGGAATGTCGATATGATTTTTATGTATGTTTTTGTGCTTTTATATGCTTCTTTATGTGCTTTTTTAATTATTTTATGAATTTACCCATAAAACTTATACTTTTGAAATCACAGTGAATATCCACTTACTTATAGAGAGCACAAGGTAATCTATTTCTTACTCACCTTCCAGAAGGACCCAAAGCATACTGCTAAAGCAACACTCAAGTGGTATAAGGGGAAACATTTAAATGTGTCGGAACAGCCTAGTCAAACCCATATATCAATCCACTTTAGAATCTGTGGTCAGACTTGAAGATTGCAGAAACCATCCAACATGATGGAGCTGGAGCAGTTTTGACTTGCGGAATGGGCAAAAATCACAGTGGCTAGATGTGACAAGCTTATTGAGACTCATACAAAGCGACTTGCATCTGTAATTGCCACAAAAGATGGCTCTACAAAGTACTGACTTTAGGGGGGTGAATACTTATGCGCGCTGAAGTTTTCTGTTATTTTGTCCTATTTGTTATTTGCATCATCTTCAAAGTTGTAGGCATGTTCTATGAATGAAATGATGCAAACCTTCAAACAATCCATTTTAATTCTAGGTTGTGAGGCAACAAAACATGAAAAATGCTAAGGGGGTGAATACTTTTGCAAGGCACTGTATGTATTTTAACCTGAGTTTGTATAATTCTCAGTTTTGTTTGCAAATAAGAATCTTCGTAAATTTCCATGTATTGTGGGTTTCCTAATGAAACTATTTACGAGTTTTGCCTATGGTGTATTTGAGTTATGTTTGTGATTTCACTCATTTTAAGTTTGCCTTTCCGTATTGGCTAAAAAATGGCTAAAACACACCCAAGAATGCAATCTCGACCTCTAGTGGGATGCCTTTGGATGGTTTCACTGGGCTAGTTTGGGGTGTCCCACTCCCTAGACTTTAACCTTTAGAATGAAAAGGTCCATACACAGTGGGCATTTGTGATGGCCGGAAAATCACAGGGGTTAACGATTTTTACGAGCGTGAACGACTTTCCGTAGTAGGATACTATAATAAGACATTGACTCATCCTGTCAAACAGGATGGTGGCGGCGGGCGATGATGCGGCAGCGTGCATCAGTTCTCACCGCTCATTGCCCGGCCATACACACTAGCCGGTTTTGAGCTGAAAGCAGCTCAAAAAGCAAAAGTAGGCTTCTTTCAGCTAAAAATTTACTAGGTTACATGGGCCTTTAGAGATTTAACCAATGAGATTACCTGGATGTGAAAGATAAACCTATAACCATGGCCTAGATTATGCAAAAAAATAAACTCTATTAATTGCAAAATGTACTGCAAAATGTATTCAAATTTTAATTAGTAATGTTTTGAATAGTTCTCCTGCATATTTTTCTTATTGCGTGTTCAACTATAAGCTTCAGCATGGTAGCAATTCTCATAGGATCTTATTTTGGTTAGTCCAGCACACCAAAAACACATAGCAAATCCAAAGATTAACTTAATGTTTCCTCTTCACACACCTTGTCAAAACAAAACGTCAGGTACTGGTTCCAGGTCCGGAAGCGGAAACTGAGAACAGCTGATCGTGTTCCCTGCTACTGCAACACAGTACTTGGAATTGGGTCAGCATCCAGGCGTAGAATGGATCCAATCCCAAACAGCTGAAAACCACCTTCTTGAGGTATGCCACTGAATGACAACGTGCCTTACTTCAGTTATCTTATAGAGCCTGGGAAGCCAAAATGGAGAGTAAAATACAGCAGCATACAGTCTGCACAGCTTGTGATAAACTCTTTAATACTGAATGTGAAGGTTTATTTTGTACAACATACAGTTTTCAGGGAAAAGTCAACCTCCAGCGCCGTTTAAATAATGTATAGCTTGGATGAAGTAATCTCTTGTTACTAAAGAGGATCTCTATGGTATACATGAAGTTAAAAGAGTAAGATTCCAGATCAGTGTTCATATGGAATATAGATGTTCTCCATCACAATGGTGCTGTTCAGGGATTTTAGATGACTACTCTAGTAGTGAATCAGGGAAAATTAACACACTGAGGATGTTTTTTTTCCTGAAGGTGCATTCTTAAGGTGACAGTTTTTTTAATTTATTATAATCTTTTTATTAAAGAATTTTTGTACATACAAGGTGATTAAAACAGAAATACACAGATAGTCACAGGGAATTTGCACCAATGTGTGTCAATTATCATAATGCAATTCGCAGTGGTTAAGGTGACAGTTTATCTAGTTTATGTACATCCTTGGGGATGATTAAGGCAACAACATTAATGATGCCATAGGAATCTATTTTTTAGGAATGCAGTTATAACCACAAGGTCCTCTATACATTAAGAAATAAAGGATATAGGACTTGATTCAAACTTGTACGCTAACCTGATGTGCAGAACGGAGTTCTCGTACTAAGCCTATGTCTGATTGACAAGCTCAAGGCGTTTGAGGGAGAGGAGTGGGTAGTGACTGAGTCTGTTCCTGAAAATGGAACTAGAAAAAGTATATGTTTCACACTATATTGACTTTTAAGCAGCTCTTGTAATGGATAAAATTGTAGAAATTATAAAAAAAAGCGCTAATGGAGTGATAAATAATAGAGTGAGCACCAAAGCAGGAAAAATGATGAGCATAAAACTAAGAAGAAGGAAAAGATTGAAATAAAAAAAAAAATTTAAAATATAAATAACATATAATAAAAAATGAAATAATAGAAAATGAAAAATCAACAAATAAAAATATAATGAAAATACTATGTATAAAACACATTATTTACACTCCTTATAAGAGATTTGATAAGAGGAGGACTTTCTACTGCAGCAATATCCCTAATTTTACCCTGCAGCTCAGAGATGAATGCAGTCTCTGCTGGTCTTCAGCTCCACCTGGCCAGCGTGGTTACTGCCGGTGATGTTGCTGCTGGAGCCGGGGAGCGTGTGGGATTGGATTGCGGCTGTGTTGTAGAGATCCTCCTCAGTAAGCTCCAAAGCATTTCATGCCCAACAGGGGAAAAAGTTCCCTGTTGGGCATGAAATGCGTTGGAGCTTACTGAGGAAGAACTGTGACCTCTCAGCAGGATAGTGCTCCCTGTCATACTGCAAAACCTGGTCAGGAATGGTTTAAAGCACATGACACAGAGTTCAAGGTGTTTACTTGGCCTACAAATTCCCCAGATCTATATCTGATAGAGTATATGTGGGAAGTGCCACAGAGGCCCCAATTCACAACTTTTTTGTAAAACCTTTTCAGCAAGGTCTAGGAGAGGGATCTCAACTATTTTGTTTTGGGACAGCATCAAACAATAAAACTGTTTACTCAATGAGTTCCAATCTCAATGGAATGAACACAAAGGTTTTCTGAAATTACCACTCCTGGTGCCCGAGGTTGATGCCTCCCCCATTCTGCACTTACAAGAGCTTCTTACAGTTTCAGAATTCATCTGGTGGCTCCCCTAAGTCTGACTGGGATCTGCCTGTTTTATCTGTAGGTTTCTTACGACTCAGAATCCCCAGGATGGGATTGTGCTCTCTGCCAGCTGTGTGCACCCTCTGTATAACTGCATATAGGATAGGGATCCAGGAGGAGTGCAGATCGCCTGTGGCAATGGTGGTAGCAGCTACTACTGGGCAGGACAGGAGAGGCAGAGCACTGAAGTGAGGTGGAGCTGCCTCAGATTTGTATTAAGAATACGAGGCTGATGTTCTATACATTGTTTGCAGACCCTTTGCGGTGCTCAGGGGCGGATCCCGAACAAAATGATAGGGGGGGGCACCATGACGGAGAGAGGGAGGGTTTTTTTGAGCATGCTCCCAGACAGTGGGCGTGGCCTCACAACAAGGACATGGCCTCAAAAGGAATAGCAAGGAGAGACAGTTGGTGACAGGCAAAAGGTGATGGGGAGAGGCAGTGAGTGACAGGAGAGAGATGGTGTTAGGGAGATATTGACACAGGGGAGAGGTAGAGGGTGATATAATGAGTAATGGGGAGGGATAGTGGGAGATTGAGAGGCAGTGGGTGACAGGGCGAGACAAAGGGTGCCAGTGGTAAGCACTGGGTTATGTCAGAGAATAGGTGAAAGGGGGAGAAAGTGGGTGATGTCAGGGTGAGCCAATGGCTGACATGATGATAGGGAGAGGCATTGGGTGACATGAGAGGGAGGTGGCAGGGAGAGAGAGTGGGAGATGATGAGGCAGTGAGTGACAGGAAAGGTGTAATGCAGTGGCTACAGGGAGAGGCAGAGGGTGACAGACTATGTGAAAGGTAGACACAGTGGGTATGTAAAGTCTCTAAGAGGGATTCATGGTGGTAAATTTGGTTGAAAGGCTTCGATGGAGGAAAGGGTTCGATGGAGAAAGCTCCCCCTAAATCCGCACCTGGCGGTGCCCAATATTTGTCTTGGTCTCCTAGATTGACTGAAAAATATGCCATATAAGCGTGCAACAAAATCAGTGATGTTTTTTTTTTTCCAATATCCAGGTAATGTGTATTCTCCACAAACATAATAAAACATTCCATATATGGTGTGGGGCGCATTAACTGTAAGTTTGTCTTGTCTATATATAGTGTATGTTTGCTTTTGTTCTAACAGGTCTTGATAAAAGGGGTGACACCCTGAAACGTTGATCTTTACTGATCGTTTGTGAGCGTTGTTATTTTTCTGAGTGACATCCTTTTTGACATGCATGTATTACCCTTCGGATGGGCACCAGACCAAGTTGTTTAAACATATAGAGTGCCGGGCTTCCCTGGATCGTATGCTATCTAGTGTAAACCACACTAGCTGTCAAGGCACCTACCTCAGAATTTATCTCTACAAGACTTCTCCGTTTTTTGCACCCGGTGAGTCACAGTATTGAGTTGGATTCAATTTCTCGTAACAAGTATCTGCAAGTGATGTCTGCAACAGAGGAAACATCTGGCTTCCTAAATGTTGTGTTACCACTCGGTGAGGTTTTAACACACACAGACACAGAAGCAGACAGTATACTCTTCAGTGAAAATTTGAACACCTCTGCAGGACAGGAAACAGCACAGCAGCTTACAGCACAATTAATAAGGCTAAAAAAGAAAGAAGTTGATTTTTACTTGCACGGGGTCTCACTTTCAGACTATTTTCGGGAGAAAAAAATACCCTGTGGCTTTCGAATCCGGAATACGCAGACTATAGGTCGCTACAATCCAGACTTTTGCCGCAAGTGGGCAGCCGTGTTAAATCGCTGCTTTTTTGATTTAATTCTACTCGTAATTGAGGAATCACGTAGAGAACTTACAGCAGTAACAGAGAAAATCAGCACGTTTGAAAAAAAGCACACCGCAAACCTGAAAGCAGATTTAAGCCAAGATTGGTTGGCAGATATTGGCAAGCAAATTGACAAATACAAATCGGATCTAATACAGTTCAAAAAGAACAAATTTGAAACGGTCAACAGAGACTACAGTGAACAGCGTGTATACAGCTGGGCCTATCATCGGGGGCCACAAAAAGACAGACGACCTAAGTTCAGACGACAAAAACGTTTCCCACTAGAGACCGACCAATCAAGTGGAGCAGCATCATCAAGTGACGCGGAATGTGTCCCCCAAGCAAACTCAAGGCGTCCCCCTTTAGGGGTAGCTACAAGAGCAACCTTGGACCTCCGCAACGAACCTGCACCAGGCGCGGAGGTCAATGGGCAAGGGAAGCGAAAAAATGCAAAATCGTCGAGAACATAGTCTTTAACTTATCGTCCAGAACATTATCTACGGACGAGGTGGATGTACTTAACCTTGGCTTATCATTTGTTCCCACCCATCACCCGAATCAATTTCAGGATAAAATAGACCTTTTTAAATTTGACAGACGTCTAAAATTGAGAGAACATTTTGGAGCCAATTTGAGCATTGATGCAAGCCAGAATCAGGTGGTCCGGAGAAAATCGACCTACACGCCAACCACTGGCAATAAAAACATCAAATGTTTTACAGAATACATGGATAATTCTATTAAGGATAAAAGTCGATATGTATCCAATAATAGAAACAATCTGACGTCAACGCAAAAACAGGCTCTCAAAAACCTTGGTGAATATAAAGATATAATCATACGCCCCTCAGACAAAGGTGGGGGGGTGGTTATTCAGCATCTCAGCACCTACATCATTGCTGAAATCGACAGACAGCTAGCGGATACCAAGGTATACCGCAAAATGGCTAATGATCCCACAAGCGTCTTCAAAGATGAATTGGACAAGGTGATGGACAATGCAGTGATGGAACAAATCATTACCAAGACAGTATGGGATGCACTGTCTAAAGATTTCCCCATGATACCCGCCTTATATACCATTCCCAAAATGCATAAGGACTCTGTTCACCCTCCGGGCAGACCTATCATCGCAGCCCGTGACTCTCTTTACTATGATATATCCAAATACCTTGACCACTATCTGCAACCACTTATCCAATCCCACCCCAGATTCCTGAAGGACACCACTACATTTCTCCAGAAACTACAGACTTGGTCAACCTTACAACAAAAAGCATTGCTATGTACCATCGATGTATCTAGTTTATACACCAGCATTCCGCAAGCAGCAGGCATACAATCTGTCAAAAGATTTCTATCCAATAATGTGCAATACAATGGTCCAGACCTAACATTTTTCCTCCAACTCCTAGAATTGACCCTAACCCGAAACTACTTCTTATTCAATGGCAACATCTACATCCAGAGGTCCGGGTGTGCGATGGGATCTTGCGTCGCACCCAGCTTTGCGAACGTATACATGTTCGAGATTGAGAATGACTTTTTCTTCACAGATCCCGCAATAGCCAGCATGATAGGGGGTTACACACGTTATATTGACGACATCTTTCTACTGTGGATGGGATCTAAAGAAAGCTTTGAGGGCATGATAACCAATATCAACTCTCTTGACTGTCCCATCAAATTGACGCATGAGTGCAGCTTTGACACCGTGCATTACCTAGATGTCAAGATAACCCAATCCACTACGGGACTCCTCTCCAGCACAATGTTTTTCAAGCCTACAGACAGGAATACCTGCCTGCAAGGGAACAGTCATCATCCCGAATCGCTCAAAAAATCTCTGTCATTCTCACAATTTCTGAGAGTCAAACGCATCTGTAGCGAACCAGAGGATGGCAAATCCCAGATGGAAGTGATGTTACGAAGATTTGTACAGAGAGGTTACAACTACCAATCCCTGGTACAGGCTAAAAACAAAGTGCTAGCTATAACCAGAGAGGAGGCAGTGGCTGGCAAAACTCGCAGCGACAAAACAGATTCCATTGTATGGACACAGGAGTATACGACTGCGAGCAAAATGCTCATGCAGCAAGCAAAATCTATATGGCCCATAGTATCCAGTGACCCCACGCTTCCATCCTTGAAGGACACCAAAATATTGCCCTCCTTTCGCAGGAGTAAGAATATTAAAGATATCGTTGTCCATAATGATGTCACCAATATGGACGTAGTGAGACCCAGCCATTTCCTGACAAGGAAACCAGGTAATTACAGATGCACAGGCTGTACTACCTGTAGCCTGAAGGAGATTGGGGATAAATTCAGTCACCCACATTCGGGCAAACAGTTTGCTATTAAATTCCCCTTATCTTGCACAAGCAGATATGTGGTCTATCAAATCAGATGTCCGTGTGGCTTGCTGTATATAGGCAAGACCACACGCCAAATCAAAGAACGCATTGCCTTACACAGAAGCCACATTAAAGCTGCTCTTGAAGGAAAAACAGCAGATCAACCTGTAGCACGCCACTGGAGGGATGCCCACCACAGCATGACGAACATAAAGATGAAAATGATAGATCATGTACCAGCTAATCGCAGGGGTGGCGATAGGGGTAGAACCCTATTGCAGAGAGAGACTTTCTGGATCCACACTCTGCAGACAGTACACCCTAAGGGACTCAATGAACTGCTGTCGTTCAATGCTTTTTTATAACATGCCGATTATTCATGAACCTTTTCCCTTCTAATGTTTCCCCACACCCGCATGGGCAGTGGTGACAGCACTGTGTACAATGTTACACGGATATAGTTTCCATGTCATCTTCTGTTTTCTGCTTTTTTGCTCTATATTGTGGTTGTCCATCACGCAGTACCATACTGACTGCCGTGTCTGTCCCCCCCAGCAGTTGTTCCCATTTTTTTCAGCTCATACGTTCTTATTTGTTGTATTTGGTATTCACAATTTTTTTCTTTCACAGTGTCCTGTCACCGCAAGCATATTCAGCTGAACTTAAGCGGGTGCCGCCGGCCGTCAGTGTGCCCAAGCAAGTAATCCCCGGCTTTACAGCCAAGTACGTACTGTGTCTAGGTATGCATCGTCGGTTGCTATGGTGATAAGACACTTGGGTGAAGCCGCGCCCATTGGGAGGCGCCGGGAATCACTATGGTCACACACTAGTGACGTCACCGGACCCCGAACGAGCAGCGCGGCTGGTGTGGGGCGCATTAACTGTAAGTTTGTCTTGTCTATATATAGTGTGTGTTTGCTTTTGTTCTAACAGGTCTTGATAAAAGGGGTGACACCCTGAAACGTTGATCTTTACTGATCGTTTGTGAGCGTTGTTATTTTTCTGAGTGACATCCTTTTTGACATGCATATATATATATATATATATATATATATATATATATATATACAACAAAATAATTCCTGAAATTGCGCTATTAATTTGTGGTCGCCAGTGACACTAGGCCCCCTACTAGCGGAGCTACCTCTACCTAAATCCTCCACAATAGTGTCAGGCGCCCTATGCTTAGAATGATAATTTCTGTCTCTCCTTAGTTAGCTTTTTCTCAAAAAACCATACATATATTAGCATATAAAAAACATTGTTTATTAAAAAGCAAAGATTTTTTCTTAAAAACCAGATTACTCTTGACACTGGAGTACGCTTTGTTTTTAAAGATGCAACCCAACGCGTTTCGTCTTCAAGCAAGACTTCATCAGGGGTAAAGATATTTTTATACAATGGTCTCTGTTTAGACTGAGATGAATGTAGTTATAAAGGTGTTTCCTTGGACTTTTTGATTATTTCAAGGCTTATATATGTGCCTTATGGTGGTATGTTTCACTCCTGAAAACAAATACGGAAATGGGACCGTACTGTCGTTAACCTTCTTTTCGTCCAATCGGACCAACTGGTAGTATTTATATCCCTGTAGGTATACCTATTCCTAGTATATTTCTCCGTGGGGACTGTTTGTAGGGTGTTTTTTTCGGTGGTCCAACTTTTTTACACACAATAGATCTTAATACGATAGCCTCCAGGAAGAAATTTTATATATATATAAAATAAAATTATTTTGTCCTTATAAGGACATAATGACCATAAACCTGCCTATGGATCTTTATAAGGAGCAATAGTAGTTCCTGATCAAGTGGTGCTTGTGTTCTCTTCAGAGTCCAGAGTGCACTGGATTATATAAAATTTTCGTCCACAATGATTAGGCCCAGTCCATGTCTGGAAAATAGGAAACCTATTCCTTCTGGATGCAGAGCGAGGAGGTCATAGACAGAAAGCGTGTCCTGATATTAGCAATAATATAAAGGATATCTATCAACCTATCAAGTCCTGAAAAAGTCCAATATTGGATCTTATCAAATAGACCAAATTGTGATGTAATGTATTGAATGATCAGCAGAAATTTCCTACCAGGATCAGCTGCACAAATTTAATTCTTCCAATTGCTATCACCCCTGATGAAGTCTTAGAGACGAAACGCATCGGGTTTTGATCTTTAATAAAAGGACTATTTTTCCAGACATGGACTGGGCCTAATCATTGTGGACGAAAATTTAAAGAAATGAATTTCTAAAAATGTTATATTGATTTTATTATGCTATTTTGGGAGGTACAGAGTTTACACTAAGTAGCGCACCCCAATCCCCCCCCCCTTTTCTTCCATATATATATATATATATATATATATATATATATATATATATATACAATATACAATATCTCCTGAATGAGGCTGACTCATGTGCTGACAGTGCATAGAGGGACGCACACTACGTGGAACGTGATGACGCACATGCGTGATGCGCGTCACTAGATGAATCCAGTGAGATGCGCCGCCGATGATACATGCGCAATGAGAAGCTGAATGCTGAGGCGCCATATTGGAAAAGGGCGCACCATAGTGTGTAACTCATTGGTCTATGAGATGAGTATGATGGCCCACTATTGAGGGGATCGATGGCGCTATTGGTGTAATGCCTGATAGTGTCATTGATGACAGGTTGATTGCCACCGCCCACCCGGAAGTTAGTGGTCACTTCGTTATCAGATTATTATGCGCTGGGTATGTTATTTAATACTTTTATACTCCGGACACTTGCAGGGGTGCCTTGGGTTGGTGGACCAGGATCAATTCATATTATTAATGGTCAATGTAACAGGCAAAACTAGTGCTGGTGGCTGCCAATCATAATATATGTGGACAAACAGGAGCAAATCCTGTCCCTCACCACATAACTGTGACATACACACAATGTACTTAATAGTTTTTTCTAAATTTCTCAATAAGAAACATTTGGCCTAGGGGTGCCTTGAAAACATTTTGATGCTCTAGGGTGCCGTGATTCAAAAAAGTTTGGGAACCAGTGCCTTATATACATCACCTTTAAAAAGTCCTCTGAGTGCCGCTGCTTGATTGAAACATTCCATAGCCAACTTTTCCAGAAGGCACCGGGGCCCGCTTCCATGTCAGGAGAGTGCCTGGCCGTACAAGGCGATATATATATATATATGGGGAAGGGGGGTATTTGTGGGGCGCCACTTGTGTCCTGAACAACTGAGCTTTTTGGTACAAAAACAGATATACCTTTTTCAGAAAAAAGGGTGTCAGCTGACCTTCAAGAAAAACACCTTGGTAAGGGGTGTAACGTGAAGAATACAAAGGTTTGGAAAAAGGTCTAAGCGACTAACAAATATCTGCACCAGAACGGTTTAACTTTTAAAACATATAAAAGTTTTATTCGTATAAAAAATATATATATATATAAAAATGCACAGGAGCAATTTATATAAGAGCAAACAATACACGGAGTATCATAGAAAAAACAGTACATACAGTAAAAAACTTAGAAAAATGCCTATCAAAAATGTTTAAAAAATGGGAGATATATAAAAAATTAATAAGATACGGTACAGAGGTACCAGAACTTATCTTTTCTATGGAGGAGTCAGCAGGCAGTACCCAACGCGTTTCATCATCTAGGACTTCATCAAGGGGTGAGGGGGATGTGTGCCTGGTGCTCTATTTATACTATGTAGGTCTGGGGGTAAAAATTATGATGTCACATCCTGTAGGATGTGGCTATCGTTTCAGGGATAACAAAAAACTATAAAAATTTAGATGCAGACACATTAGTGTCTAGATACTGGCTCTATGTAGCCTGCGCTTTGAAAGGTTAGTAGATATTAACAGTGGAAAGTGGATAAAAACACATGTATAATAGCGGGGATGCGTGCGCCCACTTCCGGCGGGCGCACGTCACTTCCGCCCCGCTTCCTGTGTCCGTCTATGCTATCAGTGGGAGCGTCTTCCGCCTCTCTCTGGCGGATGTTAGAGGTCGCCCCACTTCCTTTCTTAGGATTGCGTCTCATTGGTCTGTTGCATTCCTGACGTCAGCTCTGTGTAAACGGAGTTCATTTCGATCTCTGTCTCCGTTTCGGCGGCCATTTTGTTAGAGATTTTTCAATCTTTTGCTTGGTGAATCGGCCATTTTCTCGGATACAGATATGCAGACTTTAGAGTGATAGTGCTCGATTTTCTCATGGGACATATGGAAAGATATGAGTAATGAATACAGTATGTTAGTATTTGTGCTTGTAAGTGCAAAATACATAGCTTATGTTAACCATATAAATGACATTTAAACATATAGGTGACTTTATAAATGCAGCATGAATTGTTTCAATAATAAATTATTTTAAGAGCGCACTGCCCTTCATGAATTCATAATGACCCAAATAAAAAAGAATCCCTATGTATATACAATTATAAATATACATATGTACATATATATAAGAAAGGGGGATAAGAGATATATATAAAATACCTATAAAATACAAGGATAATAGCAGCAGAATATTTATACAGTGATAAAGGGATTGAAAATCTTTTAGTGTGACAGCAGTGATTCTTTTATAAAGACTTAATAGTATATTTAGTAATATATAAATAAATAAGTGAGTGATATAATAATAAAGTGATAATCAGTGTTTTTTAATATTTTTATTATTTTTAATTTATATATATTACAGTGATTTCTGTATATACAGACATAATAATACATTCGTGCATTTGTGAGAGAATAGTGGAGGGAGTTGAGCCATGGTATCTCTATTGAGTCCTTGCCACGAGGTATACGTTGTCTGTGCATTACAGTACCCGTTCTTCTCAGGTAGTCACCTGTCCTGATACTGTACGGGCCCATACACTGCTTGGCTGCCAAGATCGGACGGGTTTGGGCATTGCCAGTGTGGTATGACTGTAATGTTTGTTCCATGTTTCCTGACCTCTCGGACTTTGTTACCTTATTGCTCGTGTAGTGGAACCAGAGTGAAAGTGAGGGGAAAAAAAAGAAGATATGTGATCCAGTTAGTGTTAGAACAGTAAAGTTTGCAGGGAGTTTACGAAACCTTTACAGGAATGGTGCAATCTCGTATCCTTCATTTAGGCCGTTTGGATACAATGTCTGGAGCTGGAAGATCCAGTACATCTCCCTTTGGGATAATTTCTTAGCCAGGTCACCACCTCTGTCTCCCAGCTGAACATGTTCGATTGCTTTGAACGTTAGATCTTCAGGGTTGGAGGCATGAGTTTCAGTGAAGTGTCTAGGGACTGCGTGATTGTCCATTTTATTCTTTATGCTTCTCACATGTTCCTGGATCCTTATTTTTAGGGGGCGTTTCGTCTTGCCGACATATTTCTTTCCACAAGTACATTCTAATAAATAAATAACTGAGGTGGAATTGCAGTTGGTAAAGTCTTTTATTTGGAATTCATTATTGTTTCCCATGTCCGTGAAGCTCTTCCTATTAGGGTGGAGGTACTTGCATATAATGCATTTGCCGCATTTATATGATCCTTTGCACTTCGGTAGTCTGTTGGATACTGTGGGTCTTTTAAGCATACTAGGTGCCAATATGTCCTTTAGATTCTTAGATTTTCTATATATAATGTCTGGTTTCGGTGGTAGAATTCCCTTTAATACTGGATCCATCAGGAGGATTCCCCAATGGTTTGTTAATGACTTCTTGATGGTGTCTTCATGTCTGTTATAGGTGGTAATGAATGCCACTGACTCTTTTCTCTCATCTTCTTTCTTCTTTTTATACGTGAGTAGTGAAGCACGATCTGTGTTTCGTGTTTTTTCTGCTGCTTTTTCGATTAAACTGGGTGGATAATCCTTTTCTGTAAATCTTTGTCCATAGAGGGTCAGTTGTTCTTCCATATCTTCTGGCTTGCTGCAATTTCGTTTGATCCTATGGAATTGGGAGAACGGTATATTGTCCTTCCATCGTTTAAGATGGTTACTCTTGTGGTGCAAGTAGCTGTTCTTGTCCACGCTCTTGACATAGTTTTTAGTTACTACTTTGTTATTTTCGTGTGTCAAGATCAGGTCCAAAAATTCAATGGAATCTTTCTGTACATTCGATGTGAATTTTAAATTCATATCATTAGTATCCAAACTTATGAAGAATTCCTGGAAGCGTGAGTCTGTTCCATCCCATACGATTAAAATGTCATCTATATAACGTTTGTATAAAATAATTTCATTTGTGAAGTTAGGGTTATTATAAATATGTAGATTTTCCCAGTGTCCCATAAAAAGATTTGCGAAACTCGGCGCAAAGATAGTCCCCATAGCTGTTCCGCACTGCTGTAGATAAAATTGATCCTGAAATTTAAAATAATTATGGTGTAGAATAAAAAACATGACATCGCAAATAAAATCCCTGTGCTCCGGTGTGATTGAGGCATCCTTTTCTAGGTAACTCCTACTGGCTTCCACTCCTTTTTTGTGTTCGATGCAGGTATACAACGATTGCACGTCTATTGTTACCCATTTGTATGTGTCTTTCCAGTCAAAATTTTCCATTAAATGTAGTACGGATGTTGTATCTTTTAAGTAAGAAGGTAAACATTTGACATATTTATTGAGAAAGCAATCCACATATTGCGACAGGTTCGAAGTTAGTGAGTCTATATATATATATATTACCACAATAGTGTTAGGCGCCCTCTGTTGTGATGGTTATTCCTGTCTTTCCTTATTTACAGATTTTTCACAAGAACCATACATATATTCACGTATAAAACTGTTTATTAAAACATAAATTTTCTTTAAAACAGGTTCTTCTTGTCATAGAAGTACAAACTTTGTTTCTACAGATGAAACCCAACGCGTTTCGTCTCTAACAAGACTTCATCAGGGGTAAAGACATTTATACAGTAATCTCTGTTTAGGAAAGGATGGTGGCTATTATAAGAATATCTTCTCGGGATCTTCTTGATTTTTCTGATTTTAAGAGCAGACTTTGCACTGATATACTCAATTCCTTTAATAAAATATTTTATGTACTTGATTCTGTTAGTGTTGTCTTCCTAGACCAATTAGAGATCTATATGTATACACATATGACTGGTGTTGTCTTTCTTTCCATCTGACTGGAACAATTAGAAATGTATATATATATATGTACATACATATGTGACCCTGTTTTTTGTCGAGTTCTTTTAGATCTCACTTAATAGGATATTTTTCTGTGGTTTCAATTTTTATATCTGGACAACCACAATCACTCGATTAATTCCGATAAAAGTTAATCTTAGTACTTTTTCTAAGTGTCCTTAAAAGGACAGAATTACCATTTGATATGCCTATGGATCTGTGCCGGAATGCTTGTGGTTCCTATGTGTCCTTAAAAGGACAGAATTACCATTTGGTATGCTTATGGATCTGTACGGGAAAAGCTTTGCAGTTCCTGGTCTGGTGATACTAGTGTTCTCCTCAGAGTCCAAAAGGCAAGTGTTGTAGATATATTTATATATATATATATATATATATATATATATATATATTTATATAGTGCAAATGATAGCTCGCACAGCACTTCCAGTGAAAAGTATATAATTGCCATCCTAGTGAAAGAAAGAACCAGCACTGGACCACTAATTTGAATGAAGAAAATCTCTTTAGTGAAGCATAAATTCCAAGCTCCAATTTGAGCAATTCCGGCTACCAGCACAATACAGCACAGTCCATAAGCAACAATTCCACACCCTCAGGCATAACACATTGATAAACGTTACTGTGACTCGAGCTTTGGCAGCCTTCTGTTTGTCAGTGGGTCTCCAACGGAACGTTTCGGTGTCCTGTGCACCTTCCTCAGAGGGAAAAGAGACTGACACTGAATGCCCAGACAATATTGCTTAAATAGGGAGAAAACAGCAGATCACCTGTACTCACCTGCGCCCGCCATCTCATTCCGTCCTCCACGTGCCCGTGTCTTCCGGCTCCCACGGATGACGTCAGACGCCAGTCGGCTCAGCCGCACCCGGAACTGACGTCACTCACAGGTCCCGGCTCCACAGGATACATTGCGGGGAAGGAAGGATGGTTCCTAGGTGCAGAAACACAGGGCGTTGCCATGGTTACCCTCCGTTACATCAATGTCCCCTAACCCTCCACGGAAGGGGAACAGGGCATACCAGAAACAATTCAATATTACAGTACAAAAAGAGATTCTGCATATGTGACAAATAAACTGGAACTCCATGAATAAGAAAAATACCATAAATAATAAAAATACAAAAATTTTGAAAAAATGGATAACTAGAAAAATAGAAAAAATAGAAAAATACATAAAAATGAGATACAAAAACGAATACCTGGAAGAAAATATGTTAGATACATTTTTGTTTGACTGGCCATCACACTAAATAACCATAACATGCCCATATAATTTTATGCCCATATAATATTATGATTTTATCCTATAAGAACGGTGCAAAGGAAAATTCCTCATTAAGCCCATTGGGGCTCATACAGTCAAGTTCGTAGATCCAGAAACACTCTCTTTGCATCAATTTGCCATGTCTATCCCCACCTCTTTTCATCGGTGCCACATACTCAAGTGGCATAAATATGAAGTCACTGATCTTGTGGCCACAATTTATGAAGTGTTTGGCTACTGGAGGAGTGCCTGGTTCTAACTTGATCCCAGCTTTCTTGATAGAGCTCCGATGCATGGAGATCCTCTCCTTTAACATTCTGATTGTTTTCACCACATAGATCTTGTTGCAGGGACACATAATTATATATATGACATAGCAAGTCTCACAGTTCATTCTGGAGCAAAGGACAGCCGGTGCCTGGCTGTCCTTTGCTCCAGGCACCGTTAACACAATAACAACCTTAAATGGCTGCCTAGCTGAGCTCCAGGAGTGGATGAGTGCCAGTTGGCTGAGACTGAACCCAGATAAAACAGAAGTCCTGATGATAAATCACAGGACAAGACGGCAGCATAGCCAACTGACAGATCTTAAGCTGGGGGGCACAGCACTAAAAAACTCTGATCATGTGCGGAATCTTGGTGTTGTCCTGGATAATGGCCTGACACTTAAACATCAGGTGTCAGCCACAATCAAATCCTCATTCTTTCATCTGAGAAACATAGCCAGAATCAAGCATTTAATTCCCTCAGAAGACCTTCCTAAAGTCATACATGCATTTATATCATCACGACTAGACTACTGCAATGCTCTCTACCTGGGTCTTCCAGCAAAAGAATTGCACCGCTTGCAGCTGGTACAAAATGCAGCCGCCAGACTATTAACTAACCAGCCCCGCTCCTGCCACATAACTCCCATTCTCTACGCCCTTCACTGGCTACCTGTAAAATGGCGAATTGTTTTCAAGATTGGCTTACTCACTTTCAAGGCCCTACATGACCAGGGCCCAAGGTACCTGCAACAGCTGCTGATCCCTTACTGTCCTACTCGATTACTACGATCCACTGAAGAAGGACTACTAACAGTACCCAGAATCTCCCTGAATTCATCTGGGGGTCGAGCTTTCAACTTTGCTGCTCCAACTCTGTGGAACTCTCTCCCTCGCACAGTGCGAGAAGCGCCCACTATAGAATCCTTTAAAAATAGACTAAAGACATACTTATTTACTCAAGCATTTCACTGACATCTACTGTTAAGCTTGTTTTGTATTTCGAGCTGTAAAGACAAGGGCCCTTATTCAGAATCGTGCGGTACGGCCCGCGTGCGGCCGTACCGCCGATGTTTTTTGTCTGCACATGCGCAGAGGTCATTCTGCGCATGTGCAGCCCCCTTCGCCGCAGACGGATTTCGTCCGCCGCAAAGGGGGCGGATAGGGGCGTGAGGGGCTTCAGCCCCTCATTTCCCTATGTGTACGCCCCGCGTTTCATGGGCGTTCCCATGCAAACGCGGGGCGTATGCATGGTAATGAGGGCATGACGCCCTCATTACCATGACATGGGGGCGGAAAGCTGACGTCGCCGGATGTCAGCTTTCAGCCCCCTTACAAGCTCCCACACGGACGATTGTCCGTGTGGTCTGAGCTTGCGGGAGCTGCCGCGGCGTGCGGGCCTGCCTTCGATGGTCGTCGACCATCGAAGGCAGGGGGCAGCTCCCACCATGGTGGAGGCGTAGCCTCCACCATTTTTGAGCGGATCGCCAGCCGTCCGTGTATGGACGGCCGTGGCGATCCGTCTGGTGGGCGGCCCTTGGTTTGTGCGGTCGGAGCCCCGTGTGCGGCTCTGACCGCACCAACCAGAATAAGGGCCAATGTGTGAAGCACTTTGAGTCCTATTGGGAGAAAAATGCTATATAAATATCATTATTATTATTAATGTGTATTGTTTGCCTGTTATAGGGTGTTTGAAGCTGTCTGTTACCCTGATGAATCTGCAGTTTGCACATCCAGTGCATCGGAAGGATCCCAAGGCTTTCTGTAGCCAACTCTGTTTGGGTCCCAATCGCGGACTAACATCCGTATACAGCATTCTCTGTTTGAGATTTCTACTGCGCTTGTAACAGAACAATGGTAATGAACTGCAACTGGCTCCCAGTATGGGGTCGGTCTGTATTATGTGCCAGTGTCTGGTAATCGCTTTGCGTATTTCTTTTGACGCAATTGAATATGTGCTGGAGAATACTATCCTGGAATCTGGAGCTTTCTTCTCAATGGGATTCAGGAGAACCTGTCTGTCAAGGCTTTTTGCCCGTGCTGAATGGGATTCAGGAGAACCTGTCTGTCAAGGCTTTTTGCCCGTGCTTTTGCTTGTAGCAACTCTCAAAAAGGGTTTGCCTTATTCCCAACTAGTGCGGGCAGCACGGAACACCTCTGATCCTACAAAGTTGGATGAGACTCTGGATACAATGTGCCGTGATTTCTCTATGAGAGGCTACAACAGTGGAGAGTTGCTACAACCAAAAGCACGGGCAAAAAGCCTTGACAGACAGGTTCTCCTGAATCCCAGTGAGAAGAAAGCTCCAGATTCCAGGATAGTATTCTCCAGCACATATTCAATTGCGTCAAAAGAAATACGCAAAGCGATTACCAGACACTGGCACATAATACAGACCGACCCCATACTGGGAGCCAGTTGCAGTTCATTACCGTTGTTCTGTTACAAGCACAGTAGAAATCTCAAACAGAGAATGCTGTATACGGATGTTAGTCCGCGATTGGGACCCAAACAGAGTTGGCTACAGAAAGCCTTGGGTTCCTTCCGATGCACTGGATGTATAAACTGCAGATTCATCAAGGTAACAGACAGCTTCAAACACCCTATAGCAGGCAAACAATACACATTGAAAGCCAGAATGAACTGTGAGACTCGCTATGTCATATATATGATTGTGTCCCTGCAACAAGATCTATGTGGGGAAAACAATCAGAATGTTAAAGGAGAGGATCTCCATGCATCGGAGCTCTATCAAGAAAGCTAGGATCAAGTTAGAACCAGGCACTCCTCCAGTAGCCAAACACTTCATAAATTGTGGCCACAAGATCAGTGACTTCATGTTTATGCCACTTGAGTATGTGGCACCGATGAGAAGAGGTGGGGATAGACATGGCAAATTGATGCAAAGAGAGTGTTTCTGGATCTACGAACTTGACTGTATGAGCCTCAATGGGCTTAATGAGGAATTTTCCTTTGCACCGTTCTTATAGGATAAAATCATAATATTATATGGGCATGTTATGGTTATTTAGTGTGACGGCCAGTCAAACAAAAATGTATCTAACATTTTCTTCCAGGTATTCGTTTTTGTATCTTATTTTTATGTATTTTTCTATTTTTCTAGTTATCCATTTTTTTCAAAATTTTTGTATTTTTATTATTTATGGTATTTTTGTTACTCATGGAGTTCCAGTTTATTTGTCACATATGCAGAATCTCTTTTTGTACTGTAATATTGAATTGTTTCTGGTATGCCCTGTTCCCCTTCCGTGGAGGGTTAGGGGACATTGATCTAACGGAGGGTAACCATGGCGACGCCCTGTGTTTCTGCACCTAGGAACCATCCTTCCCTCCCCGCAATGTATCCTGTGGAGCCGGGACCTGTGAGTGACGTCAGTTCCGGGTGCGGCTGAGCCGACTGGTGTCTGACGTCATCCGTGGGAGCCGGAAGACACGGGCACGTGGAGGACGGAATGAGATGGCGGGCGCAGGTGAGTACAGGTGATCTGCTGTTTTCTCCCTATTTAAGCAATATTGTCTGGGCATTCAGTGTCAGTCTCTTGTCCCTCTGAGGAAGGTGCACAGGACACCGAAACGTTCCGTTGGGGACCCACTGACAAACAGACGGCTGCCAAAGCTCCAGTCACAGTAACGTTTATCAATGTGTTATGCCTGAGGGTGTGGAATTGTTGCTTATGGACTGTGCTGTATTGTGCTGGTAGCCGGAATTGCTCAAATTGGAGCTTAGAATTTATGCTTCACTAAAGAGATTTTCTCATTCAAATTAGTGGTCCAGTGCTGGTTCTTCCTTTCACTAGGATGGCAATTATATATATTTATATATATACAGTATATATTTATATATATATTTATAGGCATGACTGACATAAATATAATATATTTTAATAAAAATCTAATTTATTTAACTTCTAAAAAGCCTTAAAATATTACTAGAATTCTAAAAAACTAAGATACTAGATGAAAAATCGTAGAGAAAGTGGTTCATTTGATTTTGCCACAAGTTATGTAATCAGGAAAGCTATTCTTTCATTGTTATGTAATGGCAAATGAACCAATGTTCCAAAATGTTAAAGAATATTGATAGATGATGTTTTTTTTTGTCCCAGCCACAGATACATTTATTCACATGTGATATAAAATAAAACATTAATAGATTGGAAACTTTCTCATTTGTATTTATCACTATATAATTGTACCTATTATTGGGGTACTATGTATATAGGGGATTATTCAGATTCAATCGGTCCCCAGCGCATTTGCACAGCATACCGATTGTTTGAGACTGCGCATAGCTTTTTATGCGCATGTGCAGCCGCTGTGTGCGAGCGGCCACAGCGCACGCACACAGAAGTCTGGCCAGAGGGAGTGGAGGGGTGTGGGGCAGTGGGGCAGGCAGTTTAAATATGGTAACACCAACCAGCCCTTGGTGAACTTGCAAGTTTTATTTCTTGTTCTTAGCATAGAGCTCTGGTACATGTATTAACACAGCTGTTAATACAATTCTGGTCATTGGTAAGCAGACATGACAAAACCATCCACAATTGCACTGTTTTATTGACAGAAGTCACTGTTGCCAAGAATAGATGACATGTGCCATCAGAAGTGCTAACAGCTTTGATATGTCTCAGAATATATAACAATTTGGAGTACAGTAGGAAATTGTATTGAATGAGTCGACTGAATATAATGGTTTTCTGTTTAATTGGTAAAGTTACAGATTCACGTTCATTGATCAGTATTTAGTAAATTAAACGTTACATTTATAATATATTTAAGAAAATGAATATTGCACTATATAAAGGACCAAAAAAGGTACCTTTAACAAGATATATTATTATGTGTCACATATTTTAACTTTGGACATACAGTATGGTCAAATAATATTGGTTGTCCAAAATTATTCTAATGGTGCACATAGACGGTCCGTTCCCGGACCGTCCGTTCTGTACTATGAGATGCGCGCTCCCGCGCATCTCATCGTACGGTACAAAAAGTATGTGCTGCACATACTTTTTGTACTAGGTACACATCGCATCGGATCACAGTGCATGCACAAGGCATGCACTAGGGATGCGATCCGATGCGATGCGTGCTAATTAAGTGCCGAACGGATCCGTTAAACGGACCGTGTATGGGCACCTTCAGATTGATCATTTTCATTATGGTTACTTGCATCTGAACTAAGGTTACAATGTACAAATATTGATTTGTACATCTTTGTAAAAGATGTACAAATATAAATGAATTCTGACAATATTCAGACATAGAAATTAAAAAGGCGTAATAAAAACTGGTAAAAATATTCGGCAGGTGGATTTACAAGTCACTGTGTGCCAAAGAGCTGTAGGTTGAGCTTATGTTTGTGGGATGGGTGGCCTGGCTCATTTGCACATCATTGCTTATGTTTTCATAGATGTGCAGCTCTAGTTAGTATAGCTTAAGGGAATTTGCCACAACACAGGGAATGCTAATTACTGTAACCAACTGGCAATGATGCATCCAAAATTAAATGGCCTGTGACTGAGCAGATTTATTTTTATAGCCTCAAGTCAAAAAAAAAAAAAAAAAACAAGAAAATGTTTTTAAAGTAAAGGGCATGCCTTAATAAGAGTGGAATTGTTGCCAGGATATTTTTATCCTTTAATGAACATAGATTAGGTGAAATATTATTGTAGAAAAAAATGTTACTTGCTAAACTGCATTCATTTCCCAATTAGTAGTGCAACCAATTGATGTAATCTATGTAGATGTAAATACTTTAAACAAGGACATACCTTTTAAATAAGGAGATAATATTTTTATGAAGGGAATATATTTATTTTTCATCGAAAAAGTGTAAATTTATCTATTTGTCAACAACAAATAATACAACCAAAAATGTGTACATGTAACTGTAAAAGCAAGGATAAGGTGGTTAATAATGAAAAAAACGAAGTCTGAGTTTCTCTTCTTCAGTAAATTAAAAATGTCCTCCAACGGTGGTTGCTTGTGATTGGCTGTTGATTAAAGAAAGCCATGAGTCTATTCTATGATCACATCAGTAGACTAATTGAATCTCTGTTGATCTGGGAGGAAAAAAAAAACAATAAATAAATCTGCATTTAAATGAGGCTTCTGCATGTGACATTGAAATAAATGGGACAAGAAATGATGAATGGACTTTTTTAGCTGCAGTGACATTATGATTAAACCAATGAAATGGAGCAAGCATCATCCAAAAAAACAAACAAAAAACAAGACAGGCAGATACTATTATCAATTAAAATGGATTTGGATGCATATAACAGTATGGATTATATTTGCACATGTGGTTGCATTCAGTGCCCGTTATTGCAACCCAAGTCAGGCACAGCGATTCACTACCAGTCGGTAAAAAGCTCTATCAAAATCTGCATCAATTATCAATATTGAGGCATTAAAAAAATAATACAATAGCACTGAATTTGTTATGTACAGCTTTTATCTAAACATAAAAAAAATTGGTATTGAGTTTTAAGGTGCACATACACGCTTCGATTTGTGAGTGCGATGCGGGCTCCCGCGTGCATCCCATCGCCCAGATCAAAAAGTATATGCTGCACATACTTTTTGAACTAGGTTCTGATCGCATTGCATCACACTCAAATCGCATGCGATTGCGTGTGATGCATACGGGACTGCAATTATGGCAGCGTCTATGGGCACCTTAACTGTCATTTTGTTATTAATGAGACTTCACAATGTAAAATTTAAGAACATAGAGAGAGAGAGAAAATACCCTCAATTGCGCTACAATATAGAAGCAGCAACTCTATAGATCCCCCGGTTAGTGGAGGATAAAAACAGAAGAATGTGTAGAAATAGAGTGCGCTCAAGATAGAGCACCACCCCCAGGACTTAGCCAAGTCCATGTGTAATTTCAGACAATCACGTCATACAATGAAGGATTTTTTCACATTTAATACAACAAAATTGAAAAAAAAAATATTTTTTGTTTAAAACAGCATATGACATCAACTTTAATTGAATCGTGAATTAACATGAGACAAAATATAAACTCCTCATCGCATGTTAATTCACAATTTGTCATATTGTCTGAAATTACACAAGGACTTGGCAAAGTCCGGGAGGTGTGTATATATGTATGTATATATATATATATATATATATATATATATATATATATATATATATATATATATATAGTTGCGTGTAGGGAACGCACACCACTCCTAAAGTAATTTTGTGCCAGGTCGTGATTAGATACAAGCTTGTTTACACATGCAGCAAAAGTGTATTCACTGCATATGGAAGGACCAGCACATCAAGCAAATAATGCAAAAAATGATTTAATGTGTAAGATCATAATACTCATCACATGGGTAGACAGCAGCTCTTAGAAATCCACATCTTGTAAGTGGCAGCAGCACAGTGAAAGTCCACACCATGGGCAGTGTCCTGATTATATATATATATATATATATATATATATTCCATACAGTATATTGCAAGCGGCACTCAGAGACTTGTAGTCCACACTTACACCAGTGACGTCTGTTTCCGGCGGATGCACGTCTGCTCTGTCAGCTGGTTCCCTAGGCAACAAGTCGGTGTACACTACCTGGAACATAGAAACATAGAATTTGACGGCAGATAAGAACCATTTGGCCCATCTAGTCTGCCCCTTTTTTTACCCTTCAGGTAAAATCAACCATTTTTAATCCTTATTTCTTTGTAAGGATATTCATATGCCTATCCCAAGCATGTTTAAATTGTTCTACTGTCTTAGCCTCTACCACCTCTGATGGGAGGCTATTCCACTTATCCACTACCCTTTCTGTGAAGTAATTCTTTCTAACATTTCCCCTGAACCTACCTCCCTCCAGTTTCAGTGCATAGAAACAATTGCTAAACATGTGTGACAATTAAAAACATTCAGTATAGAATTAAAGTGTAAAAAAACAAAGTGTACATTCATAACGTGATCACTTTCCATAAGACCACAGATGAAATAAAACTGTGGATATGTTAAGACGGCACATTGCCGTCTATGCTAGTGAATAAGTATGAAAGAACATAAAAAAAGATCTGCATCGCCCCCCAACTCGGTTGCGACTAGATGGTTATCATTTATATTTTGACAAGCATTTATCTCTTCTGTTGCACTTACACAACATATACGGTCAGGCTGCTGTATTTTGATAATTTAAAAAAAAAAACATTTAATGCATTCAGAATAATTATCTGCCACTGGTTTACATTTAAATAAGAAAACACTGCCTGCTCACCAAGCAAGCATTTGTTCTCCTCTACTTTAATCTCTGCTGTGAAAGTGCATGGGATAAACTAGGCATGCGATTTTATTCATATTGTTTGTTAAACCTCTGGAACCATTTATAAAAAATTTATTAACCCTAAGTGCTCATTTAAACCCTTGGGGCGCATGGTCCCCAGTTTGTAAATCCATCAGGTTTTGAGGCGTAGAAGTGCCTTTACCCTGCCACCTCTTCTGAGGCTCGGGGGGACATGGTCTATTACCTTATATTTAAGTATAGCCATGCTATGCTTAGCCATGAGAAAATGCCGGGCTACCGGTTGTTCCCCTGTGCCCGAGGATAGAGCTGCTCTTATTGCCTGCCTATGTTGTGCCATGCGGGTTTTAAACTGGCATTCCATTTTGCCTATGTAATAAAACCCGCATGGACAGATAATGACATAAATTACAAAGCGTGATGTACAAGTCAGAGGCCAATTGATTTTATATCGTTTCCCTGTGTAGGGGTGACGGATGCTGTCGCCTGTCTCCATGTAATTACACGTTGTGCAATTGATGCACTTAAAATATCCATTGCCACTACTCAGGAAATGTGTGGAGTTGGGTTTTTTGATCTTGGACAGATCTGTTTTCACCACAAGGTCCTTGCTGTTTCTGCTTCGGGTATAGCTGGGCATTAATCATTTGTTCTCTAGCACCTTTAAGTCAGGGTCTGTCATTATGATTGACCATAACGCCTTCGCCCTCCTTGATGTGTTGCCGCTATTTGTATTAAATTGGTTAACCCACGTGACAGGGGCCTGTTTTGTAGTTGTTGGTTTTGGTTTAAGTAAATCAGCCCTGTCCCTTGCACTAGCCTGTTCACGTTCCATGCACAACTCCTTCATCGGGTAACCCCGTTCTAGAAATTTGTTCAACATGATGTCAAGTTGTCGCTCTCTTTCTTCACTGTTTCTGGTAGTGCGACATACCCTGATGAATTGGGACATCGGTAAACCCTTCACGGTGGCTCTCGGATGAAAGCTTTCGTGTCATAACATGGTGTTACGATCGGTCGGCTTGCTGTATACACACTAGTAACACACTTTTCAGATATCACTGATAATAGCAAAAGTTAGGAGACAATAGGTGCAGCGTAGGAATGCTGATGAAGCCTATGAATATGCGGAATACTTAGTAGCAGTTGTAGCAGTGTTTGCGCATGGATGGAGTTCAGACAGTAATAAAGTCGGTAATAAGATGCGGTATTGGTGCATTGTAAGAACACTGCTGAAGTCCACACAACAATAGCAACAGTACTGATAATGGGTTAATGGTGCAGTTTAGGAACACTGATGATGTCCAGATAATAACAATAAGTATAGCAAGTAATTGATGCAGTGTGGGAACACTGATGAAGTCCAGAATTATATATGCAAAGGCAGAAACTGTAGTATGATGACAGTGACAAAGTGGTACTGACCCTTGCGAACTTGGAAGATGCCATTAGAATTGGATCCAGATGATAGAGCACTGATGTACAATATCGATGATGGATATCGATGGTGGAACTCCAATAGAGCTGGATACCAATGGTGGAGCACTGATGGTCAGTATTGATGGTGGAACACCGATGAAGCTGGATATTGATGGCACAACACTAATGGTGAGTATCGATGGTGGAACACCAATCGAGCTGGATATTGATGGTGGAACACTGATGTGAGTATCAATGGCGGAACACTGATGGAGCTGGATTTCAATGGTGGAACACCGATGGTGAGTATCGATGGCAGAACAACGATGGAGCTGGATGTTGATGGTGGAATACCAACATCCAGGATGGTTATCTCTGGATAATGGCACCTGGAAGCAGCTGAGAGACACAGAGAGAAAACACCATACAAGTAGCACAATCTGATCAGTAGCACTGGCAACTTGTCTTACTCACCCAGCACCTTTATAGCAGCAAAGTAGTGATTAATGGCTGGGCAATTAGCACTGCCGAAAGGCTCACAGGATAGGCTGAGGAATACCATGTGACCAGGAAGAACATGGCTGCTCCCATGTTCAGAAAACCACTGTCTGTACAGCACATGGATCGTGGCTATGGTAATGGCGGTGGTGTGGAAGCTGTGGGAGACAGGGGATGATAGACCGGCATGGACTGGTGTGCAGCTGTAGTAACTAGTGCTGGCAGACTGCATGATCGCTGTAGACACACAGAGCTTGATTCCTGCGCTGCTAGCTGATGCATACAGTGCTGATGGAAGCATGCCAGACACTTAGATGGTACATATACCTGTCTTAATACTCAGGCCATGACAATTGGGAGATTAGGATTAGCTCCCTCCCATAGTATAACAAAAAGGTAAATAGTAGATATGTAAAGTTAATATACACATGTCTTCACAGATAATCCAAAGCACTTTAGGCATGTTCTGTCCACATTGTGTGTTCCAACACATCTTATAATGGAATCTATACAAAAATGCATTAAAGTCACACTGAACAGTCCTCAAACCATATACAAGATGCCAAATCGTCAAATTAGCTCCAGCCATCGCCTCCGTATTTTTTGTTCCTTCCACATAATACAATACATACAATTGTTCTTAACCCTGTAACTCTATGGCCCTTATTCTGATCGGTGCGGATATTCCCGAATTCTGACGGTGCGGTCCGCATGCCACGCTGTGCGGCAGCGTGCGGCCATCGTCCGTAGAAACGCCCACGTGTCCTCCGCATTCGGACGGACTCACTCTTTAATAACAGGGCGTGAGTACGGACGACATACAAACCGTGCGTGTGCGGTGGAAACGTACAGATTCTTGCACGGTCTTCCCGCACAAGCACGGTCTTACCGCGTCAGAACGTACGGGAAGCTGTCCGTACGCCCCGATGCGGAGTATTTACGCTCAATCCAACACTTTTGTACTGAGTACACACAGCGATCACATGACCCACTTAGGCAATTAGGCAACCTCCTGGAAAAGGGATTGTTAGCAATTTCAATCAATTAAATGCTCATCTATACTAACCCACATTCCTACTTCATTCATGACACACATTAACCCTTACAGCATGTGACCCTAACATACATCTATATACACTATGTACATTTTGCTTATTTTAAAGAATTTAAACAACTTACACATATACTTTAGCATGTTAGAAAAAAACACTGACAACTTTGAACTTTAAATAACGATTTATTAGAACAGAACTGTAAAACAAAAAAGAAATCACATTTCCCCATCAATTATTTCGTCCATTAGGTCCAACATTTGCCTCATCAGGCCTCTGAGTCTAAGGAGGGCCCCACGGCGACCCTCCTCTGCTTGGGCAGGCTCATCTGTGGAGGAAATTCAAAATGAAAAATGACTAATGATATTCATGCATACATTTAACATAGTCAAACCTACATTTTAAACATGCATTCTGAAAGGTGTGTGTGTATATATATATATATATCTATATATAACTATATAGATATATATACACACATATCTACCTATATATATGAGACATACACCTATACATACATGCATACATACTACATGGAAAGCCTGATTTTGGCCCTCTACCCTTTACTCTGTAGAACACCTCACAGTCATACTGCTCCTTCTCAATCCAAACCCACCCATGACTAAGCTCTGAGAAGCATGCCACGCGCTGCACCAATCACAATTCTGCAAACAAAGTTCAGTGTCGGTTATATGATGGAGCCTGGCAGGGGAGTTACACAACTCTCCGGAATGCTCAGTACATTTGTGCAATCAACCATGGCTTGGCTGCTGATGGTCTGCTCCAGAAATCATTGTCAGAATGCCAGTTAGGGGAAGCTGCAGCACTAACCCACTCCCATGCTCAAAAGCATTACTAAGACCAAATACACACACAATTATGGTGAAAAACATACATGCAGACCGCAGGGGGTGGTTAGCTAGAGGAGGGCCCAGGGGCACTCACCACTTGTTACTCCAGTCTAAGCCACGCCTGGCCATACTCCATTTATGCCATACTGAATATAGTTTACACAGATCAATCACCAGTAAACTCTACTCACCTATATGAGGCTACAGATTGTATGCAAGCAGCAGGGACATGTAACCCTTACATGAGCAAGTCATCACTATCTTCCAGGATACAGATTAACTACACAGGTTCAGTGGCACTTAAAATCGACCTGACAGCCATCTGCACAACCTGTGTCATTAATATGTGTCCAGGATGAAAGGGATGGTTTGGCCACCCTATCTAACCCCAAAGTGTGTCTGTTGCTATCCAGTTTGTTTTCTCACTTTATAGTATTGGCAAACACTATTGAATCACCAGTGCTACAAAGCAAATAGAAGATGACTACAGGAATAATGAATCTTTATGTATACATACCACTTTCCTCCGCCTGCGCCACCTCACAGGCCTCCTCATCTTCCTCTTCAGCTGGTACCAGCTCTGCCTCCACCAGCTCCTCCTCCTCTGGCACCACCTCCTCTGTCTCCACAACCTCCTCCTCCTGTGCCACCACCTCCTCCTCAACAATCTCCTCCTCCTCTGGCACCACCTCCTCTGGCTCCACAGTCTCCTCCTCCTCTGGCCCCACCTCCTCGGCCATCTCGCCAGTGCCCTCCTCCTGGGCCTGGTACGCCTCTGCCTGCTCCCGTGCCTGTCTTGCTCTATCACGGGCTGTGTTTGGACAAAGTAAAAAAAGTGGCAATTAGTGGTAATTTTTATTAATCCTTATCAACCTATAAATCCAAAGGTTATAAGTACAGATAATTGTACAGCCAAACAGCTCCTCAGTGGCCTTTACAAAACACAGCCTGTAACATGGCAGGTATGCTGTGACATTTGGGCCATTTTAAGCATCACAAGCATTAATCCTCCCCAATAACATATTTTATGACCATTACAGGGAGTCAAACTCATATATTCTATGCCATGTTTAACTCATGATCAGGCTGCTGACCTTAGTGGATTAAATAATGTCAAGTAAGCAATCATGTACAAATCCACATTTACTGTTGAAATACTCACATCTAGCAATGCTGGCCCTTATGGATTGAAGCCTCTCTGGCTCCCTGCGCCGGAGGTCGGACCACCGCCGCTCCAGCTGAGCGATGGTCCGCCGCACATGGGTGCGGGCGTATATCCGCCGGCGGGCCACCGCATAGGCAGAGCGTTTCTGCCTATTCGTTATGAATGGGCCCGCACGCCCCAGCCTGGTCTCCATAACGGAGACCAGTGTCCTCAGCTCGGCTGCAGAAAAGGGTGCTGCTCTGCCATAAGCCGCCATCTTAGCAATGGCACAAATCAAACAATCATGTGCTGTCATTGAATTGTCCATGTGGGGCCGTGTGCTGGATAGTATTGTGCAGTAGGGAGAGTCTGCATTCGAGCGGGTGCGTAGGGCCGAGGAGGTGCTGCAGGGTTTGACCACCAGCCAGCAGAGTATTGCTGAGAGCCTGCAGGCTATTAGTGCCAGCCAGCAAGCTATGAGTACCAGCCATCAAGCTATTGCTGCTAGCCTGCAGGTGCTGGCTGATCAAGCCCTGCGGCAAAATGACCTCCTCCTCCGCCATAATGAACTTATGGTGGAGCTAGTTACCAGCAATAGGGCCCTAATGTCACCCGCTTCGGGTGCATTACCAACACCATCACTCCCTGCTGCCAGAGGGGGAAGAACATCTACCCCCTCACCAGCATGTGCTCCACATGAGCCACCATCTGACTCTGGCCGTGGACGAGGCCGAAGAGCTGCTGCACGTGGCAAGGAGCCTGCCAGGGGCAAACGTGCTCGCAAATGAACTTGTGTCCCCATTAATCTCCACCGTTATGTCTTCCCAAATCTTCCATTGAGCTGTGTGTGTCAGCATCCTGTGTCAACATCCGTGCCCAGGGTCACCACATTTGCCCGTGGTTCAAATGTCATGTTTGGTTCCCCTGTTGCCCTGTTTCGGCTACCATTACTGTGTGCTGTACTTGAAGTGTTGGTGCTGTACTTTTGTTGTGAAGCCACCTGATGTGTTCCTAATGATTCTGCTGTGGCTATTTCTTCTATATTATTTCTTTTTTGGCCTGTTATGGTCCCATTTGTTTTGTGTTGTTTTTTACATTTTTACCAAAGTGTCTTTAATAAATATTATTTTGGCCCCACAAATGTCTGTATTAATTGATACATGCAGAAGTGCCATGTGTATTAGTATTTATAATATTAAGCTGTGTTCATTATTTGCAGTGTAAAAGTGTGTGACAAGTGCAGCATGTAATGTTCCCTTTAAGCTGCATGCTTCCAATTGTAGCAGTGAGAAGCGTGTAATTAACAAGTAATGGGTAAAGTATGTGATTGTATTGGGTTCAGGTGACATTGGTTGAGGTGCGTCCGTCCTGATTAGGCGTTCCGATTGCCTAGCGCATGACCGAGTGGTGTCCGCAAAGCAAGAGTAGCCTGTTGGACACCGCACATTTCTTCCCTTTTTGTTCGCGTGCATTCGGCGTGCTGTCCGAATGCACGCCTACCAAAATATGTGTACTCCCCCGTGTCCGCCCATGTTTCCGCCCAGTTTAGCCCACTTTGAAACTACGCCCCTGTGTCATTCCGCATGACGCCCATAACACACCCATATTGGCCGAATGATTGCGGTGCACATTTCTGTACGGTATTAGTGAGAACAAGTACGGAGACCATGCGTGGCACATGCGCGTCGCGTTCTCCACGCATGCGCAGACGGCTAAAAAACGCCATCCGAAAGAATTCGGAAAAGTACGCACCGATCAGAATAAGGGCCTATATGACCTTGTGTAAAATGCATATATTTGGTACCCCGATACTGATGCTTGTTTCAGACCTAAATATGTTTATCTAGTGTAAAATTTAAAATTTGATACTGTGTATGACCTACACATAAAGCAGAAAAATATGTCTATTCAAATTTGGATACACTCATGCGTGACATCTTACAACTGCAGGTGGATCTGGAAAACAGTATAATGACAGTATAGACATGCATCTGTAATTGCAACTTAGTCAAATATGTCACAGAGATACAGATGTGCCTGTCAGGAGGCAGAAGGCTAGTACAGATATTTGCTGTCTTTAGAAAGCAAATATGCAATCTGAAGACAATTGCATTCATTACTATGAATCAGGGCCATACCTAGCGGTACCATTGCTCAGAGCACAAGGCTACACCGTGGTGCCTGCTTATTATAGTAAGGTGCTTGAAATGGAAGACATGCACACTGCAACCTTTACAGCCTCCCATAACATCCTGAGGCTGTTTCGGCTGTGCTGTTTGTCCTGGCAGACCCGTCCCCTTAACATAATGTCATGCGCTCAGGGAGTGTGGGCGACATAACACATTTCTGACAGGATGATTGTTGATTGATCTCTTCTACTGATGGCACATCCTTCATTTGCCCCTTTTTTTAGTCTAAATTATTATTTAATATTAGTCGTTATACTGTACAAGCATATTAAGAAGCATTATTGTTCTGTTCTTTAGAGGTATGTTTTTATTTTATTATTATATTTTATTATTATTATTCCTAAAAGCAAAAGCATGTTTTGGATTCCAAACACAGGAAAACAAACTTTATATTTATATTAGAATTATAATGTGTGTCTGGGCTTATCTGATAATTTGTGCTTAGTGTACAGTGATTGATGTATTTACAAATAGTACTGTCTTGAAATGTTATCAACGCTATTTTTCTGTTTGTTTTTCTCCCTTCAGATCTATTGTGGTTTTGAAAAAAATAAAGAAAATTAATCAGAATTCGTACATGTAATCTTTTTCAATTCTAATTAAAATGGCAATGTACTGTATACCTTGTTGAATATTTATATTGAATAAGTATCTCAGGGGTAGATTTATCAATTGTGCCCTAACGTTCCTTATGGGCGCAGGTTCGCTTCACCGCTTTATCGTGGTGAAGCTTCCCTGCAATTCGCCCAAATTTATCATTAGAGTGTGCTTCGTTATGGGAGAGCGTTATCCCCTGCTGCCGGGGATACGCTGCCTCCCATAACGTTTCCTGCGCTGCCGTCCGCCTAAGTTATCTGCGCATGCGCAGGATACTTTTTCTCGCAAAACGTACCCGGCGCATGCGCAGTTTTCCATGTTAGGTGCCGCTTGTTGGTCTCCGGCAGCTTTAAATTAAAACTGCGCATGCGCCGGGTAATGTTCCCCTGAGATGATGTATACCCGGTGCATGCGCTGTTTTAATTTCAAGACGCCGGAGATCAGGAAGCAGGAAGAGCAATAATATGAAGACCCGCAGCGCCAGAAATTTATGGCGAAAAGAACAGGAGAAGAGACAAGGAGCGCGCGACCACTAGGCAGCATAATAAATACGGTATGAGACAGGCGCCCACTTACCACTAACGTATGTGCGCTATGTCACCTGCCCCGCATCGCTGCACACTAAACACCGCCAAGGACAGTATTTCAGTTTTCGAAGAAGGTTGAAGGTCTAGGACGTAGTTGTGGTGGCCAGCCTGCAAATAGTATTGCAAATGATCCAATGCTTTGTAATGCTCAGTCCAATCGCATCTGAATCAGGCCCAATGGGTGCTTTTGACTGGTTACATCATATGCGATCAGTCAGGGATAGCCCAGCTTAACGTGGTCACATCATGATGTTCTAGGTTAATTCGGTTGTGTATTAAAAGTACTCCTGCTGATTGAACTACTCTTGCATAGCAGGATACATTTTGACTTGTGTCCGAGTTAATCATATCTGTGCAAGTACTCTCTTTTACATGTATTTTACGTGCTCATTTGTTTATTTATGAATGTTATGACTCTGGGAGGATACCACCAAACCGGAACCCTATACTCTGTTGCCTCTACCCATGGTAGGCGGAAGCGTGCAGTGCTAGGCTTCACCTTTAAAAGCCGCGTTCGAAGGAGCTGGTTATGCTGGCTCCAACCCCGATGCTGCCAGGTCTTACGTGAGACAACGCGTCCACCGAGGCGGGGAGAAGGCAAGAGGATAAACTAACTAAGACAGACCCCCAGATTCTACGGGCTACCCCCAGAGTCTACGGGCTTCTGAGAGGAATCTGGGAGCAACAATGCTAGGAGATGGTACCGGGAAGTATAAATATATGTAACAATACACAAGATGGAAAAGGTAATACAAAGAAATAGGTGCAAAAATGCACAAGGTGATACCAGAGAGAATAATAAATGTAAACAACCCCTAACTTATCTGGGAGATGGAATCCACAGGAGACACAGGGGTTTAACAAGCTGACAAGCTGAGGCAGGATCCTGGAGAGGACAGACTGATGCACAGCACTAGGAGGGCACACAGGATGCAGAGAACCTGAACCTGAGACCCAGGAACACTCTATTGCTGACCCTGAGGTGTAAAGAACTATAACCAGCATCTGTGTCCAGCAGACGCCGGCCTTATATTCAAAAACGCCCCCCCCCTGCGGTGTGTGATGTTAGCTGCCACCCCCTGTGTTCTGCAGACTGTCAATCACTGGACGGATGCTTGGGGCATTGCTGGGCAACGTCCCTGACTCCTGCCATCTGGAAACAGGTGAGGAGGCCTTTCACCACTGGTCCCCGTCCTCCCGGCAAGTGCAGAAGAACTGCCAGGTAAGTTGAACGGGCGGCCCTGACGGCGGCTAACATTACCCCCACTTGAGGAGAGGTCAAAAGACCTCCCAGCCCTGGATTCCTAGAAGATTCCTTGAAGAACTTTTTCTTCAAAGAGGGAGCATGGAGATCCTTATCGGCAACCCAAGATATCACCTCTGGACCGTACCCCTTGCACTGCACAATAAAAAGTAATTGCCCATGGACCACTTTTGAGTCTAAGATACTATAGACCATGAATTCCTTGTGTCCTTGATGAATGACAGGATCAGGTTTCCGAACCCTGGGCTGAAGAGCAGGTTTAAGTACCGAATAGTGAAAAGTGGGATTAATCCTAAGCGTCTTGGGAAGGAGAAGCCTAAATGCCTCTGGATTAATCTTCTTGATGATTTTGTATGGTCCAATAACGCGAGGACCTAATGATGCTTTTGGTGGAAAACCACACCTAATCCCCAACTCTGAAAGAACATTGGGCCTTATTCTGGTTGGTGCGGGCGGCCCGTACGCGTACGTTCCGGGGGTTTTTGTGATCTGCGCATGCGTACCATCTCCAATGCGCAGGCGCGAACACTCCACAACGCTTACGAACGGGTCTCTCCGTGCGAAAAAACCTGTACGCAAGAGTACGGGCATTGGGGGCGGCATAGGGGTGTGATGAGGGGAGCGGCCGAAATAATGAGGGAAAATGGGCGTAAATATGGGCGTACACGGGGGTGTGCACCAAAAATGAACGGTGCTACTACCGCACGATCGGCTAAAGCACCGTTCATTTCGGACACAAAACAGGCGCCCGCCAACCGCCAGCTCAGACCACCCCTACAGATACCGCATGCCAGCGTGCGCCTGGGTTTGCTAATTAACGCTGATTACTACTCAAACACATACACCTGAATGTAATAAGCAATGCTGCAGTCTATTAAGTCCAAACCATGATTTCACTACCTGCAAGCCACACACAGCACTCAAACACATTGGAAGCTTATCTTTCTATACTTCTCGACATTTAAAGGTTTGTTTAATTTAAGGTAAGAATCTTTTTAAGACCTGCTTATATATGCTAAGGTAGGTATTTGTTAAACAGTTATACACATTCACTACGTACTTTCATAGACTTTACACAGTAGCACACTCAATCTACACAAGTCGACATGTGTCAATGTGTTCACTCTAATACAAACATAGGTTTTGTATTTATGATACAATAAAATAAACCACATCTAACACCTACAAAGGATGTTTCAGCAATGTTTTAAGCCCATGCCCACTATTTTGCATACAATCTTTGTATAGTACCCAAAATACAGACCTGTAACACTATCTGATCTGCTATGAATTGGATTTTACTACACTCTGGATGTAAGATGCCACCAATCACATTATTGCACTCACATCTCTCTAACAAAGGAGTCCTACATCTGCTTATGACACTGTAAAATCATATATATGTACAAAGTTAAACATGTTTGTCCACAAGCAATTTTATCATGTTTGGCCGATTCACATATCTTTTTTTAGGGAGGACACATATGCATTCCTACACAAATGTACCTTTTGACCCTTGTTTGTCTACCTCACCCACTCCATGAGGAAAGCATTGTTCTGGACCTGCTTTTACCTACTAATGTAGGAGCTACCTCACCTGCACACAAACTGCTTTCTCTCCTATTAAGTTGCTCTGCACATGTGCTGACACAAACTAATTAGCAGGGAAAAGTTGGATAGGAACATGGGAATGGGCATGGAGAGGGTTACACATGGGAAACTTCTACCACACTTCAACAAATGTTCAAAAATACCCTGGTCAGTAAGTACACATAAATGTAGTATTTGTTTCACACAAGAAATTACACATACAACAATTTTGTTTTAATTGGTAAAATAAATTTATTTGCTGTTCAGCATCACAGCTTATTTGACACTTTAATGTCATAAATCAAATAAACAAATAAAATATACACAAAAATAAAAAAAACAGCCAGAACAAGAGGTTGCATATCTCCAAACATGTGTTACCCTGCAAATGCAATGGTGAAAGAAATGGGGACACCAGAATACGTACTGCAACAACCAGGGTGAATACTAAGCAAGATACACACCACCAAAAATTTATCCTGCATTTGTAGAGGTCAAAATAAGAACTTTAATGCCCATGGCACGAAAATGGATCGATGGCCAACTCAGGAAGTGGATGTCCAGTGCAATTTAAACATTTGGGGTCCAACCACAGAGGAAGTGAACCAGGTCTCATTATTTGGGCCCTTTTTTCCCCTTTTTAGATGGGGCCTTGGGGACAGGGGCCTTTGGCTCAGATGGCTTGCGGCGTCTTCCCCTAGTGGACACAGGAGGGTCAGCAGAGGTGGAAGGTTGGGGAGCAGCTTGGGGTGGGCCAGCAGATGGGGGATTGTCCCTTAGGGACCTGGCGGTGGTCAGCAGCTCCGCAAGAATTTCATTCTGGCGGCTGAGGTGTTGGCCAATACTTTGCATGCCAGCCGCCAGAGTGTCATTCATGCGGTTGAAGGCCTCACACTGCTGCCTGGTTGTGGCCTGCCAATCCGCCAGAATTTCCACAACCTGCTGCTGACGGGCCGCAGCATCCTCCCCTTGCTTCTCGATCCTCTCCAGCGTCACCATCAAGCTGGCATCCCATGTGTCCTGTGTCTGGGGGTGTCGTCTTGGTGGAGGCTGGACCACTTGCTCCACCTGTGGCTCTGCAGAGGAAGATGCTGCCGGTTCATCCTGGGTTTCTGCTTGTTCTAGGATAATAATTGAAAACAATGTCACCATCACATACGCACTAAAAAATATCTTTCCAAATACAATGCATTACTGTGACTTACCATCAAAATCAGCAGCAAAGATCTCCACCGGGAGCTCACTATCCACATTGGATATCCCCCTGACCTCGGCCACATCAATGACATCCAAGGCATCCTGCTCCAGGGGGGTATATTCCAAGGTGTCTGGCATAGGCCCCCTCCCGGTGGACATGCTGTGGTTGTACCGGTCAGTCATCTTCCTCTTCAGTGTCGTTTTGAAGTCTGTCCACCTACAAGTTTAAACATACAAATATCACCATGAGATATGTGCACCACTGTGCTAGTGAACATCATGACTACGTTACATTTCCTAGTGTGGGTGATCTTATGTTTTTTAGCCATATGTGTCCCACACACACATTAATGTCTCCATTAGGAGGCATTTCAGTGTCTCATCTCATTCATTAGGCCACTAAATGCACATACATAGATCACTATGCAGAAATGACATCATCCATGGCCAAATTATGCACCTCCACCTGTTGTGAAACTACACATTCCACCATAGCTTAACAGTGTGGTTATTATGGAGTAATTTAGCTATGGGATGGCATACTGGGATGTGTAGTTTCTCACCAGCTACATGTGCACAGTTTGGTCATTCTTGTTTCAGTAGCATCATATGGAACATGTTACAACAACTCTTTCAAAAACACACTTTCTCTTGTCCCATCACATACTTCACATACTTCACATGAGCAGAACTGTGCCCATAACCTCACATCACACCAATGGTGCATGTTTCATATATAAATGTGGGTTGTTAGACATGGTTGTGTTCACATGTGACATTGAAGTGTAGCACTATCTACAAACACACCTTTCTATTATTCTCAAAACATACATGTAACATATGTACACACATATGACATTATTAGGGGGACAAACACACTTGCCTTTTCTTCACCGCTAGCCAATCTCTGACCACTGGTGACACCTGGTTCACTTCCTCTGTGATCTTCTCCCAAAGGTTTCTCCTTGCACTGGCACCCGGCTTCCTGGTTGGCAATTCGATCCATTCGCGTGCTCTGGGCACTAAAATTCGCAATTCTGCCTCTACAAATGCAGGGTTTCTCTTTTTGGTGGTGGTATCCTGCTCAGTCCTCACCCTAGATGTTGCAGCTCGTTTTCTGGTGGCCCCAGTTCTCGCACCATGCACCTGCTGGGTCACACCTGTTTGGAGAGATGCAACCTCTTGTTCTGGCTGGTTGCTTGGCCCTTGTGGAGCTGGTGGAGGTTGAACAGGGCCTGTTAGTGAGGGGCCCGCTTGGTCTTGCAGGCTACTTCTCTCTTGGGCCCTCCTTCTCCGCTCCTGTTCCCTCTTCTGCAAAGCTTCAAGCAGGGATTCTGCTGTAGCTCTCTGTAGAGCGTCCTCAGCTGCGGAATCGTCTGAGCTAGACATGTTTGCAGCAATTCTGGCCTGCATATGACTGAATATTTATATGTTAATCTCCCGCCATGAACAAGGGGGCGTATATTTTTCCCCGCAATGTAGTTGCTAATTTACGCCGATATTTCCCGCCGATAATTGCCGCTTAAATTACGCAGGTCTCAACGCACCTAATCATTCACCTGTATATGCACATACACAGGTTGTGGAGCATTGTGTGCTACATCGTGAAATGTGTGCACCTGTCATTCCAATGATGAGTGTTGTCAGCTGGTATCTGTTGGAGTTCGTGTATGCTTTGTGAGTCACATTTCAAAACATCACGTTATAATGCTTTCCTTACATATGTAATGAGTATGAAATTGTCATACACCAACATGTTGCATTGGGCCTTTTTGAGCAGCGTATTTATTAGTAGACGGTTGCGTGTATTATTTTCTGCACACTGTATATACAGTACGTCTCTCCATGGAAATCGGTGTATTGTGTCCTTTTAGCAGCGTATTTATTAGTAGACGGTTGCGTGTATTATTTTCTGCACACTGTATATACAGTACGTCTCTCCATGGAAATCGGTGTATTGTGCCCTTTTAGCAGCGTATTTATTAGTAGACGGTTGCGTGTATTATTTTCTGCACACTGTATATACAGTACGTCTCTCCATGGAAATCGGTGTATTGTGCTCTTTTAGCAGCGTATTTATTAGTAGACGTTGCGTGTATTATTTTCTGCACACTGTATATACAGTACGTCTCTCCATGGAAATCGGTGTATTGTGCCCTTTTAGCAGCGTATTTTTTAGTAGACGGTTGCGTGTATTATTTTCTGCACACTGTATATACAGTACGTCTCTCCATGGAAATCGGTGTATTGTGCCCTTTTAGCAGCGTATTTATTAGTAGACGGTTGCGTGTATTATTTTCCGCACACTGTATATACAGTTCCTCTCTATACATTGAAAGCATGCTGTTGGTTATGGTGTGTGTATATCGGAACGGTCCGCGTAAGTTTCTATTCGCATCCAGTTTGTTAATGTAAGAAGGATTAATAAAGTTAATACTAAACAAACAATTTTTTAGACCAATCAGCAAGCACCAAAAGTGATATATGTACCTGCAATTAATAACTGCACCATTGCCACTATGACTTCAACCAGGGCTAGCGCGTTTTCGACCCAGGAGCTGGTGGCCTTGGTTGAGGTCATGGACCGGCGGCTGGGGCCCAGGGGCCCATATGTGTCCAACATGGACAAGCGGCGGGCATATAATGCTGCCCGCCGCCTAATCTACGCCCGGACTGGCGTCCACAGAAGCCTGGCACAGGTGGAGCGCCGCTGGTCTGACCTGCGCCGGCGGCAGCCAGTGTTACTTTCCACAATTCGCCGCCATATTGCCCGATGTAAGTTTTTATTTACTAGTATGTCTGCGTTTTTTTGCAATGTTTTCTGTACTTTTTATAAATATGTTCCTGAGTATGTGGGTGTATATGGGTGTATATGGGGTGTATATGGGGTGTATAGGGGGTGTATATGGGGGTATATGGGGTGTATAGGGGGTATAGGGGGTGTATATGGGTGTATAGGGGGGTATATGGGGTGTATAGGGGGTGTATATGGGGGTATAGGGGGTGTATAGGGGGTGTATATGGGGGTATATGGGGTGTATAGGGGGGTATATGGAGTGTATAGGGGGTGTATAGGGGTGTATATGGGGGTATATGGGGTGTATATGAGGTGTATGGGGGGGTATATGGGGTGTATAGGGGGTGTATATGGGGGTATATGGGGTGTATAGGGGGTGTATAGGGGGGGGTTTAAGTAGTTGCTCTGTTTTTGGGTGTAGCATATCAATTAGTTCGCATGATAAATGTCTGAAATATAACAGCAATGATAATTTGTAAGGTTATGAGCATGACTAATGTGAATTTTTCTTTCCCCCATTTTTATGAAACCCAACCTTCGATTTCTATGCCATCAACATGAACATTTCAGCACGGGCAATGGCACGCATAGAAGCCCGGGAGGACTCAGCCCGGGAGCAGGCAGCCCGGGAGCAGGCAGCCCAGGAGCAGGCAACCCAGGAGCAGCCAGAAAAGGAGGAGGAAGAGGAAGAGGAGGAGGAAGAGGAGGAGACTATGGGTCCTGCTGGTGACCACCCCATTTCCACATCCCCTTCCACCAGCCACTCCCCTACCCCCACCCCTACCCCCACCCACACCCCTACCCCCACCCCCTCCCCCACCCCCTCCCCTCCCCCCACCCACACCCCTACCCCCACCCCCTCCCCTACCCCCACCCCATTTCCAACCCCCCTACACCTCTCCACCACCCACCCCCAAACCTCTCCAATCCCCACTCCAACCCACTACCTGTATCCCAAGTCCTATCCCATCCCCCTTGCTCCTGACCCCCCCAACCACCGGACACCCAACCAGCGGCGAGCAGGATGGCTCAACTAGCCATAAGTAAATAATGTGTCTAATGTTTACCTACACATTTCTACACATAAACAATCACAACAACCACATATGTGTATCCAACATCAACATTAGTTGCAACATATCACTGCAGGGCGACCATGAGGTGTGGCCTGTCCTTCTCCAGGAACAAGGGTCCCCTTGGTGGTTTTTTGTAGTGTGGCCATGGCTCACCCCTTGAATAATTGACATAACAGTACATCCAATGAGATATCCGACATTAGTGGTGTTGTAGTTATGTGGGTCCAGGTGTTGGGTAAGTCCACTTCCCAGCATGATGTGCAACATTAATTTATAGATTGTTTTGTTCATAGTGTGTGAGGCCATGCGGATGCATGCTTTACAAACATAGCTTTAGGCCTATAATTTGTACAGCAATGTCCTAAATTTAAATTATTAAGGAGTGCTTAAGCCGCAACAATGTCATAACCCTTAAATAGCACAGCCTAATTGTGAGGTTAGAGGTGAGTCCCCCAAAACAAAACTACCAATTGGGATACAGAAAACATTCATCCAAGAAGGAGTTATTTAATTAATGTTATTTACTATGTACAGTATGTGTGTAGTTTTTAGTACTGTGTTTACATCAGACCCATCTTCAATGTAGTTAAAAAATGTATGTGGCCTTCACACATAACTCACAACTTCTTCAAACATTTGTGTATATTATATATATATATTTTTTTTTTTTTATCCCTTCACTACAGACACTGAACAGCACCAGGAGGAGGTGGCAGCGATTATTCGGGAGATATTCCTGACCCTCCTGTATTTGCAGATCCTTTTTGCCCAACTGGAGGCCCGCATTTAAGTTTGTTAAACATTTTTTTATGTTTGTAGTTTAAAAATAAAAATTTCGGTACAGAGAGAAGTTGCCTGTGTTGTTAATCAAAAATATGTTTGCAGGTTTATAAGGGCAGGTACATACAGATGTGTAATGTAAGTTATATTTGTATTTTGATGTGAGGGGTAACGATTGCTGTGTGAATGTGTGTGTTTTTGAGTTAAATAACACATAGTGAAAATGCATGAATGTTTAATGTTGTTCGATTAAAACATCACACATAACAACACATTTTGGACAAACTAATTATGGACATAATTTAGAACATATACACAAACACCAACATAATTTTATTTAAAAGTAAAAGCAATGTGGGGACACATAGATAGTGATTAAAATGCCACATTAAAACATAACAAATATACATGTAATGAGGGTTAAAATGTTGTTTTATTAGGGTCTTTATTAAGGTAGACAATTGAGTTAATAGAAAACAATAATTGAATAACAATTAGAATAATTAATTAATTGTCAGAATTCTAGTTGAAAGGCAAGATTTGCAGGTCCATATATGTGAAGGGTATGCCAGCGTGCACGGACGTACGCTCACTCTCAAGAGCGGTGACATAAGCTGAGTTTTCTATTGAAAACAATAGGGACCCGTCCGTACAAGCTGGCGTACGCTCAGATAGCCGCAAGAAGTCGGCGGGAAGACGGACGAGAGACGTCCATAAACGGTGGCGTACGCTCTGTTGTACGCCAGTTGTCGGAGTCTAAGGGCTGGTCCGTCCGTGTACGTTGGCGTACGCTCAATTGTACGCCACTCCCCGCACTTTGCTTAACCCGCTCTGTTTGTCCATTAGATTGGGGAAAATAACTCAGAAGAGGGACTTAATTTGATCCCCAAAGAAGAACAGACTGACCTCCAGAAAACCACCACAAACTGGACACCTCTATCTGAGACAATGTCTGTGGGCAAGCCATGGAAACGAAAAACATGACAAACAAATAACAAAGCCAGCTTCTGTGCAGAAGGAAGACCAGCCAAAGCAACAAAGTATGCCATTTTACTAAACCTGTCCATGACCACGCAGATGGTATCACACCCAGAAGATCGGGGTAAGTCCCCAATGAAGTCCATTGAGATATGTGACCAGGGTCTCATAGGCACAGACAATGGTAACAAGTGATCTAAAGGAAGTTTTATGAGAAGATTTATTTTCTGGCACAGACCTCGCAGGATAGCACAACATTTTCCACATCCTTCCTCATGGAAGGCCACCAGACAGCCCAAGAAAGAAGGTCCAGGGTTTTAGAGATCCTCGGATGACCTGTTGCCTTACAGGTGTGGAGTTGAAAAAAATCTTCTCCCTGAGATTACGGGGAAAGAAGAGTCTACCAGAAGGAGTGGATTTGGGTGCCAAAGATTGGGCCTAAAAAACCTGGTCTAACAGAGTCTGCGTGAACCCTGCTACAATGCATGAAGGTAGAATAATGGGCTCATGGGAAGGGCGACAGTCTGGGAGGAACACCAAAAGCCTTCTTCCTAAAGTCCACTACCATCTCCACGGTTTGGAGTAGGTTGAGCTCTAGATGGTTGCTGATGCACCACCGGGCCAGTCGGTCCACTTCTTGTCTGTATGATTCGTCCCCGTCCTTGATAAGGCCAATGATGGTAGTGTCATCAGTGGGGCGAATTTTATTATCTTTACTGATTGTGCCTCTGAGGTGCAGTCATTGGTGTATAGGGAGAAGAGCAGGGGTGAGAGTACACAGCCCTGGGGACTCCTGTGCTGATGGACCACACTTGGGAGGTAAATTTGCCCACTTTCACAACTTGTTTTCTATCAGTCAGAAAGTCCACAATCCAAGAACACATAGCTTCAGGGACTCCTAGGTGGAGTAGTTTGGGGTGGAGGATGTTGGGGATGATTGTGTTGAAAGCTGAGCTAAAGTCGACAAACAGGACCCTTGCATAGGTACCAGGCATATCCAATGTAATGCAGGCCCAGGTTGACTGCGTCCTCAACGCATCGATTAGTTCAGTAGGCGAAGTGGAGGGGGTCTAGCTGGTAGCCAGTCACAGCTTTCAGGTGGTTCAGTACCAGGCACTCAAATGTTTTCATGATCACAGACGTCAGAGCTATCGGCCGGTAGTCATTCAGATTTGTAATAGTTGATTTCTTGGGGACCGTAACAATAATGGAGCTTTTGAGGCAGGAGGGAACCTTGCGTAGCTCCAGTGATTTGTTGAAGATCCTGGTGAATATGGGGGCAAGTTGACCCGTGCATACTCTCACGGCAGATGGTGACACCCGATCAGGACCTGGTGCTTTCCTTGGTTTGGCCCTCTTGAACATATCCACCTCTACTTGGGTGACATCGAGTGATTGGAGTTGGCTGTCGACATTTGGGTCAGCACAGAGGGTATAGTTTGGTTCACAGTGGACTACTTTTTCAACCTGCAATAGAAGTTGTTAAGCTCATCAGCTAGGTTTTTGTACATGGCGGTGGGTTTGGGTGTTTTCTTGTAGCTTGCTATAGATTGCATTCCTTTCCACACAGATAAACGGTCATTAGTGAACTGGTCATTTGTCAGCTTGTCAGAGAGCCGCTTTTTTGCTAACCTGATTTATTTTGTTAGGTAGTTCCTGGCTCGGTTGTATTGTGCTCTGTCACCGCTGCTGTAGGCCTCCTCTTTGGCTTGGCGGAGTTGTCTGAGCTGGGCATTGAACCAGGTCTTGTTGTTGTTGAATATGTGGTAGGTCTTGGTGGGAATACACATGTTCTCACCGTAGCTTATGTAGGTGTCAGTCAGGTCATTCAGGTCAGTTGCCAAGGCTTCAAAGACCCCCCCAGTCCGTGCAGTCGAGGCAGGACTGCAGTTTCAGCTTAGCCTCGTTAGTCCATTTCTTAACTTTCTTGATGACAGGCTTAGCTGCTCTCAACTTCTGCGTATAGGTAGGGAGTCGGTGGATGAGGCAGTGGTCAGATAGTCAGAGTGCAGCACGGGGGATTGACCGGAAGGCAGACTTAAGGGTGGTGTAGCAGTGGTCAAGGGTATGCCCTTCCCTGGTGGGGCACGTGACTTATTGTTAGAACTTGGGTAGCTCCTGGCTTAGGTTAGTTCAGTTGAAGTCACCCAGCACTATGAACAGAGAGTCTGGGTGTTTTTGCTCCATGTCTGATATGCTGGTGGCCAGGTGGTGCAGGGCTTCCTTTGCGCAAGGGGGGGATGTACACTTCCACTAGGACAATCGAGGCAAATTCCCAGGGAGAATAGAAGGGTTTGCAGTTGATAAATAGCATCTCCAGATGAGGGCTGCATGATTTGCCTAGGATCATAACATTGGTGCACCATCTATTATTGATGTAGAACCAGGTGCCGCCACCCTTTGTTTTCCCTGAGAGAACCTTGGAACGATCAGCTCTGTAGAGACCAAATCCTGGCAGGGACACTGGGGGGGGGTCAGCAATGTGGTCATCCAGCCATACACAGAGACCTCATACGGAAGAGGGATGAGAGGAATTCCTTGATCCTGAGACAATTGAACATCAATGAAATTCCCCACAGCACCACTGTCAATAAATGCCCTACACTGCCACCTATCCACCCCTGTATTTATATGAACTGGAAGTAGTTACATAGTAGGTAAGGCTGAAAAAAGACTTGCGTCCATCTAGTTCAACCTGGTATAGATATCCATTGCTGATTTGGTAGGTTCTGGTATTTTACAGACAAATTATATTTCTTATTTGTACCCATGGATGTTTTTCTCCAGTAAATGTTTGTCCAACTTTGCCTTGAATGCATTTAATGAGCCAGCCGTTACCACCTCTCTGGGAAGAGAGTTCCAGAGTTTGACTGTTCTGACCGTAAAGAAATTCTTTCTACTAGCTGAATGAAATCTTTTTTCTTCTAATCTATACTCATGCCCTCGTGTCCTAGATTCCTTTCTAGTAGAAAAGATGGTGTGTGACAGTTCCTTATATTGGCCCTTGATATACTTGTACATGTTGAGCATGTCCCCCCTTAAACGTCTCTTTTCTAATGTAAATAGTCCCAAATTGCTTAATCTCTCCCCGTAGCTTAAATTCTCCATTCCCCTAATAAGCTTTGTTGCTCGCCTTTGGACTTTTTCTAATTCTATGATGTCCTTTTTATAGTGTGGGGCCCAGAACTGTACTCCGTACTCTAGGTGAGGTCTCACCAATGCTTTATATAGTGGCATAATTACCCTCGAGTCCCTAGTTTCCATTCCCCTCTTAATACATGCCAGAATTTTGTTGGCCTTTTTTGTAGCTACATTACAATGGGCACTACATCCTAGTTTGCTGTCTATTTGGACTCCTAGATCCTTTTCAAGTATGGAATTACCCAGTTCCTCTCCGCTAAGGTTGTAACTTGCACACTGGTTGTGTCTCCCAAGGTGCATAACCTTACATTTATCTACATTGAACCTCATCTTCCATTTTTTTGCCCACTCATCTAGAATTGCAAGATCATTTTGAAGTAGTAGGGAGTTATTAGGGGGATAATGCAGACAGGCCTGAGAGGATTTCCCCCTGCATCCTTGGTGTTTCCCTGAAGCTCTGGGAAGGCCTTCACAACGTGTCCCCTGCCACCACAGTAAAGACAGAGACCCAAGGAGCGTCAACGGGCCCTCTCCTGACTGGACAACCTAATTGCCCCTATCTGCATGGGTTCTTTTCCTTCAAAGCTGATCTCCCCATGAAAAGTGGAGCAGGGAACAGATGGAAGATCCCCCTAAGAACGTCTCTCTTGAATATGTTTATCTATGCGGATAACAAGTTGCATCAACTCGTCTAGAGCTAGAGGCCAAAAAATCCTTAATTTGATCAGCAAGCCCTAACCGGAACTGACTCTGTAAAGCTGGATTGTTCCATGCGGAATCATTGGCATATCGCCGGAATTCCGAGCAGTAAACCTCATCAGTGCGACGGCCCTGCTTGAGAGCCCTTAGATGGGCCACAGCAGTAACTGCCTTATCAGGGTCATCATACAACACCCCCATAGCCTGAAAAAAAGGAGTCTACAGACTGCAGAGCCGGACTCTCTGGAGGTAAACCAAAGGCCCAAGTCTGTGGATCTCCTTGTAGGTACGATGCGATACGATTTTTTATTGTACAATATCGCGTCGCATCCCATCTTTAGTCTTATGGTATACGATGGTATGCGATGGGTGCCGTGCTAGGAAACAAGTACCGAAAATTAAATATAAAAACTTACCGTATATACTCGAGTATAAGTCGACCTGAATATAAGCCGAGGCACCTAATTTTACAACAAAAAACTGGGAAAACTTATTGACTCAAGCGGGACCCTCACTCAAGTATAAGCCGAGGGGGCTTTTTGTTAGCATAAAAAATTTCCTGAAAAAGTAGGCTTATACTCGAGTATATATGGTATTCTACGGGAAAAGAGCACATATCTTACATGTGACATTTACTGTCGTTTTGGCATTAAGTCATTAATTTCTTAAACTCATCTCAATTAAATTAAAGTAGTCATTTTAAGCAGGCCAGAGAACATGTTATTATAGAAAACTAACGTAAGTATTCTTTACAATACTAATTCCCCTTTCAGATGACAAAAGCCAAGTTGCATCCAGAATTTTGCACATGTTTACAATCTGGGTTCGAACCGGACGATACTCCTTTTAGACTGGTGGCAGGCCCTGGTTTTTCACCAGGTCGTGGCTCTTCCTGCGCTGTAAATGGGCCCTGGTCACATCGACCCATTCACACTGCACTGTGACCCAAGATGAAACCATGTTCAACCCTGGTTACTATCCAACTTTAAATGCTGGCTTGACCCAGGTTTCTTAAAATGGAGCCTTTCAGACTATGCAAAATCCCAGTTACAATAACATAATATATTCTGTATTTACTATTCTGAAATGTGTATAAGCCCCTTCACGACATTTGACGTATATATACGTCATGGTCGGGAAGTACTTCCCGACACATGACGTATATATACGTCATGACTTCTAACTGTCACTGCGTCTAGAGACGCAGTGACAGTTAGGTGATGTCTGCTGTCCCTGACAGCAGACATCCCCCCTCGCCGCCCAGGGGGGGCAGGGGTGCCCCCCCGGTCGGCGATCGCTGTGATTGGCTGTTCAAATCTGAACAGCCATTCACAGCGTTTCCTGTGTTACCGGCGGCTAAGCCGCTCGGTAACACAGGGATTCACTGGTGATCGGTGCTGTCAAGTACAGCACCGATCACCACCGATGTGCAGCCCCCCCTCGAACCCGCCGGGCACTCACCCGGCAGCAGCAGCGGCTCCCCCGGCTCCCCCGGAGCGTCTGGAGCGCACGCAGCGCTGCCCTCCTCCCCCCTCCCCCCCGCAGCAGCAGCAGCAGCATCAAGCTGCATAAAAAGTAAAAAAATAAACATATGCACTGAAAAATATATTTATATATATATATATATATATATATATATATACACACACATATATATATATATATATATGTGTGTGTATATATATATATGTGTATATATATATATATATATACACACATATATATATATATGTGTGTGTGTGTGTGTGTGTGTGTATATACCGCACCGATTACCACCGATCGCCAGCCCCCCCCCCTCCCACCCGGCAGCCCCCCTCCCTCCCACCCACCCGGCTGCCGCAGCGCCAGCACCCCTCCCACCCCCCCGCCAGCCGCAGCGCCAGCCCCCCTCCCAAAGCTGGTGACTAAAATGGGGTCACTTGTGGGGGGGTTCCACTGTATTGGTGCTTCGGGGGTCTTGCTAATGCGACATAGCACCCACCATTCATTCCACCACCAAAAATCACTCCTTCCCTTCTGAGTCCTGCCATGCACCCAACTGGTATTTTTTGGTCACACGTGAGGCATTGCCGTACTCGGGAGAAATTGGGGCACAGATTTTGGGGTGCTTTGTCTCCTTCATTCCTTGTGAAAATAAAAAATTTTGAGCCAGAACTGCATTTTTCTGTAAAAAATTATATTTTTTTACACAAAAATGCAGATCTGGCTCAAAATTTTTCATTTTCACAAGGAATGAAGGAGACAAAGCACCCCAAAATCTGTGCCCCAATTTCTCCCGAGTACGGCAATGCCTCACGTGTGACCAAAAAATACCAGTTGGGTGCATGGCAGGACTCAGAAGGGAAGGAGTGATTTTTGGATTTTGCAGCACAGATTCTGGTTGAATGACCCCCGAAACACCCATACAGTGGAACCCCCCCACAAGTGACCCCATTTTGCAAACTACACCCTTCAGGGAATTCATCAAGGGGTATAGTGTACATTTCAAACCCCCCGGGGTTTCACCAATTTTGATACAACTGAGCTGTGAAAATGAAAAATTAATTTTTTTCATTTTCACTGCCCAGTTGTACCACAATTGGTGAAACCCCTGGGGGTTTGAAATGTACACTATACCCCTAGATGAATTCCCTGAAGGGTGTAGTTTGCAAAATGGGGTCACTTGTGGGGGGGTACCTAACTTTTAGCATCTTATGGTGCCTAGAAACCTACATGGTGCCTAAAAAATAATCTCATAAAAAGGAGGCTCCAAAATCAAGTAGGTGCTCCTTCTATTATGAAGCCTGTGGTTTGGTCACCGTGCACACTAGGGCCACATATAGGATATTTATGAAAACCAAAGAATTGGGGGAATCAATTTTTAGTCACATTTCTCTAGTAAAATCTACTGTGTTCCTTAGAAAAATGTATTAAAATTGCAAATCTGCAAAAAAAATGAAATTTGGAAATTTCACCTACACTTTCTTTTAATTCCTGTGAAACACCTAAAGGGTTAACAAACTTCCAAAATGCTGTTTTGAATACTGTGAGGGGTGCAGTTTTTGAAATGGCATCATTTATGGGGGTGTCTCACATACAAGTCACTCAAAGTCACATCATAACTGACCTGGTCCCTAAAAAAATCAGAGTTTGAAATTTTCTTGAAAATTTGAGAATTTGCTATTCATATTTGAAGCCTCCTAGTGTCCAAAAAAATGAAAATGAGGTTGAAATAATGATGGCAACATAAAGTAGACATATGGTCTATGTTAGTTATTCACTATTTTGAGTGGTAAGATTATTTGTCTCACAAGCAGAAAATTTAACATTTTGCAAATCGCAAAATTTTCCATTTTTTTACGACATTTTGGTATTTTTCACAAAAAAACACAGACTGTATCGACGAAAATTTACCACTAACTTGAAGTACAATGTGTCACGAGAAAACAATCTCAAAATCACTGGGATAAGTAAAAGCAAAAAAAAGTTATCCCCACTTAAGTGATACATGCCAGATTTGAAAAAAAGGGCTCTGTCAGGAAGGCAAAAACTGGCTCTGTCATGAAGGGGTTAATTGCTTGAATTGATTCCTTTATAGTTATCTCTATCAATATAAACAAAAATGTAAACATAGTAATGGTTCAGGTTGGTTCCTGCGCACTGTCCCCAGTTGGTCAGGGCTAGCTGCTCCACTCGCTCGGAGACCGATCCGATTGGTTATTGCAGTTTTGGTAAATTTGGTGCAGCGCTCCACCCCTTAGTGTGTGGTGTAAGCGGTGTGTAATGATAAAGAGATTGGTGTGATTCAAAGGGTTTTTACTATAAAGGTGCAAGTAACAAAATACAAATACATTGGTTTAAAATAACATTAGTGCAGTATATTGCAGAAGGTACATACATATATATAATTGTCACTGGTGGACAGTATGGGGAAAGAGGGTGCACACCGGGTGTAATGCCGGGTGGAGGGGGGTGGGGTCCGGTTGGTGGTCTCCCCGGGTGTGGGGATTCCAGAGGTGGGGTTGATGGGTAGGGATCCGGGTTCGGGATGCTGGGCCACCGGTGGATACACCGGTATTGTAGAATGTCCTTTGCTAGCGCTTGGGTCTCGGGTTGCGGCTTGAGTGCTGGTGGACGGGTCCTGGCCGGCGGTCTTGGCTGTTATAGCGGAGGCGGGTGTTCGCAGTGCGGGTGGCCGGGTGAGGATGCACAGTTACCGGGATCTGGGCGCACCATGTGCCTCCGTCGCTGGCCGGCTCAGCTGGTCGGGTTTCTGGCTGTTTGCCGTTGACCTTCTCAGTCTGAGTCCGTGGTCGGCGGCGTGGGGTCTGCTGGTGTGCGTCTCCCCGCCGTGGGTTCCTGCCGACGGATCCCAGTTACTCACCTCCTCCCGTCCCCGACGTGCTGTGCTTCTCTCCTCGCCTTGCTTCACTCTCTCTCCTCGCGCTTTCCGGATAGGAGCGTCTCCCTTGTCTGAGCTTGATGCCGCACGTTGCTGTCCTTCTCTCCGAGTGTTGTCTCACGTCGGTGGTCTAGCTTCTGATGTGGGTGCTGCTTGCTGTGGGTGTCCTCCAACGCGTTTCGGCCTGGATTGGCCTTCTTCTAGGGAGTTGGGCTGCACCAAATTTACCAAAACAAAAATGTAAACATTTTCCCAATACAAATAATAACAGTACCAGTTAAGATTCATATTTTATTCACCCTAAAAAAATTAGAAATATATATTTCTTTAATTTTTTTTAAATTAAATTTAATAGATTTGAATTGACAAAAATAGTACCACAAATTCATGCCATTTTTTTTGCATCCCACCAATTTACTAAACTCATAACTACAGAGGAAATCACAGTAGTAATGGCAAAAATGAAGTTTCCCAGACAGTCATAAATGTCTTTAGAGCTGCACAGATCTTTTGAATCCCTGCAGCATTAGTTTTTTTTATTTATTTAAAAGAAAGTGTTTGTGGGGTCCGCGGCTTTGAAAACTTTAGTATTAACTCTGGATAACTAGGGGTCTAGTTACAAAACTTAAGAAACACAGAGCAGTGCCTAGTTACAAAAATTAAGAAACACAGAGCAAGGTGCCTCCCTGCCATAGTATGAAACTGCCCTATAGCGTGGATGTGTTCCCTGAATTTGTTAAGCCCACAAAAAAAGCACTACCCCAGGTGAAAGTAGCCTCGTAGGGTTCATCACAACACCCTTGCACAATGGTTGTTTGGGCAATAATCGTAGTCATGTCAGAAAAATATATATTTTTATTGGTAGACTAAAGGTTAGGGTTAGGTCAGCTAGATGTGTCATGCCTTGTCTGGAGCCCAGACAAGTGGGGTCCAGACAAGGGGTCCCATAAAGGCCCCATAATGATGTCCAAAATGCCTGAGGAGCATTGCATGACTACTACGTGAGGTCATAACATCACATGGACCTGCCCACTCTCCTAAAATCCCTTTGATGTTATAAATAAAAATTGGAAAACACAAAATGCTATCATACACTGTATTTGGGTAGTCAGTTTACTTTAAATGTGACACAGGTATTATACCTACTTAAAAAATACCTAGAGCCTGGTTTCGATTTGTACACAATGCCGATGTTCATGCAGCTTATCTGTCCCTGCCCAAATCTTCCACTTACCCACAAACCTACAAGTGCATTTGTATATTTACCCTTTTTTTTTTAAAGTGACCTGCACTATTTCTTTTTTTAAATATCTTCCTGCATGTGATATCCTCGGAGTCATATGATATGGGAGAGTGTATTCCACAGATTTGATTTTGCTATCACTTTCCGTGGATTGAGTGGAGGAATCCCTTTTATTGGAATGACCATATTGGAAACCTTAATTTGGTGCTATCTGTTCATTTTCTGCATCAGTTATAACACCTTTTTGACACATGGACACTATATGTGCACTACTTTAAGTGTACATCTATCTAAAGCTGGCCATACATCAGAAAGATCGATCTTAAGATCGATTGCGCTCATGATTGTGTACAATTTCCCGTGAAATCCCCAGCAGTCCTTTGGACACACAATCTACTCACAATCAATCATACAATCAGTCATACAATCCATCTGCTGCATGATTGTGTACACAAGATGTGCACACAATCTGCATACAATCCATCATACAATCAGTCATACAATCCATCTGCTGATTGATTGTATGATTGTGTACACAAGATGTGCACACAATCTGCATACAATCCATCTTCAATACAATCAACTGAGATTGTATGATTGGGTACAATATCTTTCTGATGTATGGCCACCTTAACAATGGGTTGAGAACAGCCAAAAGAGTCTTGAATGGTCATTATATACCAATTAACTGACCCTCTAATTGAGTAACAATATATCTTTTGAGTGTATTATTTGCAAACTGACATTAGAGGCAAGGGTTGGGTCATCAGGCATGGTGCCAACTGGGGATTTCACCTGTATGTTTTTAGGCCAGTCTGACCCTGTCCACACCTTCTGTAGATTCTTGGTTACTTGCTGGAGAGCAAACAGCACATAGTTGGTCACATCTCATGTTTCATTAGCAAAAATGCATATTCCAACCTAGCTGGATTTTATGTTTGTACTTTATTTTTAATAAAGCCTCCTGTTTCAAAGTAATTTGTCTGTTGCAATTGGCCTTGCATGTTATCTGACTGATATTTGTAATATCCCACATATACATGATTGATACTCATTACTCAACAGATAAGGCAATGGCACTGGAGAGAGAGATAAAATAACTAGGTAGGAGGTTCTACTATCGCTACACCCTGTTATGTATTTCCCCTTAGAATTACACCTTCTTCAAAGGAAATTAAGTTTATGTTTGCTGGAATATACTGTATACAGCATTTATTTTAGATGCATTGCAACATAAATAGTTTTCTTTCTCAAGGAAGTTTTAGAGAAGCATAAATAAACCACTGTATAGCAGGCATCTCTAAGCACTGGTAAAGGAAAGAATCTACATGAAGTGTGGGGAATGTCTAGAAGAAATCACTACATCAGTATATCAACAAACACAATTTGTTCTAGAGAACTTTAAAGTAAAACTGAATTTCAAATTATTGGAAGACATTTATATTGCAGGATCTGCCCATGTTTCATTATTTTATTTTATTCCTTATTTAGTCTTGGCATTACACTAAGTGAAAAACATTGAAATAAAAGTATCCCTTAATGGCAATAATCATTAATATAGTCCACTAGCCTTTTCAGTGCTAAAATCCTTAATAGGCAAATATTTGAAAAAGGAGAGTTATAAAACATTAAGTACAAGTTAATTTCCTTTCAGTAGAAGGCCAGGAACATGATCTTTCTTTTATTAGCAGCTGTTACTTACTGAGAAATTGGATTCTTTCTAGACTATGATAACTTTTATTGGTTCAGCATAAAAATTATACATACAGTGGTGTGCAAGTGTCTAAGATCACACGTTATGCTGGAATAAAACATATACTGATGTTACTAATGTTCTACTTAAATGTGCAGGATATTGAAAGCCGGGCACTAAATGCTGTTTTAAGTTTATGTTTTGCATTTAAATGAAAATGGCTGTACTTCCCCAAATAGGCCCAAGTAATGACTTACGTTTGTATTCTGTTTTAATCAATTTAAACTGTATATACAGTAGGTACTGCTTAAATATTGATGTTTACTCTTTGTAAAAATGTATATTTCAGATGTGAAAAAATTTCCATCAAACTTTAAGTTACACCAACAATGACCTCTTCATAAATGTATATCAGGAAATGCATTTAATAAAAAACATGCACACATACACAAAAAGATCCCAAAACACTAAAACACAAAGCAATCAATACTGTATATGACTGATACAAATTTAAGATAATAAAGGAAATGTAAATTTATACCCAATATTTTTCTATTTGCACACATGAGCATGTTTATGAGTTATGTATGCTACTTTAATTATCCCTACCAGACACTGGTTTAACTATAATGGGTGCAAGGTGTGTGGTGCACATGTGGGGCCTGGGTCCAAAGGGGCCCACTCACTGTACACCAGATTATGCTCTTCTCTTGATTTTCTCAAACTTCTGCCAATAGATTTGTAACCACTGCCGATGAGGTAAAGTATTCTTGTCTATTTTCTTCAGCAACCGGTAAAACACAGTGTTAACAATTGTGTCACTCCTGCACAGTCCTGTTGAAGAAAGTGCGCTAAATAAATTAAAGTTACAGTAATTTTTTTAGCTAATTTTACAGGTTATAGCAAAGTTAATAGTCAGAGATCTTTCCCTTCAATTTTCCTCAACAGAAGACATCTGGGGTGTTTAGTTCTGGAAACCTTGTTAGCCATTGTCCTTTTGAGATGATGTGATTTTTTGAAGAAACTTGTTATGGTTACAACTGCCTTAGACTGCTTCAATGTGTAACAGGTCATCCCTCCTTGTAACTAAGTGTCATCCAAGTGATTATAGAAAGTGTTATTACAGTTTATTTACAGTAGACATCTGTGCTCAACATTGTTTTAAAGAAGATGGACCCTGTGACAAGACTGAACCACATTTCAATCTTCCTGCCAGGTAGCAGATTTTCAGAAAAAATGCATGCGGCCCGACACATGTATTCTGAGTCTTGACTTACCCTGATAAGCAAAACTGAGCTTCATCTAAGAAAATGGAATGTCCAAGATGTCATCCTTGTCAGCCACGAAGGTCTGAAACAAGTTGCAGTATGAAAGTTTTTGCAAAGTTAAACCCTTGTAGTATCTACATGGCAGACACTCAATATCTTTATATCTTCCCTTTTTTTCCAAGGCATATCTTCCCTTTTTTTCCAATCTCTTGTGACAGTCACCATAAGGATTTCCTTGGTGAGTTAATTTGTTTTCAGAAACATTTTATTCAGGTACTGCACTGTTTCCTCATTTATTGTGGGATGGCCATCTCCATGGACATTCACCAATGTGCCTGTTGTGTCCAGTTTTTCCACCATCTTCTGTATCACTATCTTTGAGGTCCGATTGAACACTTGAATCCTTTCATTTTGCCCCACAACCATTCACTAGAACCCTTGGAAATAATAAATAATAAAGATGGATGACTTTTGCAACCCAAAGCTGATGTTAACAGAGCAAAAATCTTCCCATTTTTACCATTATGAATGGGACTTCTTTTGCTACAGTACAGCAGCAACAATATCATCCTTTAAAGTGAGGATGAACTTTATGCAAAAATGAATCCTTGATATGAACTAATCCTAGACTGCAGATGAGCTTCTGGCCGAACAGTAGGTTTATGTTTAAGTACCTTCACATTTTTTAAGTACTTTTATTGAATGTCAAGAATTTTTTTTGTTTATTCCTTGAGGTATTTTTACTTGTCACTATATTTTCCTTAATTCTATGTGAGTATGTAACAATTATGGTAAGTATTTTGTTTGGGGCAAAAAGGCAATTTATTAAATTTCAAGAATAAATAAAATTTAATGAAGTACAGAATGATAGCAAATAACCTTAATCTTATTTTTGGTTAAATGTATTCTATATTATTCATTTCATGAGCTGTTGACTGTCTTTGATCTTGAAACAGAAGCAGGTGATAACTGTGAAAAATAAACACAATGATTACTTTTTAAATGAACATATAATCCATTTCTCAATCATTTGCTCAATCTTAATACCTTCATTCATAGTTGGCACTTAGCACTTATTGAATGTTGTTCTTTAACAAAGGACTTCTAAACTGAAACTGTTCCAGTGTGCATCTGACCAGGTCCACCATCTTTACCACTTTTCAATGCTTCTTTAGCAAAATACATCTCTCTTCTTAGAGTATGTACAAAAACAAATGCAGACGTGTTACTACTCATGTGTGCAGTGAGAATAACCTTAAACAAGCAATATGTATTCTTTAAATGATAACTTGTATAACTCAAAACTCCAATAACTATTAAGAGGGAGGCAGTTGAGACAAAAGTGCCATGGGCCACTGTGGCCCATCTACTACCAGAAAAAAGAGCTATATTAGTGCCATCTCTAAAGTATTTCATATTCATGGTTATTTCTTAAGAATAACTTGGTGAATGGGTGGTAATCAACACATTACATATATTACATATACTGTAATTGTGAAAAGATGGTACCTGTCAGTGCTAGAAGTGGGCTGAGAAGGCTCGCTGTACAGAGCGAGCTGTCATCAGCATCCCTGCCTGGTGCCTGCAGTGCAAGCGGACTCTTTAACCCCCCTGCCTGCCCGGCACCTGTAGAGCTCTGCAAAGCACCTCCCTGCCTGGAGACTGCAGAGCGAGCAATCGGCCTTTATAGCCCCCTCCATGCCCTGCGCCTGTAGAGTGTGAGTGGCCTCTACACTAATATACCCACCTTCTCATTGGGCGCCTACAGATCGAATGGCTAACCACATCCCCCCTCCCAAGAGCAACCCCCCCGGCCCGGACGGCACCTGTAGAGCTCCTCAGGCCCTCTCCACGCCCGGAGCCTACAGAGTGATGAATGACCTCCACAACCACCTCCCCGCCCAGTGCCTGCAGAGCTCCGCAAACCCCCTCCCCACCCATTGCCTGAAGAGCTCTGCAAACCCCCTCCTGGAGCCTACAGAGTGACCTCCACAACCCCATCCCTTTCTGGAGCCTGCAAAGTGAATGGCTGACCTCTGAAAACCCCTCCCCACCAGGAGCCTGCAGAGCGAGCAGCCTCCGAAATCCACCTCCCGCTTGGTAGCTGCATAGCAGGCAGCTCACTGCACTCCTCTCCAATGGAACCGCTGTGCCTAGTGCCTAGGAATGGAGTTTTTTTCACATTCATAATTAATTTACAAATGATAAAAAAATGCATCAAAGCTTATGGGTTTGGAATACAGTGAAACTTGGGGAATGGGTAAAAACTGGAATGCCAGACCATACATGTTCCATTGGATAACTCTGCCATACTGTACTTCTCCTTAGGAAATCTCTATGTCCCTGCTGTTGCTCTCTCTGTCCCTACTGTATCTTTCCCTGTCCCTGCTGTTGCTCTCCCTGTTGTCACTCTCCCTGTCCCTATGTCCATGCTTTCATTCTCCCTGTCCCTATGTCCCTGCTGTCACTCTCCTTGTCCCCGTCTCCCCGCTGTCATTCTGCCCGTCTCCTGCTGTCCCTCTACCCAACTCCCTCTGTCTCTTTGTCTCCCGCTGTCATTGTCACTGTGTCTCCCACTGTCCCTGTGTCACTCTATCTGTCCCTGCAGTCCCTCTCTCGGTCATTTCTGTCCCTCTCTCTGTCCCTATGTCCCTGCTGTTGTTCTCTCTGTCCCTAAATTTTGGTTCATACTTTGCTGCTCGGTGTGATTTTTGGCTCATTTCATGTGGCATAATGTGAACTTTGACTCAAACTGTTTGACATAATGTGATTTTTGTCTCATAGGGTGAAGCATAATTATTTTTCACTCAATCTGTGTGGCATTCGTGAATTTTGGATCATTCAGTGTGGTATAATGTGATTTTTGTAAAAAGAAAAAAAGTGTGCTCTGCGCTCAGTTTCAGCAGCTTTTTAGGAGGGTTGAATACGATTTTGCTAGGGATAAAAAGCGCGGTACTTGTGTATTTTGGCGGCGCCCATCGCATCGCATACCATAACACATACGATGGTATGCGATGCGACGCGATATCGTACGATAGAGCACGATGGCATACAATTTTGAAATTGTATGCCATTGTACATGGCATACGATGCCATACGATGCGATGCGATTAAACATTGTATAAGCACCCTAATGGGTGCTTATACTATGTTAAGCACCCAAATGGGTGCTTACAATGTTAAATGCACCCCCACGCCACCCCCCACTATAAACGTGAACCCGAAGCGTGGCGAGCGCAGCGAGCCCGCGAGGGGCGGCGGTACGCGTCCTACGACCTTTTCATACCCCCACTATCCACGTCGGCGTGGAGTTGAGAATAGAATAGTGTGGCGAGCGCAGCGAGCCACCGAGCCCGAAGCGTGGCGAGCGCAGCGAGCCCCGCGAGGGGACGCGGATACCTTCACAGGTAAACGCGTCCCCTCGCAGGCTTCACAGGTGTCCGCGTCGCCACGGACACCTGTGAAGCCCGCGAGGGGACGCGTATAACTGTGAAGGTATCCGCGTCCCCTCGCGGGGCTCGCTGCGCTCGCCACGCTTCGGGCTCGGTGGCTCGCTGCGCTCGCCACACTATTCTATTCTCAACTCCACGCCGACGTGGATAGTGGGGGTATGAAAAGGTCGTAGGACGCGTACCGCCGCCCCTCGCGGGCTCGCTGCGCTCGCCACGCTTCGGGTTCACGTTTATAGTGGGGGGTGGCGTGGGGGTGCATTTAACATTGTAAGCACCCATTTGGGTGCTCAAAAGCACCCTTAAGGGTGCTTATACGATTTTTGGTCGTATAGGGGGTCAAAATCGCGTCGCATCGCATCGCATGCCATCGGGTGCATGGCATGCGATGCGATGCGATCTGTTCGTCGTACGACGGACATCGGGGGCGCCGCCAAAATACACAAGTACCAAAAGCGCTCATGTATATTGGTTATGCTAATGAACAAAAACGTGGGAATAGGCTATGTAAGTTAATAATGTGCTTAACCGCTGAAAAGGAAAAAGTTAGTAAAATGTTTACAGCCCTGATAGGGCTTTTTGGTTGGGAACGAAGGTTGCGGGTCCCGGCTGAGGCTGAAGGTTGAGCACTATAAGTGAAGATCCCCGGCAGGCTACTAACTGTCCCTAGCTTACCTAGATCTTCTGGCTTCAGGCTTCACGCTTTTCTTCCTCGCCGTGTGTCTTCCGGACCTCCGCGAGAACGCCGCGATTACCGGAAGTTCGGGTGCGCTGACTTCCGGGATCGGCGGTACGCGGACTTCAGTGTTCCCTGGCTCCAACGCATTTCGAGAGACTAGCTCTCTTTGTCAAGGATGCCTGGTGCTGGTGGGCACTTGGTTTTTATTCGTACTTCTGCACTTCTTTATTTTCAAAACTTTATTTAAAAACGGAAATGGACAGACTTTTCGGCGGCAAGCACATGTTCATGATAATATATAGAAAAAGAATATGGTGATGTTCTATGATAAAAAAAAAAGGGGGGGAAATTTTAGAGAAAAGCGGGCAATTCAAAATCGATATTCAACCCTTTAGGTTGTAGAGTGTTCAGTTCATATATCCATTTTGTTTCTTTTTGTTTAAGGATTTTTACATGGTCCCCTCCTCTCCAATTGATGTTGATTTGTTCTATTGCGTTGATTTTGAGTTCTTCCGGATTCTTTCCATGTTTCTCGGAGAAGTGTTTAGATAAGCTGTGTGTTTGGAGTCCTTTCTTTATGTTGTAAATATGCTCGGCAGTTCTTTTTTTGAGTTCTCTTTTTGTTTGGCCCACATATTGTAATCCACAGGAGCATTCCAGGAGATATATGATATTTTTCGAATTGCAGCTTATATGTTGTTTTTGTTTGTATTGTTTTGATGTTTGGTTCGAAGTGAATAAAGTTATTGGTTTTGTTTGATGTTTGTTTAGTGGTTCTGCAACTTATGCAGTTTAAACACGGAAAGAAGCCCTTAGATTCTTTCTGTCTTGGTTTTATGATGGGGATGAAGCTTGCTGTTAATTCTTGTTTTAGATTTCTGGCCTTTCTGTAAATGATTCTTGGTTTTTCAGGGATGAGGGGTTTTATTTCATTGTCTAGTTGAATGATGTGCCAATGTTTATTGATTATTTGTTCAATTGCTTTATGGTTGGAGTTGAATTGGGTGATGAAGGATACTGGTGCCTCAGAGTTTTCTTTGTTTGTATCGAATCAGCTCCGTTCTATTTAGAGTTTGTGTTTTCTCTATCTCCTTCTCTAACAGTTGGTCTGGGTAACCCTTTCTCTTGAATTTGTTAATCATCTGGGTACTTTGTTCCGTGAATGTGGAGTCCTCTGTACAGTTTCTTCTAATTCGGCGCAGCTGGCCCCCTGGGATATTTTTTCGCCAGTTGTTATGGTGGTTACTGTCATAAGGGAGGATGTTGTTTCCATCTACTTCCTTTGTGAAGGTTTTTGTGACTAGTTGGTTGTTGCAGGTATATATCTCCAGGTCCAAGAAGATTAATTTTTGTTTGTCCGTGATGGTGGTGAATTCGAGGCCTGCCTCATTGTTGTTCATATGTTGGATGAATCCTTCAAGCTGTTCTTGTGGGCCTCCTCAAATGAAGAAGAGGTTATCTATGTAGCGGTACCAGCAAATTAGATGTTCTTTAAATGGATTGTTATTCCAAATTTGGTGTTCCTCCCAGTATGCTACGAATAAATTCGCATAGGATGGGGCAAAGGATGTCCCCATAGCAGTGCCTTTTGTTTGGAGGTAGAATTTTCCATTGTACCAGAAGTAGTTGTTAATAAGGATGAACTCTATTTGTTCCATTAGAAAGTTTATTTGTTGGTTGTGAAGTTTTGAATGGGTGGAGAGCATTGATCTGACATAGGTGCAGCCCAGGTTGTGGTCGATGCATGTATAAAGAGATTTTACATCACTTGTACAAAGTGTGTATTTTTCATCCCATTGGATGGTCTGTATGACCTGCAGTATATGCAATGTGTCCTTCAGATAACTTTTTTGGGTTTGTACTATTGGCTGGAGGAATCTGTCAATGTATTTGGAGAGATTTGTGGTTAATGAGTCAATTCCGGAGATTATGGGGCGGCCAGGGGGATTCTGTATGTTTTTATGGATTTTTGGTAGATGATAAAATGTTGGTATCTTTGGATGGTTTGTGGTGATGAATTCATGTTCTTTATTGTTTAGTATGCCCAGGTCTCTTCCCTCATCTAATTGTTGTTGTAGTCTGGTCTGAAATGTTTTGGTGGGGTCATCAGGTAGTATTCTGTAGGTTTGTTCATCCGATAGGAGGTTGTTTGCCTCTTCTTCGTATTTGTGTTTGTCTAAGATGACCAGTCCTCCGCCCTTATCTGCGGGTTTTATGATGATGGACTTGTCTTCTTTGAGGGCCTTCAGAGCTTCTTTTTCTTTTTTGGTTAAGTTGTATTGAATTTTCTTGTTTCTTGGGAGCGATCTTAAATCCTCTTCCACCAATTTTTGGAATGTTTCCAAATGCGGCCCCTTTACATATGCAGGGTAGAACGTTGATTTTGTTCTCAAATCTGTATGTGCGAATTCCTCCTCTGTTTCTATTGTGTCTTTCTGAGGTTGTCTCGCGAAGAATTTCTTAATGCAGAGTTTTCTCACAAATTTTTCTGTGTCTATGTATACATCAAATTCGTTGGCTTGGGAGTGGGGGGCAAACTTCAGCCCTTTCTTCAGTAAGCTCAATTCGTCTTCATTTAGATTTTTCTGGCTTAGATTGAAAATGGTTTCTTTGTCTGGCTGTTCTTCTATGGATGAGATTTGTGTTTGTTTTCTTGGTTTCCTATTTATTTTCTTTCCGCCTCTCTTGCCTCTTTTTCTTGTTGTTGTGTTTGTTCTGTTCTCTGTTTCTTGAATGGGGTTTTCTTCCCTGGTGGTGCATTTTCGTCCCAGACTAAGTCTAAAAAAACATCGATGTTTTCAGATGTTCCTTCGATGTCATCTTCTTCTGAGATGTGTCTTTTACGGGGATTTGTTGTCCGATGGTTCTCTTCTATTTTCTTCATCAGTTGATTGGTTTGTTCTTTTACTTCAGATTGGGCTGCTTGTACACCAGTTCTGAATGATTGCTGTGCCAGTTTATCCTGGTATGAAAAGTGTTTTTTATTGAAATGTTGATAGTTTCTAGGTTGTCCTGTAGATCTGGGTATTTGTTTGATTAGTGGTTCTTTTGTCTTGTTGTTTTCATATCTTCTCACTGGTGCTCTTGCTGGAGGTTGATTGTTGTTTGTTTGTGGAGTTGTTTTGGTCCGTGTATGTATCCTTCTGTGTGTTTTTGAATGGGCCGGGAGATTTTCTTCTTGGGACACCAAGAAGGGACACCCAAGAAGAAAATCTCCCGGCCCATTCAAAAACACACAGAAGGATACATACACGGACCCAAACAACTCCACAAACAAACAACAATCAACCTCCAGCAAGAGCACCAGTGAGAAGATATGAAAACAACAAGACAAAAGAACCACTAATCAAACAAATACCCAGATCTACAGGACAACCAAGAAACTATCAACATTTCAATAAAAAACACTTTTCATACCAGGATAAACTGGCACAGCAATCATTTAGAACTGGTGTACAAGCAGCCCAATCTGAAGTAAAAGAACAAACCAATCAACTGATGAAGAAAATAGAAGAGAACCATCGGACAACAAATCCCCGTAAAAGACACATATCAGAAGAAGATGACATCGAAGGAACATCTGAAAACATCGATGTTTTTTTAGACATAGTCTAGGACGAAAATGCACCACCAGGGAAGAAAACCCCATTCAAGAAACAGAGAACAGAACAAACACAACAACAAGAAAAAGAGGCAAGAGAGGCGGAAAGAAAATAAATAGGAAACCAAGAAAACAAACACAAATCTCATCCATAGAAGAACAGCCAGACAAAGAAACCATTTTCAATCTAAGCCAAAAAAATCTAAATGAAGACGAATTGAGCTTACTGAAGAAAGGGCTGAAGTTTGCCCCCCACTCCCAAGCCAACGAATTTGATGTATACATAGACACAGAAAAATTTGTGAGAAAACTCTGCATTAAGAAATTCTTCGCGAGACAACCTCAGAAAGACACAATAGAAACAGAGGAGGAATTCGCACATACAGATTTGAGAACAAAATCAACGTTCTACCCAGCATATGTAAAGGGACCGCATTTGGAAACATTCCAAAAATTGGTGGAAGAGGATTTAAGATCGCTCCCAAGAAACAAGAAAATTCAATACAACTTAACCAAAAAAGAAAAAGAAGCTCTGAAGGCCCTCAAAGAAGACAAGTCCATCATCATAAAACCCGCAGATAAGGGCGGAGGACTGGTCATCTTAGACAAACACAAATACGAAGAAGAGGCAAACAACCTCCTATCGGATGAACAAACCTACAGAATACTACCTGATGACCCCACCAAAACATTTCAGACCAGACTACAACAACAATTAGATGAGGGAAGAGACCTGGGCATACTAAACAATAAAGAACATGAATTCATCACCACAAACCATCCAAAGATACCAACATTTTATCATCTACCAAAAATCCATAAAAACATACAGAATCCCCCTGGCCGCCCCATAATCTCCGGAATTGACTCATTAACCACAAATCTCTCCAAATACATTGACAGATTCCTCCAGCCAATAGTACAAACCCAAAAAAGTTATCTGAAGGACACATTGCATATACTGCAGGTCATACAGACCATCCAATGGGATGAAAAATACACACTTTGTACAAGTGATGTAAAATCTCTTTATACATGCATCGACCACAACCTGGGCTGCACCTATGTCAGATCAATGCTCTCCACCCATTCAAAACTTCACAACCAACAAATAAACTTTCTAATGGAACAAATAGAGTTCATCCTTATTAACAACTACTTCTGGTACAATGGAAAATTCTACCTCCAAACAAAAGGCACTGCTATGGGGACATCCTTTGCCCCATCCTATGCGAATTTATTCGTAGCATACTGGGAGGAACACCAAATTTGGAACAACAATCCATTTAAAGAACATCTAATTTGCTGGTACCGCTACATAGATGACCTCTTCTTCATTTGGGGAGGCCCACAAGAACAGCTTGAAGGATTCATCCAACATATGAACAACAATGAGGCAGGCCTCGAATTCACCACCATCACGGACAAACAAAAAGTAATCTTCTTGGACCTGGAGATATATACCTGCAACAACCAACTAGTCACAAAAACCTTCACAAAGGAAGTAGATGGAAACAACATCCTCCCTTATGACAGTAACCACCATAACAACTGGCGAAAAAATATCCCAGGGGGCCAGCTGCGCCGAATTAGAAGAAACTGTACAGAGGACTCCACATTCACGGAACAAAGTACCCAGATGATTAACAAATTCAAAAGAAAGGGTTACCCAGACCAACTGTTAGAGAAGGAGATAGAGAAAACACAAACTCTAAATAGAACGGAGCTGATTCGATACAAACAAAGAAACAAAGAAAACTCTGAGGCACCAGTATCCTTCATCACCCAATTCAACTCCAACCATAAAGCAATTAAACAAATAATCAATAAACATTGGCACATCATTCAACTAGACAATGAAATAAAACCCCTCATCCCTGAAAAACCAAGAATCATTTACAGAAAGGCCAGAAATCTAAAACAAGAATTAACAGCAAGCTTCATCCCAATCATAAAACCAAGACAGGAAGAATCTAAGGGCTTCTTTCCGTGTTTAAACTGCATAAGTTGCAGAACCACTAAACAAACATCAACGAAACCAATAACTTTATTCACTTCGAACCAAACATCAAAACAATACAAACAAAAACAACATATAAGCTGCAATTCGAAAAATATCATATATCTCCTGGAATGCTCCTGTGGATTACAATATGTGGGCCAAACAAAAAGAGAACTCAAAAAAAGAACTGCCGAGCATATTTACAACATAAAGAAAGGACTCCAAACACACAGCTTATCTAAACACTTCTCTGAGAAACATGGAAAGAATCCGGAAGAACTCAAAATCAACGCAATAGAACAAATCAACATCAATTGGAGAGGAGGGGACCATGTAAAAATCCTTAAACAAAAAGAAACAAAATGGATATATGAACTGAACACTCTACAACCTAAAGGGTTGAATATCGATTTTGAATTGGCCGCTTTTCTCTAAAATTTCCCCCCCCTTTTTTTTTTTATCATAGAACATCACCATATTCTTTTTCTATATATTATCATGAACATGTGCTTGCCGCCGAAAAGTCTGTCCATTTCCGTTTTTAAATAAAGTTTTGAAAATAAAGAAGTGCAGAAGTACGAATAAAAACCAAGTGCCCACCAGCACCAGGCATCCTTGACAAAGAGAGCTAGTCTCTCGAAACGCGTTGGAGCCAGGGAACACTGAAGTCCGCGTACCGCCGATCCCGGAAGTCAGCGCACCCGAACTTCCGGTAATCGCGGCGTTCTCGCGGAGGTCCGGAAGACACACGGCGAGGAAGAAAAGCGTGAAGCCTGAAGCCAGAAGATCTAGGTAAGCTAGGGACAGTTAGTAGCCTGCCGGGGATCTTCACTTATAGTGCTCAACCTTCAGCCTCAGCCGGGACCCGCAACCTTCGTTCCCAACCAAAAAGCCCTATCAGGGCTGTAAACATTTTACTAACTTTTTCCTTTTCAGCGGTTAAGCACATTATTAACTTACATAGCCTATTCCCACGTTTTTGTTCATTAGCATAACCAATATACATGAGCGCTTTTTATCCCTAGCAATAATGTGATTTTTGGCAAAAACTGTTTGACACAATATGATTTTTGGCTCATTCCATGGGAATTTTGGGTCATTCTGTGTGCCATATTGTGAATATTGGCTCATTCTGTGAGCCATAATGTGAATTTTGGCTCATTACATGTGGCATAATGTGTAAGAAGCATTAGTACTAGATAGAATAAGGGTCCTCCTGTGGTGGTGCATAATGTGTTTAAGGGAGGTGGCCCATACTGCGGTTTGGTACATTATACTTAAGTACATGCCCCCTTTTCTGGAGCAAGCACGCATAATTACAGCCTATACTTTTCCATACCCAACATTTTAAAAATTCCACTTTGATTAATGGTATTTGTACATAGAACTGTTCTTGTACTGTATCAATTATAACAATTCATAAACAATCCTCCAAAATTTCTGCCAATGTACTTATATTACCATGTCTTCCTGAAGAAACTGCACTGGTTTGGACTTTAAGTTAATGATGTTGACAGGACAAATAAGTGATGGCCTAGCCAGTTTGATTGGAACTGGGGTCCTCCAAGACAGACTGAGCCAGCTAGACCCAAGTCTGTAGTTGTCTCTGATTTCCAATGTCAATGTTATTGTGTCTCTTGGACTCTCTCTGTGGGTGAGATACATTAAGCATTGAAAAGTGCTACAATGGAGAGTAATACACCACCAACCAATCATGTCTTAACTATACTTTTTCAAACACAGCCTGTAGCATGGCAGTTAGGAGTTGATTGGTTGATGGTTTATCCCTCTCCACTTTATCACATTTCAAGCTTAGTACATCTGAACCCTAGCCTGGTGATGGCCTGGTTAATGATTGCACTGGTAAACAGACCCACTGCACAGCATATATACCTCCAAGGTATACTGAACACCAACTTGGACCAGCATATATACCTACTGAGGAGGCCGCTAACAGCGCAGGACTGTGCCCCAAGAGTGGACGGTAAACAAATATCCCTTTATTTTATTTCTTGGGAGTGCTCCAAAGGGCTTAATAGGAACGGACAGATCCCCCAATTTACCATTCTATTACACCAGGAATCACCGGACTCAGTCTAGTGCACTGGCACCATTTGCATAGCAATATAAGAATACTGCTTACATTTTAATTTTCATTTGGTCACTGAATGTGTAATAAATTGTTTTTTATTGTGAAGCCAGTCCAATTGGTCTCAGTATTTTATATTAGCGCTGTTATTTGTTTCTTTTTTTTTTTCGCTGCACAGCTTTGTCTGTTCGAAATCCAATATTCTCTGGTGAGAGTGGTGGAGCTAAACACAGGATGGCAGGTTACAGGACTGGAGGCAGCACCTTATTGTTCATTATATTAACAATTATTAATTTTTGAATGTATATAAATAAATCTATGTAATATATGTTGTATATTTGTAGTTTACTCTTTAAACTAGTAAAGTACTGTATAGCTTTGCAGGAATATTCTCTGCTGCATTTTTCATAGTACGTAATATTTTTTGGAACAGCACAGTATGAAATACCACCTGCAAATTCTGTGCTAGGGAAATATTTAGAAAGAATATAAATAGCACATCTATTAGGGTGTCCTCAGAACATTATTTCATAATTCCTGCACAGAGTTTATCAGTAGGGTTTTATACATTGTTATATATTTACAGTGTATGTAGGTGACTTTTTTTTATAGATCTGTCAGTGGTGTCTGATACAATACACCACCAAGTGCCATTTAATAGACTCACAATGTGCCAAGCATCTGCCTTGTCATGACTCAATGATTCCTTGCGGTTGTTTACAGATTGTCACAATAGGCAGCAATTTATATTAGAGCACAAATCTCAGGTTATACAACAAAAATTAACAGTTCACTCTATACAAAGCTACAGCATGCTATTAAAAAAAAAGAAAATTACTTAAATTTTTCATTTCCAATATATATAAATACTTCCTGTCTGAAATGTTCAGATATGACAATTCAGATATGTCTATCATGTTGCTAACAGTTATATCCTGCAGGCCAGTAATTGGTTATTTTTTTCTTTTCTGTTTAGGTATAGGTAAAGAAAATGTGAAAGGCAAACTTGACAAGTATTGTATCCATTTATATGTGAAAGTAGTTGCATCTTTGTTTTTTATTTGTGTTAAATAGATATACCAATTGTATTCAGGGCCGGTGCAAGGCACCGGAGCGCCCCAGGCAAGTCGGGGTGGGGGCGCCCCGGTGTCTGCCGCCCGGGTAACTGTCCTGCGGCGCTGTGCATATATAAAGCTGGCGGCGGTGGCAGCGGGGGGTCCCTGCAGTCAATAAGAAATAACGAGCGCTATCCGCCGGGCTATGCGGAAGCGCTTCTGTTTTGGAAACACTGGCCGCATGGCGCACGCTGATTGGCTGAATCTCAGCGTGCGGCCAGTGTTTCCAAAACAGAAGCGCTTCCGCATAGCCCGGCAGATAGCGCTCGTTATTTCTTATTGACTGCAGGGACCCCCGCTGCCGCCAGCTTTATATACGCACAGCGCCGCAGGACAGGTACCCGGGCGGCAAGGGGGGCGAAATACCGCCCTCCAGTGGCCGGCGCCCTAGGCAAATGCCTAGATTTGCCTAGTGGTGGCGCCGGCCCTGATTGTATTTCTTGTCTACAAATTAAGTATAAATATAGAAACATACTTAAGTAACTGTTTCTTGAGAGACATCTCTCCATAGCAGTTTCAGTGCCCCTTTTCATATTAGGCCACAATCTAGTGGCTTCATATCATATTGTGCCACAATTCAGTGCCTCAGTTCTCTTTATGCAACATTATATTGCCCTTCACATTATAATGAGCAGATCACATTCTGACATATTAGTGCCCTTCAGTTGATATTGTACCACAGTACAGTGGCCTCTCATTGAAAATGTAATGCCATGCAGTTCAGTCTGGATAATGGATCAGACCCAATTGCTGCCAGTTACCAGGTTGGTAAGTCTAAGTTATGGAGTAGGACTTGCAGTGAAATGGGGTCCCTTGAAGTTGGGCTGCAAGCTTAAAATGCATTGATCAATTCATGAACTAAAACCCCACTGTTTATTATATTGGGTGAGTTTATTATGGTAAGTGCTGATTATAGAATGGGGTCACATACCACTTGTACCCCAATCCTGGGAATGGTGAGTCATTAGCTATGAACAGCAGACCAAGTGGCTTAAATGGTGGAAAGGTATGTGGTGGCTGAGGAACTAGTATACCCCAACAGACCCCAACAGGCCCTACACCCACAAGGTTGCTCTCCATTGACCTGACTGTTCCTGGGGAAAAGGGTGCTGGGCGGAGAGAAGAACCTAAGACTGTAGGTTTGGAACCTGGAAGTAGGACAGCAGTTCATACCCTGTAAAATATTTGATAGTCATATGATCCAATGTTTTCAATGTGGTGGATGTGACCATATTGCTGCTAATTGTTCGGTTACCTCTGGACTTATGCAGTGTTATAAGGCTTATGTCTATCGCGGAGTGTTACAAGAGTGTTTAGCTTTGCTCAGCAAAATTGCACTGCAGACCAACAGGCTGAGACAGATAACCAAATGTTTATAGTTGCTATAGAAGGCAACAGGGTTTGTTAGGTTCTGGTAGCCGTATGAAAGCCAAATTGGTGAACTCCTTAAACCATAGGTGGAAAACTGTTGAAGTAACTTGCATATATGGGGCTAGTCTGTATTATGTTACTGTGGAGATAAACATAGAAACACAGTGTAGTTCCTTAAAGAGTCTGTGGGTTTGGTTCATGGTTTGTTGGCAGTGGGAGTGTCTTCCAAGTCTGAAATGTGTACTTTTTCCTAGAGTGATTGGGGAGCCAGGAAATGATGACAGCAGTAGTGGGGCACAGAATGTTATACCTCCTACTAAAAAAAATTAAATGTTGTTTAACCAGTAGATCGTCTGCATGATCTTTGAGATCTTTGCTGTAGTGCACTTAAATCACTGTACTCTGGTAAAAACTAGAGAGAATGTGAAAGTGATTGATGGAAATCCTCTAGACCTTGAGGGGTACATTTACATTTACTAAAATGGGATTTCTATTTCGATGCCCAAAGCAACCAATCAGATTATATTATCTTCTAGAAGGTGCCAAAAAAATAAGGAGTAGATTCTGATTGGTTGCTATATGTAACATACCATCTTCAATAGAACTCCCATGTTTATCTTTTAGTATTGTCCTAGACATTGTTGACCTAATATACCACACCCATTTTTAGTAGTGCTCCCATTATAACCTGATTTAATAATCATTTGTTATATTGTAAAGGACAACATAATTTTCTGTGCAATATAAGATACTATAAATAAATAAATAATATTGCAACTTTCTCACAATAGAACTCAAAGGATTACCGTATATATGCACATATCAGTAAAAGGTTAAAAGTATAAGACATAAAAATATTAAAAGTATGACATAAACATAAAAATAAACATATAAAGAACACATATAACATATATAACAGCACAGAAAAGAAAGCTGAGTCTATGCACATTTTTCTATTATTATGTTATCTTCCACTGCTAGCAATAAAATCACACTCTCCGGTCCCTGTATATCACTATAACATCATCCAGTTCTTCCATGTCGAAAGCTCCATTTAAATTGTATCACTGAAATATAAGAAGTTTTGTGGTGGTTGTGCAACTGGTTGTACTGCAGGAGCAAACCCCTGGCAAATAGTCCACATTTGGACAGTTCGGCTGCATAGTGCTTCTCCATCAGACATCCATAATATATTAACCACTGGCAAGCAAAATGTCTATATATATGTAGTACACCAAACTAATGGTGCCCCATAGACTCAAATTACAAACTACAATTATCGGTTCACAGATGTTGTGGAGGCACAAACAAGTTAGCAACAAAATGTCATCATAGTGCCCTAAATACAAATCTAGCAAATTAAAATTGTTACAGTGACCTTCTTGTCAGAAGGAAGTCAGATTTAAAGGTGATTATTTATCAATGTGAAACAAATATTTTACCCTATTAAACAATTTTTTTACTGTAAATTGTAATGTATAAATTGTTTTCTTTTTTTATGTCTTTAGTGTCTTCCCTTTATTGTAACAAAGATAAACATAAATGTGTATTATACAATATAAGCAGTGTAGTAGTCTTCAATTCAGATATTTTAAAACATATTTTATGACATATTTAAAATGGTTTTATATCTGGCAGTACCTGAGCTTAATGATAAGAGTGGTAAGAATGTATCATCATGTAAAGGCTGTGTTGTTTCCTAAGAGCATTGCTATACATATGTTTGTGTGAATTGGATGGCATTAAGTGACAGTCCCAATAATATAATTTGCCTAGATTATTTAATCCCAAATATATTTTTATGAATATGTTTATTATGTTACCATGGGGGGTGTCACTGTCTGCTGTAGTGCTTCTAGCACAGTGTGGTCTTTATATCAGTACTGATGTGCAAACCAGACCTGTGATAGAAACACCACAGCAGACAGAAACACCCCAGGCAGGGAAGAGGAACTGGATGGGTTTTCAAATATGGCGGGTACTAGAATGAACACTACTATATATAATATAGCAATATGATAATAGGGGAACTCCCACGGACTTGCTCAGCCAGAAATAACGACAAACACAGTCTTGGTAAAACCTGACATTTTGGGATGCGACTCCCTTCATCAAAGTTTTAATATGCAATAAACATAAGAAGGTAAAATAACCTTACCTATGTAGTGGTGAACAAGAGGAGGTCCGCCCTTGCTGGGTGATGCTGCTTGCTCTCGGCATCTCGCGGCGACGCTATCACTTCCTGGAAGATCGGCGTAGCTAAGCTATGTCACATCCTGTCCATCAATGTACAATGAACTCACAGGCCCATGCTGGGAGCCCCCAGCGAAACACAGGGTCCTCCGTTGCTAGGGTTACCAAATTAAAGAAATGTGCAGTGAACAAAGTGAAAAAATATATGGCAGTGTGAATATACTCAAATATAAAATCATACAAAGGCTAATATACAGTAAATATCTATCTGTGTACATGAAAATATTAAAGTGACATGTAATAATTAATATATACCAAAGGTCAAGGCAAAATATATTCAACCAAAGATTGGGGCAAAGAGAAATGTTATAGCATAATTTTTTGACTTCGTTTACTTCACATTTGTTGAGCGGCTAATCCACCATCAAGAGCAAGCTGACTCTGAACTGGAAATCCTTATATCAGGAAATCCTAGGTGCTGTTGACTACCTGGGATTCTTCTTGTGATCTCTGGGCAATAACTTACAGCTAAGGTAGAGGATGGACTTCTCTTCTCCATCTACCTCTTAGGAAAGGTTTGCTCCTAATCCTGTCCCGGAGGCATCCATCTGTAACACAAATTGTTTTTTTAAAGTCAGGATTTAATACAAGGCTTGTTACACAAAGCTTCTTAAATCCTTCAAGAGGTTTCCATCGGTCTAGACCATGTTATCTTGTCTGGGGTCTGTTTTTAAGACATTCGGTTATTGGAGCTGCTCTAGTGGCGGAATCTTGAATGAGCCTGCAATAATATCCCACTAGACTGAGAAATGTCCTAAGTTGTGACTTACATTTAGGTTTAGACCAGGTGAGGACTCTTTCTACCTTACTAGGCTGAGGTTTAACCTGTCCTCTGCCCACAATGTACCCCAAATACTTGGCTTCCACCATACCAATGGCACATTTCCCAGGGATGGTGTTAAACCCGTGTACGCGTAGAGACTTTAAAATGGCTTCTACCATTGGTAGCTGTATCTCCCAGTCAGAGCTGAAAATAACAAAATAAGTAAACCAAATGGTTGCACTTTATACTGTAATAAGCCCTCTGAGGTAGAAAAGGCTGTTTTTGCCTTAGCAGTTTCTGTTAATGGCATCTGCCAATAACCTTTAGTTAAATCAAGTCTAGTGAGATACTGACTATTGGCTAAATTTTCTACCAACTCATCAACCTGGGACATAGGGTAAGAATCAAACTGAGACACTTGATTTAGTTTACGGAAGTCATTGCAGAACCGTAAAGCACCTGAATGCTTAGGTACTAAGACAATTGGATTATTCTACTTACTGGTGGATTCCTCTATAACCCTTAGGCATAACATCCTCTCCACCTCCTACTTTACCGCTACCCACTTTCCTTTGGGTATGTGATATGGCCTTTGTTTAATGACCACCACGGGTGGAGTCACAACATCATGTTGGATGATCTGTGTATTTCCCGGAATGGCAGAAAACACATCTTGGTAGCGCTTCGCCAAGTTCACCACTTCCTATTTCTGTCAGGAGTAAGTGTGACTTCAATGGGTACCTGTAATTGTGGAACCTGTGTAGTGACCAAAGAGGACTGACTGGCACTTTCCTTACAAGGTTTGAACAGGTTTATATGGTAGATTTGTACCTCCCTCCTTCTACCTTCCTGTCGGACCTTGTAATTGATCTCATAAGGACCCCGCCATTGTGCATACATTTTGCTTTGTGTGGTGGGTACCAGCACTAACACTTTGTCTCCCAGGTTTAAAGGACAAATTGGCTGAGGTAATGTCATACCTTTGTTGCTGATGTTGTTGGGCCTTTTCCATGTGTTCGTTCAGGAGTGGTGCAATCTGCCTTAGACGGCCGTATAACTGGGCCACAAACTGAATGATGTTAGGGTTCTGGCACGGTTGTTATTTTAAGAGATCCAGAATCCTTCTGGGCTGTATCCCAAAGGTAGATGCTTGGGGTACCGCAAGCTTCATGTAAGGTAGGAGCATATCCCAATCTCATTTTTCTTGTGACACTGTCCTATTTATCATTTGCTTACTACCAGGCCATCTGTTTGCAGGTGGTAATCCTGTCTACTTTTAGCAACCAGCATAAATCCTTTCTGAGTTTATAAACAAAAGGTGTACCTTTTCGGGAATTTCTAAGTGGAATTTCTAAGTGGGTATATATGGTTAGTAGCTGTCTGGAAATGGTGCCAGATTTCATATTACGCAGGGGTATAGCCTCCAGGTACCTGGTGGAATAATCGACTACCACCAATATGTACTGGTGCCCTTGAGTGGACTTCCACTGGCCCTATCAGCTCCATACCATTCTGCTCAAAAGGCACAGAAATGATATGGAGGGGTACCATTGGAGCCCTAAACTTTAGCTATGGGGTGTTTTCTGGCAAACTGGGCATTCCCGACAATACTTCTTAATGGAGGCATAGATGTTGGGCCAAAATAATCTTAACTGTATGCGTTGGAGTGTGTCCCCCCCAAGATGGCCACCCCACAAATGTGTATGTGCAGCTTCTAAAACCAACTGCTCCAGTTTTCAGGGAACTAAGAGCCGATCTACCCTTTTCCCTTGTAAAGTAGCCACACGATACAGCAAATCATTTTCAATACAAAATATGGCACACCCTCTGATGGTAAAGCATCAATTACCGTACCATTAATCACTTTTATAGTCGAAAAGACATGTACCAAATTGCTGTCAACGTGTTGATCTCTCCCAAAGTCCTGCATTGATATCTTCCTACAAACTGGTTTCAATTGGGCCTCAGACTCAGTCTCTTGGGGTGGTTCAGGATCGGCAGCAACTCTCCCTGATGCCAAACTTTGGTAGTCTCTGGACTCTGGCTCCTGGGTTGCTTCAGTGACTGATGGTTTGTTGGTGTCATGCCAGGTAACCAGCTAATGCAGCAATGGAAAGTCCCGGCCCTGGATAAACAGATAAGGTGGTCTGGAAGTCACCACTGCAACTACCTTTAAAGGCCGGCCCTGAATGATCACAGGTAAGTAGACACATGGGGACTCCTCCACATTGCCATGGATGCACAACACACTTACAGGAGGCAAGACCTTGTCAGCTCCTGGAGGAACCACATTGGCAGTGACAAAGGTGAGCTCACTGTCGGCATCCACCAGTGCCCAGATCTCCTGGCCTTCCAACTGTACTGGCACCTGGTACAGACAGGACTCTGCTTGGGATACCCCTGCAGCCGCCATGCTGACCAACAGTCCCTGTTTTGGGCAGTCCCGCCGAACATGACTAGGCTCGTAGCACTCAAAGCACACCAACAGAGGTGGAGCCTTTGGTTTAACCACTGGGCTTAGGTAGTTCTGGGCTTAGGTATTGGCACATATCCTGACCAGGCTTTATTCAGCTTTCCCAGCATCAGGTGCCACTCAATCACCACTGCCAACTCCTCATATGCTTGAGGCTCAGCCTGAACATAGCCTGGTCCAGTGCCACTATCTCCACAATCCTCACTGCAGAGCTAGCCGGGCTAGTTTGGACAACTAAATCTTGGGAGGCTCAGAGCCCTCCAGCCACCAGTCATGGAATTCCTGGGCTTTGCTGGGCCTCGTCACTCCAATCCTGTTAAGTATAGCCTCTTTAAGGCCAGGATAGGTATTTACCTCAGCCACAGTCATATCCATATATGCTCACTGTGCCACCCTTGTTAAACATGGAGACAGCCTGTCAGACCTTTCCTCCACAGGCCATCCCAACTGCGTGGCCATGCACTCCAACTTGCAAAGGAATGCCTCTATATCATCAGCTGGGGTGAGCTTCAGTAGCTTTTCCCACTATGGCTCACTTTTCCTTAGCGGCTTTAACTCATCATGCAACATTTAAATTTCTTGCTGCCTACTTGCAGCCAGCTTCTGCTGCCCCTCATATATCAACTGGACCTGGGCTTGCTGGCTCTGTATCTCGGTTTGTTTTGCAGCAGCCATATTCTGCTGCCAGTTCTGCAAACTTTTGGAGTAATTCCTTCATATTGCCCTGCTCTTCCCTTTTAAGGGCCAACATAGGAGGTTTAATACAATGTGCCAGACTTATGAAACTGACCAATCCGACACCCGCCTGCTTTGCTGGCTATTTAACACACATCAACAATCAGTCTGTCGATAATGCAGTGCCTCTTGTACTGTAAGCACAATGTATAACCAGAGGAAAGAAAAAAACTTAGCTTACCAATGGTTTTCTGCTGTATATGGTGTCCTTGCTCGCATTCACTACTCAGATGAAGACTTTGATGTTTATTTTTAACAGCAGGTCACAGCACACCAGGTTGATTCCATATGATTCCATATGTGATCATGATTACAGGCAGGAGCATCCAGCAATCTCAACATAACAGACTCTTGAAAGGCTCCAATTGTCCCTATCATAGCTCACCCCATCACTTGGGTGGCTAATCCACCATCAAGAGCAAGCGTACACTGCCCTGGAAATCCTTATATCAGGAAATACCAGGTGTTGCTGATTACACACCTGGAATTCTGCTACTGTTCCCAAAACCTGGTCTGGATCCTCCATATTACTTTCATGTGGGGAGATGCTGTATATATATCCTAGTAAGCCCTCTCAAAGCAAATGCCTCGAAAGCTAGTCTGCTACCTTGCGATCGCCTATGTGTTTGTGCATGTATGAGAGAGAAAGAGATGTAGTTTCACTCGCAGATGGCAGTGTTTCAGAGACACAAAATCAGACAGTAGACATAGTAATAGACCACACTAGAAATACACACACACATATATATATATATATATATATATATATATATATATATAGATACAGAAGTACCAACACACTCGCCATTCCTAGGAATGGGGTGCAAACAGCACCCACATCCCAGGGTGGGGTGCGGTGGCCTGTGACCACACACTCTAGTAAATACAAACACAGGGGGCCCAGCACTCACTACAAAAAACTAACTCACCTTAACATTCAAATAATCAATAAATAAATAATGGGGTTTTAGTTCATGAATTGATCAATGCATTTAAGCTTGCAGCCCATCGCCAAGGGACCTCTGTTACTGTGATCATAGCTTTCTCATGCACCCTAGATAAGCTAATTTACCTGAAACCTGTGACAGCTGCCCCTTTAATACTAATTCAGGTGCTGTGTTTGGGATTGTCTCACCTTTAAAAGCCACAAGGTACTTGGCAGTTGAGCATTAACCCAGGAAAAAAACACATGTTCATTTTAGCTATGATGTGTAAGCAGGTGCCAGGTTCCTAAGAAAAACAGTTGCTAGTGTAGGACTTGTAGTGAAATGGGGTCCCTTGGCGATGGGCTGCAAGCTTAAATGCATTGATCAATTCATGAACTAAAACCCCATTATTTATTGATTGATTATTTGAATGTTAAGGTGAGTTAGTTTTTTGTAGTGAGTGCTGGGCCCCCTGTGTTTATATATATATATATATATATGATATAACATAACATAACAAGGAGTAGACGGGCAGCACTCAGGGTCTTATAAAAGTGAAGCAGTAACACTGTCCAGTGGTACTACTTCAAATATATATGTAAAAAAAACCTCACCTTTATGTCACCTTAAATTAGTTTGGCCACTCGCTTCTGAACTCTTATTTAAAAGGCATTACTCAAAGACCAGGGAGCATATTTAATAGGGTAAAGTTTTCCAGAGGAGCATGATCCAGGCCAATTTCAGACTCTTTTTAAAGTGTCAATTATTTCAAGCCAAAACCATGCAACGCAAATGATTGCTGCTTTAAATAAACATCCAATAATTAGTTCTGGAATCCTGGACCTATAGCAAACTCCGACCCTATAACATATGTTCCCTGGTGCTCACTCAATATTTTTTTGTTTTGTACACAATTCTCTGAAAACTCCTTCTGGCACAAACACTCAATCCACAGAAAAATCAATTCTATCTCCTCTCCATTCTGTTCTGTTTGGTCTTAACAACTGAACCTCTTTAGCATATCTGCATGCTTTTATGCTCTGAACTGATTGGAGACATGCACCAATGACCTGATGTACACTTGTATTTATAAACATGGACACTGACCCGTAAATAAATGTTTTGCCTTCTAAACTGCTATTTAATAAGTCATGGCGATTGGCAGTGATTTAAAAAAAACACTTAAAAAATGTATTTAAAAAAGTATGTATTTAAAACTGGTCACATTTGCTGCAATTATTATAGTACATGGCCCAAAAATGAGCAATGCCAGATAATAACAGTGGTGGATGGGCATCAGCAGGGATGGAGCACCTTGGGCGGGTGGGCTGGTCAACGATGGGTGTGTAGGTTCTGACAGGGGGACAGGCTGTCAGCGGCGGATGGGCGGGCAGTGGTTGGCCCTGAGCAATAGCTGGCTTGCCTGCCCGGGTTGAAAAACCAGGGTAAGAACCATTTCCATGTCTTGTTACCTGCGGATTTAACCCACTAATAACCTTGCTTGGTTCCTGGGTAAGAATCCCAGGTCACTAAACCCGGGATTTTTACCTGGTCACCATTTCCACTGTAAAATCATGGCGCATTCATGTGCAAAACCCAGGATTTTTAAGTCAGTGTAAAAGGGGAATAAGTAGAAACACACTGTCTGTGGTCTGCTTTACCCTCCCATTTAACCTTCCCCCTATTTTATGATCAGCTTACTTTCTTACAAGGTTAATTGCACTGATAAATTAAGAAATTCCTATTATTTCATCTAAAGCTGCATACGCACTATGCGATAATGATATATCATTAACTATTTCCCTTGAACTGCCTTTAGCTACAGATTTAATGATAGAGTGCATACACACTGAATGATTTCAAATGATAAAGATAAATGGTTTGCTATATTATTGACCATCTTGTTTTGAAAAATGTATCTTTATTGTTTGTACACACTGAATGATATGCACCTAGTCATAAACGACAAAGCAGAATTTTGACTGTATGAGCGTGTACTGGATATGTGTTAGGGTATATAGATTGTAAGATCCACTGGGGACTGATGTGAATGTTCAAATATTCTCTGTTAAGCGCTGCAGAATATGTGTGCGCTATATAAGAAACTGTTCATAAATAAATATCAGCTGCCTTTATTGTATAGTGTGTATACATAGGGCTTTAAGCTTGGTACACACATAACCGATTTTTGGCTTAGTGAGAGCTCTTAATCTGATCAGCCCAGGATAAGGTATGTGTGTACTACACTTTAGGTTTATGGGTGGGTGTGTACCCAGCTGTAAGCTTAAACTATTTCTGCTCCAATAGTTTACAGGTTTGCATATAATAGACAATTCAAATTGAAACTGCTCAAGGGCTTCAGGAAAATGGTGGGAAAATCACAAATGGTGTTGCTAGAATACTAGAATGAAATGGTTAGTAACTATGTTGGGATGCAGGTTTGCTTCAAGAATGGGTCTTAACGTCCTGAAAGTCTGAAAACCTGCTGTAGTTACCTATTAAGGCTACAGTATAATGTCTCCACAAAATTGCTTTCTCATATGACATTTATTGCTCCATGTTCACCACCTTCCATTAATATGACTTTCCAAGGCTTTTTCCTTTCTTTATTGAGCATATTGTCATTTTGTATTGACCCGTTTGTTTTTAAACACATTTCTCCTGCTAATCCACCACAAAATGTGTGATGATAACACGCCTCCCTCCTGTGTGTAGACTCTCTCAGATCGGTAAAGGATCCTCACGCTGACAAAGTGGCAGACTGTAGTTATTTTTACACTGCCCTCTGCCCTTTCTTTACTATTCCTTTCATTTGCATTTTTTCTTTCCTGCTTTCTACCGGAAAGAAACTGCGTGGTGAAAATAAAGGCAAATAAACCTGTCATAACACTGACAACTGTCTTATATCCCTATATATTTATCAATTTCAGGTTTTAAGCTTCCTGTTACCAGACATGATCCTGCTTAAATTTACACAAAGTGCATTTTCACTCAGATTTAGTTTTGTCAGCACTGTGTATGGTCTTGTGATGGGAAAAACCGAAATATGGATGCTACAGCTGAACACAGTTGACAAGATTTTTTATTTTCATGATTACTTTTCTGCTGGTTTTTCCTTTTGCCTGCAGGCAAAGGTTGGCATACATGTCAGGAGAATGTTCTCCAGCTGCGGCCTGGAGTGTAGAGAATAGTATTCACCAGAGGGCTCGTGGGACCTTAGGCAGATTATTATGGTAATATCAGATACTGCTGTCCTCTCCCTCCCACAGCTGGGCTAGCTCTCTCATTGTAAGTATTGAAGCAATATGTTTTGCAAATTATATGTTGTGAACATCAGGGACTCAGTGAAATAAAGAGAAAAACAGTAACATAGCAAAATATTGCATCCAATATAGTCGGTTTCCTTCAATGATCAAAATAAATTAAGACTTTTTTTTTAATTAAATGAAAATCGTATGTTGAAGAAGACTAAACTGTAAAGTGTTGTGTCTGGAGTATTGGGGGATGGATATGGGATTGTAGTGCTTAGGAAATGAGATAACAAAACAGTAAAGGCACACTATAAGAATATATACACACATGAGGACACATGAAAGAAAAACCAAATAAGTTTATAGTTGAGCTTTTTGTTGCGGATGTGTGCACACAGTAACGTGATACGGTTGTGTAGTAGAATATAATATCAGTGTTTTCCTATAATATACTTCCTGTGGCTTTGCATAGCTAATATCTAGTGCCATGATTTGGAAGCCACCATCTAAGTAGGACCCCAAGGACATTTTATTTTTACTTCAGAAATGCATGTTATCTTTTTTTTGTTTTTTTGTAATGCACGCTGCAATTAAGAAATTGTTGCAAGGTTATGACAACCCTGCTACTCCGTTTTATTCCAGACTATTCACTGACTTGCAATTTTATTTCATTTTAAATAAAACATATTGTTAACTACAGTAGATAACCAAAGAAATTAATTCATAGCGCCAAGGACAGATTTTGGTCTATTGTATATTATTAAAGAGATGTATCATTTAATCCTTTTATGAAAGCCCGCCTGTCAACTAACAGTACAAAGGGGAATATATATCTCTGGCACCCCACTATTCCAAAAATGCAGACAACTGAATTATCCTGGAGTAGTAGCCTGTAGGAATCAGAAGTGATGTAGTACTGTACATGTTCTTTGTCACATTCACCCATTACTGTATGACAACTGGACAAAACAGTATGATTGTCAAATTGAAATATATTGCAGAGTAGCAATTTGGAAATAACATATTCCAGATGCAATAAATTATTATTTATTCCAGAACAAGAAGTCTTCTTCATCCACCAAGATGGAGATGGAAAGTGAAACTATTCAACATTAAAATATTTGCGGAAAATAAGGTTGTTGGTGTCAATTTGCACAAATAAACACTTTAGAGTTGGACGCACAAGCCTTCTAACAATGCATGCAAAAATAACCATAGTTGCGTCAAATGCATCAAACATTTTCAAAAGCATTTTACTATGATACAGTAGGTGTACACCAGTACTATCAGTGTGTGTGTGTGTGTGTGTGTGTGTGTGTGTTTGTATGTATACCTATGACAACCATAGTATACACAAACATTAGGCATATGTGTAAGTAGTCAATACAGAAATGGCAAATGTACACTCATTCTAATAATGCAATACAAATAGTTTTTAGCATATTATTATGTTAAGTAAAAAATATAATAATGAGGATACATAAGATACAATAATATCTGATTAATAAAAGCACATATAGCATTTGTCATAAACAAGAGAATGAAATATGCCTAGACTGGTTATCCATTTAGTAATGACATAGGAATGGTCTTTCCTACTGAAGTCTGTATAACTAATTAATAGTCTAAAGGCTAATGATTGAAGCAGCTCAAGTTCAGTCTACAAACAGCCAACTACAAGCTACTAGATAGTGCTACAAGTACTTGCATCAGCCCTAAACCACTCACAAGATACACAGGTCACCTCCCAATTCTAAAGTGCACTCCACTTTGTCAGCTTCAGTGGCTTCTGCAGTAGCCGAATATGTGACTTTATGCTCTTATCTAGTGCTAGGATCAGCCTTTCTCCTGGTGTATAAACATGTCTCTGACTCTGCAAGAACTGGGACGCCCCCTTTGAGCATCTTCAGATATACTGCAGCACCAAATTTTGCAGCAGCATTATGGTAGGTGCAGATTTTCAATCCGAGTATAGTCTCCAGTGTTAGTAATTAAGCGTCTGCATACCCAAGCACTTCAGCAACATGCTCACAACACTCCCATAACATGCCTATAAGAGGGACCATCTCTGTGTGTCTGAATGGCCACCTCCCATTCACTGCCCAGGAATGGCTACCAGATTGCAAAAAATAGCACAGCTACTTCTGACATTGACATAGCGTGGGGGGTAACGAATCAAGCCCATTACCTTATACAATAAAATAGATGGGCATCCAACTGCCAAATAATCTCTAAATATATTGATTATCAAATTAACTTTAAATTTTAAATGAATAATGTATTACTCTTAAATAGGTTCTATGCTGCTACCTGTGGTGTTGTATGGTTGGTGTGAGAAGATACATTGGGAGGTGGAGTAATTTTAGAAATGTTAAGAAAATCATCTGTTGTCCCTCATCATTTACTTTAACTGAAATCCTTACCTTACTGATTCTCGACAGGCTGTGGGGGTTGTTATGGGGAGTGGCAGCAAAAACACATTGCCATTTTCAGGGTATGTACAGTATCTGCCATTAGCTGCAATTATGTATGCAGAGAAACAGTTTCTCGGTACTTATGTAGTATCTGGGCGCCCGATTTAGAAATCGGGTCGGATCGGGCACATCGCATCGCATGCGACCAAATCGGATGCGATGCGATGGACCCGATTTTTCCATAGGATTCAATGTTAAAATGGTCTGAGTCCATTTTAACATAGAATTCAATGGGAAAAAGGGGTCCTGTTCCTTGCCCCACTATCCAAGTGGGCATGGAGTTGGATATAAACCTGTGGCGAGCATAGCGAGCCACCGAGCCCGAAGCATGGCGAGCATAGCGAGCCCCGCGAGGGGACACAGAATACCGTCCCCTCGCAGGGCACGCTTCGCTCGCCACGCTTCGGGCTCGGTGGCTCGCTACGCTCGCCACAGGTTTATATCCAACTCCATGCCCACTTGGATAGTAGGGGTATGAAAAGGACCCCTTTTTCCCATTGAATTCCATGTTAAAATGGACTCAGTCCATTTTAACATTGAATCCTATGGAAAAATCGGGTCATCGCATCGCATCGCATGCGATATGGTCGTATGCGATGCGATGCGATATCGCATCGCATCTGATTGTATGCCTTAACTTAAGGCATACAATCAAAAAATCGGGCGCCCAGATACTACATAAGTACTAGTTTCTTTCTATATCACCTGTACAAATTTGGCTCTTTAAGTTGTTTCTGATAAGTTTTATTATATGCACTATTTCATAATATTTTCTCTTTTGCTCAACGATATTGGCAAATCCAGTGCTGGTGGCTGCCCATCATATTTGAGATGGACAAGCACAGTCTTGTCCAACAAAAAGATATTTAAACATGAGGATCCCAGAAAAGCACAATTTTCAGATTTTTTTCAATATTTTTTCAGAGTATTTCAATAGGACATTTTTTGGGAGGTGATTGAATGAGACTCTAGTTGCAGCTGTAGAGATAGGATGTTAAGTACACCTCTTTTGTTTTGCTCACATCTATATAGGGTACAAGCAAAAATCCTTCCGTATAACCTAAACAGTACCGTTCTGCTAATTGAATTCCCTCCTTGGCCTGGGTCACTGTGAAACAATTCCCAGACTGCTAAGATCCAAATTCAATTAGCCGACTTAACGCAGTTAGACAGTTTTATTTACATTTTTAGTTGTTGGGGAATTTATTTGAAAAGCCATGATAACCAGTTTATTTTTGTTTTCATTTAAACAAGTCAAAACTTGTTTGGGAAATTCTGGGTCACCCCTAATGATCAAACTTTTTAAAGTTTTTAAATAACATAATTTGGCAAATAATTACATGTACTTTTTGTTATATTATTGGGAGTTAAAATTACATAAAATTCACCTTAAAGGCATTTTATTCACCTTAAATTCAATTGGGTAAGAGGCTCTTTACTACAGTCCTCAAGTAATACCAACAGGTCACATTGTGTAAGTGTAAGATCAGATATGTATGTGGGAAAAGACTGGGTGAAGACTTTTGTAAGTTAGTTTAAGAAGCTTGAATTGAATTCAGAAGGGGAAAGTGGGGCCAGTGTAGGGCTTGAAGAAGAGGGGAGGTGGTGGACATAATATGTTTGGAGATGAAGATTAGCCAGATAGCAGCATTGAAGATAGATTGGAGTGCAGAGAGCATTTGTCAGAGAGGCCAGATAGGAGAAGGTTACAGTAGTCCAGGCTGCAGATGCACAGTGAGTGGATGAGGTGTTGGTAGCATCCTGGATGTGATCCTGGAAGTATTTTTTAGATAGAAATGGCAGGACTGTGAGAAGTGGTATATGGTGATTTCCCCAATGTTCCCCAACAATTAGGGGTTTATTTACTAAGATTGGTAGTTCTATTGAATAAGGGATGTTGCTATGGGCAGCACCAGGCTCAATTTTAGTACAACTCAAGTGATAATGCACACCTCCTGCTGTATTACTGATCTGAGGACACAGTATGAGAACTTCTCTGTCAGCATCACTTTCTTGTGGCACCCATGGAATGGGTCCTATACATGAGGAAGGTATCAAACATCGGTATGAGTGCCAGTAAGTGCATTAAATGAAGCCACTATAATTTCCCATTTATCTCACCTGAAATGTCTATATTTATAACCCCCAAGGTCCCCTCCTACTTGTGTTGTTATCATTACATCATAATTTACTGTTTATTGTGCTTTTATTTTTTGAATCCCATATGCACTATTTTATATTGATGTTCATTCCTTTATTTTGTCTAAAACACAATGTATTTCATTCACTCTTTGAAAATCTTGGTATCATCTGCAAAAAAGTAAACCTTCCCTTGTAGACCACAACTAATATCACTAATGAATGCATTAAGCAAAAAAAGGATTAATGGGGATATTCAATCTCTACCAATATTTCTGCCAGTGGAATATCGGCCGTTCAGTATTCAATCCCAGCAGGGATTTGCCATTACAGCCAAGACTCGCCTGCTACAGACCCGCATCCTTATGGAGGAATATTTCAACTCAAACCATGTTACATAGCTCCCTGTAGGTACCAGGTTGGTAACCCTGTATTCAAAATTTGTATGTGACCCTATATAATACATCCCAACTCTTGCCTGGCTGGAAGAGGGGCAGCTGCTTGCAGTGAATATGCATGGTTGAAATGAGGGATTGTGGCCTCATGGCATTTTCATCACCATAAGGGCATGTCTAGCCCCTTCTGAACTTCTGAAATCATAAGGCCCCAGTGCATACCTCCCAGTGAATAGACAATGTATGCATTCACACATCATCGATTCACCACTGCTCACCTAAGCAGTCCAGCAAGTAAGAGAGGGTCTCCCAACCCCTGCCACTGCCAGACACTGCAGCCTGCGAATAGAATGAGAAAGAACCCACAAATGGTGTGTGACAGTTAATGGCAAATTCTATTGTCAAAAATAAATAGGTTGGCTTTGCCTTCATAATATTTGCTGCTTTAAATATTGTGACTATATTGTCAGAATCGCACCTGCTGCAAATTAGAGACTGGACCCTGATCCATCCAGCTTTACACAACAGAAGATGAAAAATATTGCACTCATAGCTTTCTAGCTTTAAAGGTGAAAGGGGTCACAGGAGACATTGTACCCTGAGCCCCCTCTGTCTAATGGACCACCCAGCCGAGGCACACAGACATCACTAGCTCTCTCTCTTGTGCAGCAGCAGAAGGAAGAACCTGGCAGTCATAAACTGAGCAGGATAGAGCAGTGCTTCTCAACCAGAATAGAGATAGGAGGGTTAAAGGGCTGTAAGTGACCCAGACATCCAAGCTTATATCCTCTCACCCTCATAAACAGTAGGATATGTGTAACTTGTTATCTGATGCTAGTATTTGGGACTGGAGAGAGAAACACACACACACACAGAGTCCTCTTGAGTCCTGTCCGGGTATGTGATTAGTACAGAGGCTGCTGCTATTTTGCATGTGACAAGACAGATGATATATTTTCTTTTTCTATGTGTATTTTAAGGTTGTTAAGGCTGTCTATGTTCCACTGCAAACATAAAAGAAAACTTATAAAACTATAAAATAGTTGTTCTCAATTATGTGGAGCCATTAACAGTACCAAGGCATTATTACACCATCAGTTTAAATCTAATATCCACCATTGCAGCACTTGTACTCTGTACTCCCACAGTAAGGGTAGGCAGAATGACAAGTTGGCAAGTGAGGGCAGTGCTGACAACATGTGGAGAACCGGAAGACTTACCCTGTTTTAAGTGCCCTGAGCACACATAGGGCAGTATTCAATGCTCTGGATTCACCGTTTTTTTCAGGGAATCAGGCTGTTTTCACTCTCTGTGGTGAATCTTTTCAGTGAAAATCTGATTCGCCCTATTCAATGTTCACTGTTCCCCGAAAGCGAACAGCGAATGGCGGACAGTTCTCCGTTTCATGCTGGCTGTAATTCGCTGGTGTATTTCAATGGGGTTTTCACTGTGATTTGAAGAGTGTATTCAATTCTAGGATGGAGAACTGCTTTCACCATGATTTTCGCCATGATTCACCATTTTGCATTCAACATCTTTTTAGGGTTTTTTTGTTTTGTTTTTTGGTGTCAAAAAATCTGTACTTTTATTATGTAAAGGGGCATGCTATTTTGATTCATGTGCTTGCAGCACATGAATATATATTTAATTATAAATTTTTTACATGACTTCAGAAGGGGGGCGGGGAGCTGCTCATTAGAAATTCACTGCACTGGTCCCGCTCATTACATATGCACGTGCGGGACCCAGCGCAGCGCTCCCTCCACCGCCTCCCCCGCCAGCCCTCCTTCTCCCCCACACAGTGTCTGGCACAGGCAGGGAGAGTTCCATCTCCCTGCCTTCCGCCGTCCCCCGGCTCCCTGCGGCATTCACCGGGGGGGGGGGTTAAAATTCGGCATCAGGGGCAGCGAGCCCCTGGCACGTTCAATGGGGGGAGAGGGAGGGTTTGCAGCGAATCCTCCCGCCCTCCGGAACCCGGTGAATGTGCAGTGAATCCTAAACAGTATTCGCTGCACATCGTGAAAAATATAATTGAATACTTGCCGAATACGGTACTGCTTTCCTAGCACGGCGCCCGTCTCATTGATTGTATGCCTTAAGTTTAAGGTACTTAAGGCATACAATCAACGCAATGGACCCAATTTTTTAATCTCATGGATCTTATGCATCCATAAGATGCATGAGATCCATGAGATACATGAGATAAAAATCGCGAGCCCCCAATAACCATTGTTAACGCCACCAGCACTATCAACGCCAACCCGAAGCGTGGCGAGCCCAGCGAGCCCGCGAGGGGCGAGGGTACGCGTCCTCCGACCTTTTCATACCCCCACTATCCACGTCGGCGTGGAGTTGATTTTATATAGTGTGGCGAGCGCAGTGAGCCACCGAGCCCGAAGCGTGGCGAGCCCCGCGAGGGGACGCGGACTACTTTACATGTATTCCGCGTCCCCTCGCCACGCTTCGGGCTCGGTGGCTCGGTGCGGTCGCCACACTATATAAAATCGACTCCACACCGACGTGGATAGTGGGGGTATGAAAAGGTCGGAGGACGCATACCACCACCCCTCGCGGGCTCGCAGCGCACGCCACGCTTCGGGTTGGCGTCAATAGTGGGGTGGCGTTAACAATGGGGGAGCCATTTCACCCATGAGGGGGGGTTAGCAATTAAAATTGGAGTTTTGGGGGCTTTTTACATTGATTCTAATGTAAAAATCTCGTCGATCGTGTCAATTGCATCATCTCATGCATCTTATGCCGCACAAACACATAAGATGCATGAGATGCTTATCTCGTCGATCGCGTCGATTGCATCATCTCATGCATCTTATGCCGCACAAACACACAAGATGCATGAGATGCTTGAGATATCAGCCCCACACATACAATCTAGATCGTGGGCGCCGTGCTAGGAAAGCAGTACCCCGAATACTTAATCCAGCCTTGATTGTACCCTTGCCATTGCCATGTATATGAGAAATAAGACTATAAAAGGAAGATAGCTTAGTAAGTCACACAGAGGTTTTTTTTTAATAATAACTGTTTTATTACATTTTTACAGTTAAACAGAAATAATAATACAATACAATACACCAAAAATTCATATTGACAACATATAAATACGGGAAAGGGAAATTAATACATCACCAGAAATCATAATTTTTTTTTTTAAATCTTCACATTGATATCTGAAGTTTCATAAACAGACAGGAAAATACGTGGCTATAGGGAACCTTGCATGCAGCTAAGTTTAATTTTATTTAGTTTCTTTTGATTCACCAAATTGAGCTACCGGGTGAAATTTAATAGGATGAGAGATTCAGAAAGTGAAAGATTTGGAAAGAAATCTCCAGGTTTTTTAAAGCGCAATCATTTACACTGCAAAACCAGTTCTGAATCTCTCATCCTATTAAATTTCCCCCACAGTATATTTACTGTAGTACAGGTGATGTGATAATGCACTATTTGTTATTTAAATATATTGCTGAGTATTTGTATGGTTCATTCTACTCTTTAGCAAAAATGTAATAGGAACTATTATTTCATTGCCATTTATTCAGTAGGACAAGCTGTTGTGTGTTTGCATATTTTACATTTTCACCTCTCCTCCAGAGAGACAGAGTTCAGACTTCTATCTAGTTTCATAAATATGTCTATTATGTTTCCATGATTTCCTAACCTCTTTTTCTGCATTAGTACTGTAACCTTTTTGCACATTCAATATAAAAATTTAACCAGCCACGTATTTTTGCTAAAAGAAAATAACTCATAGTCTACTTAAGAGTATGTAGGTAATTTGTGGTCATCTGAACATGTGTCGTTTCTTTACAGCTATATCTTTACTTCCTGGAATTTATGGTGGCATATAATTTAGCCAATTTATTTGTGTGGGCAGGATTGTGGAGTAAAGTGGGAACAGGTACAAATTGCCTAGGCTTCAAGGCCAGATTAAGGGCCTCATGGGCCTGGAGCTGAAAATGTTAAAGGGCCTATTATGATATGTAGAGGAGGTGAGGCAAATGCCATGTATTTACATAGAACCCATTCACTCTACGCCTTAATGTCTCCCTAAATATATACATTTACAAAAATTGCATAATTGTGGAAAATATAAATGCAATTTTAATACTTATGATTTATGTGGCCAGCTGGTGTATGTCTAGTGACTATCATATTGTCATGATGATAGGTTTCTTTTTATGTGGAGGCCAGGAGCCGCAGCTCTTTCTGCCCCATTGGTAATCTGGCCCTGCTTGCCTCAGTAGCTGTCTGGGAGTACAGGGATTGCCTTGTTGCTAGGCTGCATCTGTGACCACTTCTGAGAATCTTGCCTTATTTCAACATAAAATTATATATAATGTGTTGGAATATAGCCATGTCTCTCCGGTGGCCATGCCCCTCAATACCTGAGTCATCCAGAGTCTCAACAGTACTTTATGTGTTTTGAAATTAACTAGTCTAAGTACTTTTACATAAATTTTTTAGTTCAAATCACATACCGTAAATGCCTTTAAGCACAAATAGTGTGATGTTATATTTGTATTTTATATTTTATAAGTGGTACAGTCAGGTAAGATAAATGCTTTATTAATGAGTTCTTTATCTGTAGTTTTTCAGGTTTCTAAACCACCTACCAATGGGCAAAACATGATAGGTGCCAACTGTACTGATCCTCTCTAAAGGTGCACACACACACACATACACAGGGGTAGATGTATGAATCAGTGATAAGGGAGAAGTAAAGTAGATGACTGGTACTTTATCAGCGGCAATCAGCTCCTAACTGTCCCATTTTAAACCCAGCCTGTAACTTAACAATCAGGAGCTGGTTTGCCTGTGATAAAGTACCAGACACTTACCACTGCTTCATACAACTACCACACAGTGCAATATGAGCTACCAGTGTTGACTATATAGTGAAAATTGTTAAAAAACGTAGCATATGTGTTTACAGCATGCAATGCTGATGCACGCCCCCATGGAATCTGCATTGCAAGAAAAAATAGTTTGTGCGGGCAGGTCAGTTTTCACTATATTAAGTAAAATCTAGTATTCTATTATAGTCAATATCGCACAGTGTGTTTAGTCAATATCGGTGGTTCTAGGCTCTGTGAAGTTTAAGGGAAATCACATAGTCAGTATTGTATGTAGCCAAAATCTCACCTTGTGTATGTCCTTTACACTTCATGAAAAGCTGTAACTCCCTGCCTACCAATTGAAATTTATATAGTCACAATGACTGACCACAACACTGCCGTGCATTGCTAGTATACCAAAATGCCAATCAAAGTGGACGTAATCTTTAAGATAGGAGCCATGTATCAGCAACTTCCTAGTTCATTCTTTGATATACCTATTCACTAAGACAGCAAACACAACATATTTATCTGCTGCATACCAAAGATGCAAACCACCAAGGATTCCCAAGCAGAACCAAAGAGAATGACCCGTACTTGTCATGTAGTATTTAAAAAGTGAGAAAATGTCTGTGGATGCTATGACCATCAAATTAGTTGGTTTTTAAAGTGCTGTTGGAGACAATTTTATTAAAGGTTAGTTTTGGCTGTAAACTAAACTTAATGGAAACTGACCACGATCGCAGTTGTGTTGCTGTAAAAAAAACCCTCACTACTTATCTTCTATCTGGCTTCAGCTCCAACTGAAATCCAACGTTAAAGTCACTTTAATTCAAAATCAATGGAAAATAGAATTTCAAGACAAGAACTTGTCTTTCTTGACTAGATACTGTATGTGTTTGGCACGTTATACTACTTTCAGACCGCAAATGCCGTGTCGCACACGGGATTAGGACACGGGTCCCTTCCCCAGAGCAACACGTCAATGCGGTCTGAATGTTCTGACACCGACACGGCATATTGCCGAGTCGGTGACGTCACATGGGGCGGTGCTGGGCGGCGGCGCGTCATCGGGGGCTCGGGAGGAGGCAGTACTTTGAGCTGACAGTGCTGCCTCCTCCATACTGTGAACGGGACACGGGTCGCTCGACCCAGGCACCCGTTCACACTGCACTTGACACGGGTCATAGCCGTGTTCAACCCTGGTCATTACCAGGGTTGAACACCCGTGCTGCTCGACCCGTGGTGGCATTTTCAGACCGCACTGTGACCCGTGTTTAGGCCCCGCGAACACGGCAATAAGCCGTGTTCGGAGTGCGGTCTGAAAGCGGTATTATTTATATGCTATATGTGTAGGTTACCTTCTCTGTCTATTTACAGTTTTATCATTATGACATTGTACACTGTTTGATTCTTTGTTTAAATTGCTTAGGAATCAATAAAACTATTTTGTTTCAAAAAGGCAGCAAACCCATCTGTCACAATATTCAGTATTTTAGTGTTACCTGCTTTGTGAAATCCTGATGGTTCTGCTCTGTCTTCCTCTGCTCCATGCTGCTGACCAGCTCTGTGTTAGTTGAACACTGCAGGCTGATTGCAGCACCTGGGTGAGTCCATGCACAGTTCTCCTTGATTAGGTAACCTGTAAAGTTCTAGCTCAGTGCTGACAGCTGAGCTCATTAGCTTCTTATAAAAGGCACTTCCTGGCAGGTATTCCCTGCCAGAGTATAGGATCACTAACCTGCTCCAGCGTTCCCAGTGCTTTGTAAGATATCCCACGTTTCCCATGTATAATTCCGGCTATTCCTCTGACCATTCTCCTGCTTGCTTCAAGTGTACTGCGTACCTGTGATATCCAGTGTATGACCTCGGCTTGCCTTGTAACCATTCTATTGCATGCTCCCAGTGTACCGTATTCCGTGACTCCCTGTGAATGACCAGGCTTGTACTTGGACTCTCGCTAGTTTGACCATGAGTACTCCAGAGCTTACTCCCAGTGTTTACCAGCACCATGTGGGGACCACAACTGGCTTACCGGGTGCAGTGAAGCCCAAATCCCGCTTGGAGGGGTCACTGGTGAAAAGAACTGGTACTCCGCACCCCTGAGTCAGGTCAAGCCCATTCCCTATCTGGTATCCAATATTCTGAGCCCGAGACCATGACACCATCACTATGATCTATGCAGGCATCTTATTTGTCAGTGAAATTACAATGAAAGTGTTAAAACATGCTGTACTATTGTTTGGGAAGCTTTTATGTCTATTTCTTTTCAGTTCATGGTTAGGTTTGAAACCAACCTTTAGTAAATCTGTGATCCTAGTCTTGGTTGATTTTCCGTCAGTTTTAACTTAAGTCAATGGTCGGCTTCTCAAATTTATGGAAAATCTACAGAAAATTCAAAACAACCGAAAATGTACACCTCTGTGTCTAATTGCAGTAACAAACTCATTTATACAAAAGGCACCAAAAACAACCAAAATAGGTCACCACAATGGGTGTGTATAGGAAAATTGGTGTATGGTGGGGTTATGGTGGATTTTGCACTGATTTACCATGGGTAGAACTGTGAATGTGTGTAATCATGGGGAATAATCTAAAAAAAAAGGGATTCCTAAGTATGCCCAAAGAGTTGATTTCTCACAGGAAATGTGGAGGCAAGGAAAAAGTTTTGTTGTAAGATCAATGGAAAACATCTACCCCAGTTCATGGATGTGTTGTAGTTGTCAGGTCTGTCTTGATGAAGCTCCTCCATATGCAGGGTGGTAGTAATATGAATGGGAGGTATAATATATATAGGTCTTGGAGCCTTTACAAACTGAGTATGATGCTAAAAAGGATGTTGATGATGCTGTTTGTGTAAGTCAGCCACCATTGGCAGCAGTTATTGCCAATGATAAAAAATAAATCCATTGCGAAACCTGGGCAAACCCCCCCCCCCAAAAAGAGATTATGTGTACCCAAATCCTAACAGTGGGGCAGATGTATGATTATTAAGTTTACTTTTGAAAAATAAGGGGTCCCGATTCTCCTGCATAACAAGGAGAAGCGGGCACCCGTATCACCACTATGTATGATGCAGGGGATAGCCTATAAGGAGAGCATGCCCGAGATCTCATTATTATCACAAGATCTCAAGCACAGCCCGGAGTCAGCAGCAGGGCTGGCGTTGTCCCTGCAGTGGGAACAGCACAACGATTGGGCTGGTGAAGCGGCCGAGGTGGCTTAACGGACACTCTATGCCTGTCAGCCAGTCATACATTGCCCGAACAATAAAAGGCAGGGGGATTGAAGGGGACAGCTGTGCTGAGCGTTATTCGACGGGTTGTCCCTAGTGAACGTTAAGTGCACTCTTAATATATTTTAAAAAACATTACCCCCCCAGTGTTAGTGAAGACATCTGCTCCATCTGTGAGGCCAAAGTTCGTAGAAGTAATGACATTAACGGTCTAGGTACCTCCTCCATGTTACATCATTTGGTGTGAGTTCATAATATTTGTTTTACTAAATTCTAAGAATTTGTAATTAACACCCTTATCAAACTCCTCATTAGTGATTGGAAATAGTTCTTCCAAAAAATAGTTATACCCCTTTCACACTGCAGCTATAGCACGGTAAATTGCAGAATTTTAACCGTTTCAAAACGGTTATAGATGCAGTGCGAAAGTGCCAGTTTTAAATTACTGGTTCAAGAGAACCGGTAATTCAAAACATTTAAAAAACAGAGCCCTACACAGTTCAGACCCGTTATTTCTGCAGTGTGAATGGGTCTGAACCGGTATTTTGGACCCTACACACAGGACCCCCCCCTCCCCTGGTACCTGGCCAGTGGGAACTCGCGCCCCCCCTCGCACCTTGCAAGATGGATCCCCCCCTTCCCCTGGAACCGCGGCATCTCCCACACCCTCCCCAGGTACCTCTAATGCTGGGGAGACAGCAGGAAGACAGTGTTCCTGGGCCCGGTGACGGCCGGGGTCACAGAGGGGAAGTCTGCCTGAAAAGGCTCCCCTGCGGCAAACAGCCGGTTCCCACGTCGCCCCCCTGCCTGCGGCCGGCTCGGCCGGCCGGTCCTACTGGAGTCTCCATCAGAGAGGCGTGGGTGAGGGTGGCCCGGGAGCTGGGAGGACCTGAGCAGCGGCCGCTCCAGGAGCGCTCCCAAAAGGCCTCCACAAATCATCCCAGCTGCGCGGCCACAGCTCCCGCAGGTCGGAGCGGAGGGGGTGAAGGCACCGGCCGCACAGAGCGATGAGTGGGGCTTCTGCCCGGGGAAGGGGAGGGAGGTAGGTACTGGCTATTGGTATGGCGGCGGGGCCTGCTGCTTTGGCTGCCGGCTCCGGGTCACCCCCTGAGCAATGCAGCTCTAATGTCCAGCATTGGGGTACCTTTGCTTGGTGTGCTTGAGTGCGCTGGCAAGCACCAGGGGAGTGGGTGCGCATGCCAGTACCAGGGGAGGGCTGGCATATTACTGGTTAATTACCATGTACCTTTCACAACGTGTTCAATATGAAAGGTACAAAAACGATAATTAACCAGTAATATACCGTTTACAACATGCAATGTGAAGGGGGTTTAACTTGCTCTGACTTGGTTAAAGAAACATTTAAAAAAACGGGTCAGAACAGGTTGCGCAATGTGAAAGCAGTATTATTTGGGGGTCCCATACAGACCAAGCCCTTCAGCCATGAAAGTATCAGTCCTTGTCGCTGAAATGCTTAATTTGTTAAGCTGTGCATGTCCTTAGTATTATCCAACATAAAAGTGGGTGGAAGGGCCCAATGAAAATTCCATCTTGCTACTTTTTTCTTCACGTTGGACTGTTTTTTTGGGGGGGAGGGATCGGCGTCATTGTGGATGGTCATTTTTGCATATACATTGTTATTGGTTATAGCTCTTAATACATTATTAGTTTCTAATCCATTACATTTTATATACTGTAGATACACATGCTGTGTGTTTGTGCCACTGCTTTGTTGCTTAGTTCAGCCAGCCTTTGGCCAATATAAGTTAATAAGGTACTTGTGAGTTATCCAGGCTGCCGATTTTTTGATTGTATGCCTTAAGTTAAGGCATACAATCAGATGCGATGTGATGCGATATCGCATCGCATCGCATCGCATCGCATGCGATCATCGGATGCGATGACCCGATTTTTCCATAGGAATCAATGTTAAAATGGACTGAGTCCATTTTAACATGGAATTCAATGGGAAAAAGGGGTCCTTTTCATACCCCTACTATCCAAGTGGGCATGGAGTTGGATATAAACCTGTGGCGAGCGTAGCGAGCCACCGAGCCCGAAGCGTGGCGAGCGAAGCGAGCCCCGCGAGGGGACGGTATTCTGTGTCCCCTCGCGGGGCTTGCTACGCTCGCCACGCTTCGGGCTCGGTGGCTCGCTACGCTCGCCACAGGTTTATATCCAACTCCATGCCCACTTGGATAGTAGGGGTATGAAAAGGACCCCTTTTTCCCATTGAATTCCATGTTAAAATGGACTCAGTCCATTTTAACATTGATTCCTATGGAAAAATCGGGTCATCGCATCGCATCGCATCGCATCCGATGGTCGCATGCGATGCGATGCGATGTGCCCGATCCGACCCGATTTAGAAATCGGCAGCCCGGATAACTCACAAGTACCGTTAATAATATTGTTGGTAAAATTGACTGTAAATAACTGGAATTGAATATTATTGAGGTTAATAATACTAGCTATTTTTTTGTACATTTTTTGAAAAAACAAAACACCTTAAGGTGGTTTTGCAATATTACAAAAAAAAAAACCACAAAATTAATTCAGATACAGATCATGGCACATCATACTGTTTAAGTTTTTTTTTTCTGTCTGCCAATATTTAAACATCTTTCTGTAACTTTATTATGTTGTATTCCATTTTAAAACGTCTCATCTTGACCATTTAAATAAAAGATCTTCTATAATAAACATATATTCGGTTTTCACATCATAGTTCCTGAGCTACTGTATGTTCCTTGAATTCCTACTTATCCATGTAAAAGTACTAAATGTTTCTGTTAGCTGACACCAGACAAATCACCTCTGCAAGTCTTTTTCTTTATCTATTTACTATTATTTTTGTACAAATGTCTTTTTAGTTGCTATGACATGACGTAGTCGATAATGTTATTTATGCTAAAATAAATCAAGGTAAGAATTTCTTATATTTGACTCTACAATGAATGATTTCTAAAGCTTAATTGGGGACTTTATATATAATGCCTTACTTTGAGAATCATTTGATGCATTTGGCTTCTCCAACCTCACAATTATTGATTGTCTTTCCTGTTAAAAATACTTCAAGCAAATGTCACTTGACGAGGTCATAGCAAGTAGAACAAAAGTACTATGTGTAGCAATTTAGTATTTTATCTTGCTGTAATGACTGGCTTAGCATTCATTAAATGTCACTGATGTATTAAAGAACATTTTGCTACAAAATAATATTTTAGAAAAATACTTTTGAGATTTATTATATAGTGTAATAGTGCATTATGTTGAATTTAGCTATAATATGGTGTATTTAAATGTGTGTTCATCCACAAATAAGTTTTATTGTAGAATTATAGGGACTTGTTGCAAACTGCATGCATTAGATCCAACTTACCTCCATATTCCCTGCTCCTACAAAAAAACTTAAGTCACAGGCTTTAACTTCAACAAATTAATATTAACTTCCAGTTTAAATTTTAGACAATTGCTTTGAACAGTACCAACATAATATTGCATCAGCATACAATATTTAAAACTGTTTTTTGAATGGCATCAGCTTTCAACAGTACCAACATAACATTGCATCAGCACACAATATTATTGTAACATGGGGTACCTAACCTGAGGGAACCCCCTAACATGTGGCTCAAGTATGAGGAAGACTAAACTCTAATGTAAGCCTGGGGGCCCACTTGCACAGTTTTGGCAGCAGAAGGGTAAACCAACTGAACTACAAGGAGGCCTACCCACTACTAATTTACCCTAAGGGTGCCAACCCCAATATGTTACTGTGTGACCCAGGGCAGAGTTTGGCAGCAGGAGAATTATAGGGCAGACTATGGCTGCAGAGAGATTACTGGGCAGAGTTAGTCAGTGAAAGGGTCACAGATTTCTCACCCTCTATGCAGTGCTTCTGCCACCTCCGATCAACTCCCTCCTTCGGCGCCACCTGGGATGCACAGCACCGCACCGGGTATGCGAATGCTGTGTTAGTCGAGTTTGCACTTCATCCTCCACTCAGCTCCGATGACGTCCTCCAGGAGTCCAGCAGCGATGACACGGTCCTCTCTAGGGTCCTTTTACTAGGGCTGTCCACGCGTCATCCCATCAGTGTCTCCTCATCCTCCACTCAGCTCCATGGAGCCGCACTACCTCATGGAATTCCACAGGGAAACTACTTCCAGGCTGCCATGACATCACAGTTCCCAGGTCCGGGGACCCCAATGCCAGGGCACAATTCTCCTTCAGCAGTGACTTATCCTCCAGGGCTTTCACTCTTTCTCCTCTCAGCTCAGCCCCCTCAGCTTCCCTGCAGCAAAATATATACACCCCTTGGGTGATTATCCTCTTCTCTCCTAAGGGGCGGCTTATACCTAATTGGGTCTCAGAGCCCCAGCAAACTACTCCCCCAGGGAATTTTACCCCACTCCATGGGATACCCAATTATCTGAATGCTGACTTTCCCGTTTTCCAGCTGTTTCTGGCCAGAGGTGTTTCACCTTGCCAGAATGACATACTGTAAGTTGTTTACAGATTTGACAGGGTCAGCAAAAGTTCACCAACTATCCCTATGCTTACAGCTATAAGGGCTAAGTTAGCCAAGTTCAGTTATACCCCTTTTACACCAAGGAATAACCCAGGTTGGACCCAGGTCAACATTGGTGTAAAAGGGGTCAACCCAGGTCCAGTAACACTGGTCTCCTACCCAGGTCCTGACCAGGGTTGAACACTGGTTGGACCTGGGTCGTGGGTGGTGTAAATGGTCCCAACCCAGGTTGGGACATCCGGGTAGTGCTGAAAGGATACCAGAAGTGCTGGACGCCTGTCTACAGTGCGCTGCAGTGGAAAAGACAGCAGCCAGGAAGGATACCTTTTTAATGTCATCCATAGGGAAAAGCAGGGCTGACCCAGGTTCAGTGTAAACGGCGCAGACCTGGGTCCGACCTGGGTCACAGCGCTGTGTAAATGGGTTATGAAGCTTGGTCCAACCCTGGAAACTCCTGTGCTCAAAGACCAGGGTCCGACCAGGGATTTTGGTGTAAAAGGGGTATTATTTAGCATTATTTAGCATTTTACAGTAGAAATAGATCATAATTGGATTACCAGTAAATGCATTTAATATAAAATAAAACATTTTTTTCTTTTAAAACCCAAGTTTTATTGAGAAAGAAAACATGTTCCTTATACAGATGTTCCTTATAGTCAGGTGTGTTTTACTTTGTGTGTACACTATTTTGAAATGTGTTACTATGTTAAAAATAAATTATGTACATTATACAAAGTTTCATATGGATGTAGGCCTCAATAAGTAAATTGTATATTTTAGTTTGGGCTGTTCCCCCTCCAATTCACATTTACTGTATATGTATATGTGTGCACATATTGTATATGTATGCACAAATTTGATTACTTTGATAAAATTATAGGTAGCAGCTGATTGGTTATCATGGCCAACTTCTCTACGACTTCATACTTCTGCCCCTCAGATACATGTCATGGCCTTCCAACAAAATTTACTAGAGTTTGCAAAATTTAGTCCGAGCCTATTGTGATTACTGATTAGATGGGAAAACACTAAATCCACTTATGTAGTATAGGTTAATAACATTTTCAAAAACTAACATTTTGTTACACATAAACATATTATCCAACTATCCATACCTCTATAAGACTTGCTGAGAAATGTTTGAGAACTGTTTTAAAGAAAAATATGTTATCAGATTAAATGTAACAGGACATTACTCTGTGTGACTCTACAATGCTTAAGTGCATTTTTTCCATATCTAATGTTACTTAGCTGTTGGCCTACGGCTAAAATCATTTAGCTCCTAACTTGTCATGTAACATTAAAAGATAACATGAATGATTGCATGATTGGAGTGCAGTTTGATGTATCTAATTTTATTACTGTGATGTGCTAAAATGTCTATTGTATAATTGTTATTACTTATATGTTAACTGGAATTATGATCAGCGGCATGCAGGACTAAACTGATTTACATTGAAGTTTGAAAATTTGATCAAATTTGTCAGTAAATGCAGTATATAAGATGAAAAAATGTGTTATTGTGTTTTTAGATGATTTTTATTAGCAGTGTCTTAGCGTAAAATGTTTAAAATGATATAACTTTTTTTGTAAATCTCTTTATTTTTCAATGAAGTCGAACGTGCAAGACATATTTGTATAGCAATGTTTGTATTTGACTGTGTTTTGGTTTGACAAGAAACATAGAGAGTAGAAAAACAATAAAAAAGAAAACCATGGTGAAAGTTAACAAATAAGCATGCAATAATAGATAAAGGAGAAAGGAAGGTACCACCTTATTAAGCCTGTGCTGAGTCACAATAAATCCAGAGCGGCACAAATATGCTCTGTAAATCGCAAAAATAACTGGTAATAATAATAATGTGACTATCATAATACAACTTTTTAAAAAAGAACAGAGTGTCACTGTGTATTTATTACTATATTTACCTATCTATGTAGGCAAACACAAGATCAGTGGAATGCTGGACCACCACTGACCTGTAGACCACAAGTCAGGAGGAACTGGACAATACCCTACTGGAGAACATCCCCCAAATGGCATCAAAACAAGAGGAAATAATCATGGGAGATTTTAATCTTCCTGATGGGAGGTGTCTGTTGCTAGTTCCACTAAAAGTAGGGATATATTGAATTCCTTGCAGGGAGCATGTCTCCAGCAATTGGTGAAGGAGCCCACTCGCAAAGACGCAATATTAGACTTATGGTTCCCAAACACGGTGCGTTTTGCACACATCACATCGCACAGCAAAAAAAGTATGTACAGCCCATACTTTTTGTACTAGATTGCATCGCATCTAGTACAAAAAACATGCTGCTGTAGTACATTGCATGCTTTTTGTACTAGATGCTATGCAATCTAGTACAAAAATTACACTGCACATCACTCCGTGTATGGGCACCAATAATGCTTACAAGTGGAGAAAGAATATCTGACATTAAAGTGATCATCAAGCAGTATGGTTTGGAATACAGACAGTGACGACTCATCCCACACAAAAACAAAGGTGCTATATTTTAGAAAGGCAAATTTTTGTAAGGATGGGAAAATGTGTGAGCGATGCTTAGGCATAATGGAGGAACTTATAAGGGGTGTAGGAGAAGTGGAAAGAATAAAAATAGCAATACTAAAGGCAACAGAACATTGGGGTTTATTCTGGTTCGGGCGGCTGGGCCGTAAGCGTACGTTCCGGGTAATTTTTTTTATCTGCGCATGCGTACCTTCCGCAATGCGCAGGCGCGACGACTCCACAACGCTCACGGACGGGTCTTTCCGTGCGAAAAAAACTGTCCGCAAGAGTACGTTATTGTGGGGGGCATATGGGCGTGTTGAGGGGAGCGGCCGAAATAATGAGGGAAACTGGGCTTAAACATGGGCATACACGGGGGTGTGCACAAAAAATGTACGGTGCTACTACCGCTCGATCAGCAAAAGCACTGTGCATTTCGGACACAAAACAGGCGGCCGCCACCTCCATACCACCCCTACAGATAACGCATGAGAGCGGACGTCTGGGTCTGCTAATTAACGCTGATTACTACTCAAACACATACACCTGAATGTAATAAGCAATGCTGCAGTCTATTAAATCCAAACCATTATTTCACTACCTGCAATCTACACAAGTCGACATGTGTCAACCTTCACTCTAATACAAACATAGTTTTTGTATTTATGATAAAAATACATAAACCACATCCAACAGCTACAAGGATGTTTCAGCAATGTTTTAAGGCCATGGCCACTATTTAGTCAAAATGTATTTTTATTAGGCTGTTCATAAAGCTAGACAATTGAGGTAATAGAAAACAATAATTGAATGACAATTACAATATATCATTTAATTGTCTTAATCATAGTTGAAAAACTAGATTATGAGGGCCATATATGTGAAGGGTATGCCAGCGTGCACTGACGTACGCTAACTCTCACGATCGGTGACATACGCTGAGTTTTCCATTGAAAACAGGTGAGACCCGTCCGTACAAGGTGGCGAACGCTCAGATAACCGTAAGATGTTGGTGTGAAAACGGACGAAAGCCGTCCGTATACGGTGGCGTACACTCTGTTGTACGCCAGTTATCGGTGTCTAGGAGAAGATCCGTCCGTGTACGTGGCGTACGCTCAAGTGTACGCCACTCCCCTTTGTCGGTGTTTGTGGCCGTCCGTATGCGGATGTTTTGTGGGTGGACTTTCGCTCACCGTCCGCGTACGGGAATGTACGCTGATTTATTGTCCAACATGTTTCGGGCGTTCTGCCCATCCTCAGGGATCAACAATAGTGAAGGCCTCATTACATCTAATCATGTTTTCCACCACCCTCATTCCTTCAGTGTGTGGTATACACGTGTAAAGCCCCACCACATCAGCGCTGCACATTATGGTACCATCTCGTAAGGTGCCCAAGGCACCCAAGAGTTCCAGGAGGTGGTTTGTATCTTTCAAATAGGACCTGGTGGCCTGTACACATGGGTTGAGCAAAGCATCCAAAAATGTGGATACTGGCTGGAAAAGCGAACCCCTGGCAGATATAATAGGTCTGCCAGGGGGCTTCTTCAGACTCTTGTGGACTTTGGGCAATATATTAAGCAAGGGTGTGTTGGGATATTCATTACATAATGCTTTACCCAACTCTTCTGTAATAATACCACACCCTTACAGCAATGTTAACTATGCCGTCCAGTTCTCTTTTATAGGACCTACACATTGGGAGTGCCGGCCAACACACAGCATATATATATATATATGTCTACAAATTTTCCAGAATTTCTCTGCTGTAACAATAGCTAAAAGGAGGTCGTTCGAACTAATCAAGACAGCCCTCAGAGCCCACGGGATCCCATATCGATGGGGTTTTCCGGTGAAGCTTATTGTCTCCTAGGAGGATTCTTCATATACCATCTAATTTTTAGGTGCAGGGGTCAAGTTATTACTGGACTGGGATATTTCGGTCAAGCAACCTCCAGACCCAAAGCCCAAGTCGGCCCCCTGCAAGGAGTTGGCGTCTACTTGAAGACCTGATGGACTTCCTTTTCACCTGGTTCACAATATTAGTAACTTTGACTTCCAGGACATTGTGTTCCTACTACAGAAGTGGGAACTAGTGGATATGATGATATGTGTTCTATATAATACAGTGCCTTCAAGTTTCTAGGTTGTTGCCAGTAAAGTTGTCCCTTGTCCTAGTTCATGGCGGGCTGACACTGCGGTTCAGCCAACATAATGTTTGGCATGTGTTTTATATCATATATTTTGGATGCTCCTATGTTTAACCTTAGCTTTTTACATTCATATATATATATATATATATATATATATATATATATAAAAAAGGGGGGGTGACCAGAGTGCGCTTAAGAGATACCACTTAGCCACAGAGCTAGACTCAAAGTCCAAATAAATGTGATCCTGGGGTCACTTGTATTCAAACGGAATGTTCATAGACTTCATAAATAAAACCGAAGACCTCGAGTGTAAAAACCAGTTCTTTTATTGGAAGCCCAACGCGTTTCGTCTACACGACTTCATCAGGGGCAAGGCTAAAACGTGGTAAAAAGAGGGGGTAGTTGGCATATTTCTTGTACAAATCAAATTGGATATGAATACACTTTTTTTATACATAGAAAATTTGTACATACCAAAGCCTAATACAGGCTAGGAATCCGGAACATAGAGGCAGTATTGTACAATTTCCAGTTAAAATCTGCAATAATGCGTTTAAACAACCAATCACTTACAATTTCTTACAATTTCATATAATACATTCAACAAAGGATAAGGAGCAAGCAAATGGACACGAAAATCAATTAAAAAATCAATTAAAAACATACCCCAATAGGTAGAAGCGGATGATAACAGTAATCAGAGATGACAATCCAAGATAGATCTTTTTCAAGACCCTTCCTTCAAAGGTCTATATAGAAAGAGCTTTATGTAGCCTATAAATAGTGGACAATAATCCATCAGTCTTAAAGGAGACCATAAAAAACTACATAAGTAAATAGAGTCTGGGAATAGCCGTACATACCCAATAAATGAGATCCAGAGATTAGGGTCAAAAAAACCTATAGGTTTGGAGGTCAGACTTTCCGTTCTCAAATAGTTAAAAGCAGTGGTAAAGTCCTACAAAGCAAATTATTGCATAGTATTATATTAGTGTTCCCCGTCATTCATCAAAGGGAATTCATGGAGGAATAGAGCTAAGGATCACAAGGATCAGAACTTCAAGTATGGGGAATAAACTGACAAATGTCCCACTACCAGTACTTAACCATAACTTCATACATTCCATATAACAAAAATAATTATTGGAGAGAAAATTCAATATAGTCTGTTAGCAAAGTATTTACACATTTAAATGGAGTATAAATCCCTCCAAAATACAGCAAATAAACATATATGCACCCAAAACGTTTTGGTACTTACCACCATGGAGCAGTATAGATGCTTACTCCACTATAGCCAGAGTATAATGAAGGGGCTGACACTGCCTCCTTATATGGAGGAAGGATAATTGACCTATATCCGGTTCATAAAAAATGAACGCTAATGTTAACTTAAAAAAGGGGCACTTAAATCCTATGAGAGTAACTTAGAGACCTACAGTGGGTTAGACCCGATAAATAGTAATGAACTGTACCCATAGAAAAAGCCAGAACGGAGACATTCAGTGGTGGAACGCAAGCCATGCGTTCCACCTACGTGGATCCGGAAGCGGAAGTAAGTATAGTGACATTAGGCTTCAGACTTAACGTGCGTAGCGTGAGACCCAGATGTAGACATGGTGACGTGTATGGAACGCAGGCTTCCGCTGTCTGCGTTCCATATGTCCAAAGACCCGGAAATAACGGTCTTTGGAAAAAAGACGTACATGGAACGCAGGCTTGTGCTCTCTGCGTTCCATATATCCAAAAACCCGGAAGTGGCGGTCTCTAAAGGGAAACTAAAGTGCGTCTATTTTAGTATGACACATACTTAAATAATAATATGGAACATAGACAGAGGTTCCATAAAGTTGGTAAGAATGAAGAAAAAAATAATAAATAAGACATAATAGAGGTGCTCATCTAATCCAATTACCTCATTATGGTGACAAGAAAAATGAAAGTGAATCATAGCAAGACAGTGTCACAGAGGTACTAAAGTGATCCAATTCCCTCATAAGGGTGACATAACAATTAATTCGAGTGCCTCTGATAAGAAATCTAGCCCTTTCTAGGGAGATAGATAACCACTAAACATGAGCTACGTAATATTAGAAAATAAACCACTAAAGTGGGCTAAGTGATAGTGCCCCCTGTATGTGAAATACAAGAAGTGCATCATAATTAATAATATCAGAAAGGTGGTTCCGTTATATTGGTTCAACCAAGTGTACAGTGCTAAGGTATATAAATTAAATCTACCATATGTACAATAGTATTAAATATGTATTAGGTAATAGGTAATAATAATTGTCCTTACTTGGTATGGACAATGGGATGTGGCAAAGAGAAAAACAATTTAGGTACATATCCCCTCATTAGGATGGCATAACGATTAATTAAAGTGCCTCTAATAAGGAATCAATCCTTTCTAGGGGGATAGATAACCACTAAAAGTGAGCTACGTGATAGTAGGACATAAACCACTAAGGTGGGCTAAGTGATAGTGCCCCCTATATATGGGATACAAAAATAGCATCATAATATCAGAAAACATAGAAATTATTTCATAAGGTTGTACCATTATATAGGCTCAACCAAGTGTACAATACTGAAGTATATACATTAAATCTACCATATGTACAATGATAATAAGTAAGGATATTCAGGTGTATTAATAATTGTCCCTACTCAGTATGGGCAGTAGAATACGGTAAAGAGGAAAACAATTTGGGTGCATATTTACAATAATCTCAAAAAATTTTCTTAAAGGGGAATTCATAAAGTACAAATTCATAATGATAATGAAAGACAAAAGCATTGGAGAAGGAAAGATCGAGTCTCCTACTGGGAAAGAAAAATAAACCCAATGATGATCAGGGTTTTGGCAAATCACGTCCATTCATAACTCAGTTTAACCGGGAGAACCACCAAGTAAGGAAAATACTTGAAAAACACTGGTATATATTACTCCAAGACCCAGTATTAGGACCTACGCTACCAGTAAGACCGACAATGATCTTCAGAAAGGCCAATAATCTAAAAAATATCTTGGCTCCAAGTAGACTGAGGGCAACTAACACAACTACACCCAAGAATATGTTTTTAAGTCTCTCTAACCGATGTATTCCATGCAACAAATGCATGTGTTGCAAATACATGGAAAAGAATTCTTTCAGCTGGAAACTCCCCTCCAACTATACTTACAAATTGGGGTCAAGTTGTACCTGCCTTACAAATTACGTAGTGTATAGAATCACTTGTGGTTGTGGACTGGCCTACGTAGGAAAGACAAAAAGAATCCTGAAGATTAGAATCCAGGAACATTTGCGCAATATAAAAAACAAATTCCTCCTACACAGTCTGTCAAGACATTTTGCGTCTAAACATGATTCCAAAGTGGAGAAAAGTAATTTTTCGTTCACAGTTCTAGAACATATTAAAGCTAACCCAAGGGGTGGCGATAGGGAACTCCAGTTGTCAAAAAGAGAAAGTTACTGGATTTACACCCTTAACATCCTCATTCCAGAGGGGTTAAACGAGAATATTGATATTGTCTCTTTCTTGTAATATTCACGTGTTCTAATACTAATTTGGTCTAGATTACCTGTTTTTGTCTTTCATTATCATTATGAATTTGTACTTTATGAATTCCCCTTTAAGAAAATGTTTTGAGATTATTGTAAATATGCACCCAAATTGTTTTCCTCTTTACCGTATTCTACTGCCCATACTGAGTAGGGACAATTATTAATACACCTGAATATCCTTACTTATTATCATTGTACATATGGTAGATTTAATGTATATACTTCAGTATTGTACACTTGGTTGAGCCTATATAATGGTACAACCTTATGAAATAATTTCTATGTTTTCTGATATTATGATGCTATTTTTGTATCCCATATATAGGGGGCACTATCACTTAGCCCACCTTAGTGGTTTATGTCCTACTATCACGTAGCTCACTTTTAGTGGTTATCTATCCCCCTAGAAAGGATTGATTCCTTATTAGAGGCACTTTAATTAATCGTTATGCCATCCTAATGAGGGGATATGTACCTAAATTGTTTTTCTCTTTGCCACATCCCATTGTCCATACCAAGTAAGGACAATTATTATTACCTATTACCTAATACATATTTAATACTATTGTACATATGGTAGATTTAATTTATATACCTTAGCACTGTACACTTGGTTGAACCAATATAACGGAACCACCTTTCTGATATTATTAATTATGATGCACTTCTTGTATTTCACATACAGGGGGCACTATCACTTAGCCCACTTTAGTGGTTTATTTTCTAATATTACGTAGCTCATGTTTAGTGGTTATCTATCTCCCTAGAAAGGGCTAGATTTCTTATCAGAGGCACTCGAATTAATTGTTATGTCACCCTTATGAGGGAATTGGATCACTTTAGTACCTCTGTGACACTGTCTTGCTATGATTCACTTTCATTTTTCTTGTCACCATAATGAGGTAATTGGATTAGATGAGCACCTCTATTATGTCTTATTTATTATTTTTTTCTTCATTCTTACCAACTTTATGGAACCTCTGTCTATGTTCCATATTATTATTTAAGTATGTGTCATACTAAAATAGACGCACTTTAGTTTCCCTTTAGAGACCGCCACTTCCGGGTTTTTGGATATATGGAACGCAGAGAGCACAAGCCTGCGTTCCATGTACGTCTTTTTTCCAAAGACCGTTATTTCCGGGTCTTTGGACATATGGAACGCAGACAGCGGAAGCCTGCGTTCCATACACGTCACCATGTCTACATCTGGGTCTCACGCTACGCACGTTAAGTCTGAAGCCTAATGTCACTATACTTACTTCCGCTTCCGGATCCACGTAGGTGGAACGCATGGCTTGCGTTCCACCACTGAATGTCTCCGTTCTGGCTTTTTCTATGGGTACAGTTCATTACTATTTATCGGGTCTAACCCACTGTAGGTCTCTAAGTTACTCTCATAGGATTTAAGTGCCCCTTTTTTAAGTTAACATTAGCGTTCATTTTTTATGAACCGGATATAGGTCAATTATCCTTCCTCCATATAAGGAGGCAGTGTCAGCCCCTTCATTATACTCTGGCTATAGTGGAGTAAGCATCTATACTGCTCCATGGTGGTAAGTACCAAAACGTTTTGGGTGCATATATGTTTATTTGCTGTATTTTGGAGGGATTTATACTCCATTTAAATGTGTAAATACTTTGCTAACAGACTATATTGAATTTTCTCTCCAATAATTATTTTTGTTATATGGAATGTATGAAGTTATGGTTAAGTACTGGTAGTGGGACATTTGTCAGTTTATTCCCCATACTTGAAGTTCTGATCCTTGTGATCCTTAGCTCTATTCCTCCATGAATTCCCTTTGATGAATGACGGGGAACACTAATATAATACTATGCAATAATTTGCTTTGTAGGACTTTACCACTGCTTTTAACTATTTGAGAACGGAAAGTCTGACCTCCAAACCTATAGGTTTTTTTGACCCTAATCTCTGGATCTCATTTATTGGGTATGTACGGCTATTCCCAGACTCTATTTACTTATGTAGTTTTTTATGGTCTCCTTTAAGACTGATGGATTATTGTCCACTATTTATAGGCTACATAAAGCTCTTTCTATATAGACCTTTGAAGGAAGGGTCTTGAAAAAGATCTATCTTGGATTGTCATCTCTGATTACTGTTATCATCCGCTTCTACCTATTGGGGTATGTTTTTAATTGATTTTTTAATTGATTTTCGTGTCCATTTGCTTGCTCCTTATCCTTTGTTGAATGTATTATATGAAATTGTAAGAAATTGTAAGTGATTGGTTGTTTAAACGCATTATTGCAGATTTTAACTGGAAATTGTACAATACTGCCTCTATGTTCCGGATTCCTAGCCTGTATTAGGCTTTGGTATGTACAAATTTTCTATGTATAAAAAAAGTGTATTCATATCCAATTTGATTTGTACAAGAAATATGCCAACTACCCCCTCTTTTTACCACGTTTTAGCCTTGCCCCTGATGAAGTCGTGTAGACGAAACGCGTTGGGCTTCCAATAAAAGAACCCCCCCTTTTTTGTGTATTCTACTTCTGTCTCTTACTAACAGGAGAGACGTTCCAGAGGTGCAGCTGGTTGAAAAATTATTCCTAGCGCAATTCCTGACCACTTTTTGTTTGTATTATATATATATATATATCCTTTTACTGTTTAACCTTTATGTTACATGTGTTCTCAATGATGCAAATGTTTAGATTTTTATGGGTGGCGGTGTTCGGCCGCATAGGTATACCCCCACTTTTTCTTATACTACAGCATATTTGTCCCTTTTCCCTGCAGTAGTTATGTGGGTCCGATACACAGGACCTATTTGTTTTTCTTTCCCCTTGTGTTTCTTTTTTATTTTCCTCTCACTCTTCACTCCCTGCATTATTATCTTGATACTGCACTTTATCTCCACCAACACTGTTCACTGGTCAGTCTCTCATAAGTACTTTTATTGCTAGAATGCCCCTTGTGTATTGTATCCCATTACTTATTGCTGATGCCTTAAGTTCTTACTTTAAACATGAAAGGGCTGAATTCCCCTAACAAGCGTAGAATGGCTGTGTCTTTCTTTCACAAGGTGCCCACGTAGTGGCTTTAGAACAATCTCTTTTCACCTCCTTAAAACCCCCTTTGCTTAAAGATCAAAAATACCCGGTAGGTTACTTTGCTAAAGGTCCCTTTAAACGCAATGACGTTGCCATCTTATTTAGCATGGATATGACCTTTGTACCCCAATCTCAGATTGCAGATAACATGGGAGATACCTAATTTTAACTGGACTTTTAGATGATAAATTAGTTTCTTTAGTCTGTGTGTACTCCCCTTATTCCAACCAGATATAATTTCTCCCCAAATTATGTCTCCTGATCTGCAAATCCTCCAAAGGCTCTCTAGTAGTGATGGGAGATTTTAATTTACCGTTACAGATGGAGCGGGTCTCATTTTTGCTGGCGATGCGCCAGAATCTGGTGGAGAGGTGCCCCATTTGACTGAAACGCACGTACGTCTCAGTTTCCCGTCGGTGGGGGGACGGGAACCCTGTCCGTCTCCACTTCAGGGAGACGGACAGGGTTAGGGGGGGCGGCAAGGCGGCGGGGAACCGGGGCGACACTCGGCAAGGCGGCAGGGACCCTGGGGGGAGCCCCGTTGTAAGGTGAAGTGCGTGCACCTCGTGTGCGCGCGTCCCCTTACGGCGGCTGGCGGGGGATGGCATTTCGCAACCTGTTGGTGGAATTTGACTTGTACAATATATGGAGAAGTCAAAACCCTTCTGAATATACATTTTATTTGCCTGCAACAAACTGCTGATATAGATATACTCCCAATCACTTGGTCTGACCATGCACCGGTAGTGTGGAAGTGAAGATCTAGTCCACCTCAGTCCTCAGCCCGTCCTTGGCGCTTATCGCAACACCTCCTGAAAGACCGATTGGCAAAAAAATCATCTCAGATGCCATGGAGTCATATTTTTCTACCAATTCTCCGCTAGATACATCCAAACTGAATCACTGTTGCGCTTTCAAGGCAGTCACTAGAGGCACAGCTATCCAGGCAGGGGCCAAACTCAAGAGGTAGGCTATACAAAGACAGAATGATCTAGAAAGCAAACTCAAAGATCTTGAACTTAGAAATGGAGAGTCTCCCTCCAACACCCTTAAAAAACAAATCTCTGAAACGTAGTCAACTGCAAAAATGACTCATGGCTCAGACACAATCTGCTTTGAATAGGCTCCGCCCAAAATTTTATTTATTTGTTAATAGGTCTGGCAAAATGCTTGCGCGTAAATTAAGAATGCAAAAGACTAGGAACCAGATAAAACATATCTTTTTCTCGACTAAGGGGGGTATGCAATCGCCGTCGAGCATCTCCCGTAGGGGAAATGCTCGACGGGCCCTATTTAATGCTGTCTTCCCCGACAGCATTGAACAGGGTTTCCCGGCAGAACGAGCCAGACATCTCTAGCTGTCGGGCTCGTTCTGCCGAGAACAGCCGGGAAGTGACGAGCTGCCGGCTGCAGCTCGTCACTTCCCGGCCGCTACTCGCGGCCACGCCCCCTTCTCGTCACCTGGTTCACAATATTAGTAACTTTGACTTCCAGGACATTGTGTTCCTACTACAGAAGTGGGAACTAGTGGATATGATGATATGTGTTCTATATAATACAGTGCCTTCAAGTTTCTAGGTTGTTGCCAGTAAAGTTGTCCCTTATCCTAGTTCATGGCGGGCTGACACTGCGGTTCAGCCAACATAATGTTTGGCATGTGTTTTATATCATATATTTTGGATGCTCCTATGTTTAACCTTAGCTTTTTACATTCATATATATATATATATATATATATATATATATATATATATATCCTTTTACTGTTTAACCTTTATGTTACATGTGTTCCCAATGATGCAGCTCGTCACTACCCGGCCGCTACTCGCGGCCACGCCCCCTTCTCGTCCCGCTGCAGGCGGGACATTGAATCCCGCCTGCATGTTCTCGGTCGAGCTGACCGAAAACGGGACCGGGTCACGGCGGGCGAGCAAGCTTGCCTGCCGTGACCTGAATATTGAATACCCCCCTAAGACTAAAATTTGAACCCTCGTGACTTTACGAACCAATTTGCCGACTATTATTCACATTTATACAACCTTTCCCTTGACCCCTCCACCATTCAGCCCTCCATCTCCTCTATATCTTCATTTCTCGATAAGGTCCGTTTTACGATCCACTCCAACGGATCGTGTAAATGTGCAGTGTATATATTCTGTTTGCAGTTTGTATGTTTTCCCCTGGATCAGTACTCTGGGTTTTGCTGATCCTGCTCCCTGGGTTTCATGCATACCATGCTTCTTGGGTGTGGCTGCATGCAAGGTTATATAGTTATGTTATCAGCATACAGACGCATCCGGTTATAGTTCTTAGGGCAGTTCTGTTTGTCAGCGTTCCAGCTCCAGAATGTTCCTGGTCCCAGCACCTTGTATCCAGCGTCCTGTGTGCCAGCTTTGTTTGTGTCTCAGTCAGCATGTTCCTGGTACCTGGTCACCTCAGTCCTCAGTACCTGCTTCGTTCAGCCTGCAGAACCTGCTGTCAGTCTTCATTTCAGATAAGTCAGGGGTCCCCTGCATCCTTATCTTTGTATTATCTTTTTGTTACCATCTCTGCATTGTTGCAGTTACCTGCACAGGAGGGTCAGGCCTTGCCGGCCAGGGTGTTTCGATCTCCTAGTGCAGGTATACAGGATTATTATCTATAATCTATATTATTATAATCTCTTTCCATCTGTGCATTGATGCACCCATCGTATACTTAGGGACATTCACCTAGTTACCATCTGTGCATTGTTGCACCTGGGGGTTCTTACCCTCACATTCTGGGAGGCTGTGTGTCATCTCACCAATTCTTGCAGTGTGTTCAATCTCCTGCGAGCCACCTGGTCCAACTCCAGACCATGCGACACCGGTCTGGGGCCGGACCTAATTCGACCCCACAAACGTGGTTGTTATTGGTGAAGTCTTAGCTTGCAGGAGGCCAGCAGAACCATTGATCCACTGCAGTCGGGTCCCCGCACTTAGTTTCCCCTAACAGTCCTGCTGTCCGCTTTGTCCCCAGACCAGCTGTCTACATTAAATGCTCCATGGACCCCCCCATGAGATCCCGGCCGCTATCAAATCCCTTCCTAGAAGTAACGCCCCGGTGCTGATGGCTTTATAAATGAATTTTATTTCAAAACACCTTGACACCACACTTATCTGAGCTGTTTAACAAGATCTCTTCCCTTGGTACCCTCCCCCAGGAATTTTTTGAGGCACGTATATTAACCTTGCCCAAACCTGGCCTATTGTAATAATTACCGCCCCATAGCTCTGCTTAATTGTGATGTCAAATTGTACACTAAATTGATAGCTATACATATTAACTCATATTTGCCAATGCTGGTTCACCCGGACCAAACAGGGTTTGTCCCCGGAAGACAATCATCAGATAATACCCGCAGAGTATTTAATTTGATTGATTCCCTAGCTCCAGATCAGGACCTTCTCTTGTTATCCCTAGATGCGGAGAAGGCATTTGATTACTTAAACTGGACATATATGTGTGAAGTTCTACATCGCTTTGGTTTTCGGGATTGCATACTTACTTCTATCTTAGCACTGTATAGCTCCCCTACGGCCCGGGTGCTCAGCAATGGCTTTCTTTCCAACTCATTCCCCATCTCCAATGGTACACGACAGGGGTGCCCCCTATCCTCATTAATTTTCGTTCTGTCCATCGAACCCCTTGCAGCTACTATTTGGAAGGATACTAACTTCCCAGGATTGAGTATTGGCCCCACCCACCACAAGCTTAGCCTATTTGCGGATGACGTCTTGCTTTTTGTCGTGAACCCCATTACAACGCTTCCTCATCTTCATTCTATATTAGATGCATATAGTGCAGCCTCTTACTATAAGTTAAATACTACTAAAACTGACGCCCTTCCTATCAACCTTTCTGACTCGCTGCATATACTCCATACTAGTTACCCATACAACTGGCAGACAGCGTTGATCCGTTATCTTGGTCTCAATATTCCTGCTAGAACATCTAAAGTATTTGAAGTAAACCTCCCCCCTATCCTTACCTCGCTATCCAACTTATCAAAATCCTGGTTCGCATTTCACATTTCCTGGATGGGCCGTATGGCCTCCTTTAAGATGACCCTTCTCCCTAAACGAATGTACCTTTTTCGCACAATCCCCTATATCTTCCACAAAAAAGAACTCGCAAAATGCAATACTATATTGATGAAGTATATTTGGGCATGGAGTCCTCCTAAACCAGCCCGCTCCAGGTTGATTATGCTGAAGGATAGAGGACGTCTCTGTCTACCGGACTTGACCTTGTACCATGAAGCATGTATGTTAGCTCAAATTAAATGTTATTCTAATACTGACTATGTACCGGGTTGGGTTCCTCTTGATACCTCTGTTAACGCACCACTCCCTATAACTGATTTTTTTAGGATTCCAAAGTATCTCCGACCAAATGCCCCTGATCTTTTATCATCTACTCAGGCCTAATTGCAAATATAGGACAAGCTCTCCACCAAGGTGCCCTCTACTATTCATGGCATAGCTGGTATTTCCATACAAATCCTGATGAAACTGATCCCTAATTTAAATTTATCAAAATGAACCGCATCAGGTGTCGAGACTATTGGGGATATCTTGGGGGGCAGTCTTTTGTTACCCATTTCAGAAATACAACAAAAATTCTTCTTACCGCAATATGAACTTCTCCACTATTTCCAGATTCACCATTGGTGGAAGTCACTGCTCACACTATACACACCTGTGGATACGGCCTCCAAAATAATCTTTACTAGATTAGCACTGCCTAACTCCAAAGGGGATATATCATACTGGTATAAAACTCTCTCACTTTGTTGTTGTCCCCAAAGCAAATGCCCAGAATAAATGGGAATCGGATTTGAATATATCATTATTCCCAGACCAACAGAGGAAAATCTTCCTTACATCTCATTCGATGTCCTGGTGTCTTAATCATACTGAGATACATATGAAGTTGCTCTATAAGTTATATTTGATGCCAGATCAATTGCACATATTTTTGCCGTCATGCTCTAGGCCTGAGGTCCTCAAACTATTTTGCTCTGTTACCCTATCAGAGAATAAAAATGATTACAGGACCCCAGTAAGTTACTACAGAAGGCCATCACATCACATGTGTAGTCAGCAGACAGCACATACATGACAGCATTGTGAAGGCACAAACTGATGGGAGAAGTCTAAAATAACAGACAATTCAACAGATATTTCAGACCCCTTTAAGAACACCCCCTCCCCAGTATCCTTGTGTGCAGTGGTGCGGGCGGCCCCCCCTCCCCTGTAGCCTTGTGTGCAGTGGTACGGGCGGGCGCCCCCCCTCCCCTGTACCCTTGTGGGTAGTAGCCGCATCGCCGCTCCTCCCTGCCGTCTGGCAGCGTGGAGGAAGTCGGCCTGAGGCTTAGCAAACCAGCTAACAGTGTCACTGACAGCCGGGAGTCAGGCGGGAGACAATGCACTTCACACAGCCAGTGTGCGGTGACTGTCACTGAAGCTGGCAAACAAGAGGCGGGAGCTGGGTGGGAGACGCTGGTGGGAGACGCTGGTGGGTCCTCTCTCTAGCTGGGGGGGGGGGGGGTTGGGTGCACCAACTTTTGTCTTGCCTCCGAGCTAGATGGACAAACTTACGCCACTGGTGGATCCTGAGTGTCTTGGGGAGTTCTGTGATGATCTTTCTGTGCTTGATATTTTACTAAATTATATTATATCCAAGTGATCTCTCATTTTCCTGGCATCTTTTGTGTATTTGTGTGTATGTTTGTGTATATTGCAGCCCAGTGAGCCCGACAGTCCTGTTTTGGTGGGGCATCTACCTTTGTCATGAGCTCTTGACAAAGGTGGATGCCCCACGAAACAGGACTGTCGGGCTCACTGGGCTGCAATATGAACTACAGGTTTGGGGTTTCACCATGAATGAGTGGATTCATAATTGATAGGTGTACCTGTACTAAGCTACCTTTTTGTCCCCAATATGTTGCCATGTGCTTTTGAATTCTTTTCATGCATATAAAAGTTTTTTTCCTGTTCTATTGCAGGAATAAATGTCCGTTCATGATACAATAGTGCTGCAGTTGTCATTTATGTAGCTCTTTACCCTTAGTCTCAATGACTTGTCACTTTTAACTCTGCGCAAAACAATGGTGTGTTCTAAAGCCGAGAAAGTTTGGGGCAGAGATCTTGAGTGCATAGATCAAGAAAGAAAAGTCAGATTGGCTGATATGCAAGATTCTTGTAGCCCTGCACACACAGCAATTTCTAATCAATAAAAAGGAGGAAAACAGCAACTTGACATTTTCTTTATAAAGTATTGCACAGAACACTTGCCTATATTTCAAAACATAAAACATTTTTCATGACAAAATAATGAATTACTCAATAACTATTACTATGTCATGTGATTGCTTACATCATGATAAAAAAAGAACCACTTTTACTGTATTTTTATTATCAGAACTTAGTAATCTTACAAAATAAACAAAATTGTAAAATGTTCATTATTGCAGTAGAGTAATTGCCATTCATTGCTTTCAGTCTTTGTGTTCCTGCATATCTCAAATCTGTGTTTCTGGGCTGCAGACTTTTTCTTGCAAATCTGAACAGATATTTCAGGAGTTATGACCCATTGGCACTTTTTGGGAGTTCAGCAACTCAATCACTGATGCATCTGCCGAGACCTGCAATAAAACTCAGAAGTTACTTGACACCAGTATGATTCAGAGGTAAATCGGGTGGAATTATTTCAATTAATAATATATTTATTTTTATTACTTCAAGCGTTAAAACAAACGTAATGCTGAAAATTGACCTATATAACAATGCTCATAGCAAGAAAATGTTGATGATATCTTTTCTCTAATAAGTACAAAGATACATTACAAGATTCATTACTAATAAATGCTTCAGGATTCATGAGACTTCACACTTTCCTAGTTTGTGCTCCCATTGTGGTTCTGTTATACCTGCATTCCTTATTGCTTTTGTAAAGGGTAATAAAGCAGGGGAGATGTCAGAAATGTTGTTTGACCGATACAACTATACATTAGTGGTCCATGCTCAACTGGCTTATTTGATGAATAACCAAATCTATGGATGTTTTGTATGCATTTGGGTCCCAATGTGTATTTGGCCCTAGCTTTATCCATCCCTATTAGGTGCAGAGCTGAAATAAAGAAAAATACTAAGATTATAGAGACAAAAATACACACACATCAATTATATTACAGCAAATTACAATAAGAGTGTCACACAGAATGGATTTTGTAGATCTACCTTTGGTTCAGGAGTTGAAACAGCTACAGCCAGAGAAGCTGAAAGAGTTGCAGGTCAGATGTCAGATATAGTGTTTGCATGTAGACCAGCCTACGTGGGTGTTGACTGAACTCCAAAGCAGGGAAGCAGAGCACCACTGCCCAGCAGTATTCACTAGGGACCCCCGCAAGGAGGCATGGGCTTTGCTGTGGCTGGACAGTAGATCATGGCCTCCTGCTAGAAGTACCCACCGTAGCACTGGATCACTTGGCGCTGGTAACTAATGCCAACAGAATGACAAGAGACTAAATCCGGGGATGCCGGAATAGCGGTAAGCTGAATCCAGAGATGTCACAATAGCAGAAGACTAAATCCGGGATGCCAGAATAGTAGGAGACCAGTTGGAAGAAGTTCGGCTGGATAGCTCGTAACAACGCTCGGAACAACACAAGTAAACTGCTGGAAGCGATTAAGTAGCACAAACAAGGCAAACAGCAACTGATTCTCAAATGGAAAACATTGGCCCAGCGGGGATGAAATCCAAAGCAGGAAACCCCTGAAAGGGCTGCCATTGGTCTGAGGATAATGAAAATAGTTGTGAAATAATCCTAGTCACGAATGTCATGTGACCAACCACAATGGCAACATCCAAACCCATGAGCAGACCAGAGTATCTCTGTATGACCCAACAGGAATGAGACGCAAATAGCGACTACCTCCCACCAGACTTCACCTACTCAAGCTGATCAGAGGGTTGGAAACCACTTCAGACCATGACAAAGAGTCTTCTTAATTTCAGGAAAACATAATTATTTTTTAATATCCGTGAAGTAAATTTTGAGTGCTAAATCGAAGTTTGCAGAGGATTATTAAGGTGCATGCACACCGTGTGATTTTGGCAATGGACGATTTTGACTATGTACAGTTTCTCTTGAAATCCTTGGAGGCCAAAACCACCAATATTGACTATACACCCTGTGCAATTTTGACTATGTACGATTTTCGCTATGTACAATTCTGACTATATTGTATCATAGATTGTACACTTTCTAGTCAAAATTGTGCTGCCTGCACACTCTATTTTTCTTGCAAACATTGGTAACGCAAGCTGTATACACACGGTGTGTTATGTACTATGTTTTCTACCGATATGGACTATATAATCCATATCGGTAGTTCATACCACAATTGATCAATATACAATTCTCTAAAAACATCTATCAAATATGGCCAAGGATATAGGGGTACATCTGCTAAAGTGCAGGTTTATAGAAGTGGAGATGTTGCCCATAATAACCAATCAGATTTTCTTATAATTTATCTAGCACCTTGTAGAAGATATAACCTAGAATCTGATTTTTTGCTATGGACAACATCTCCTTTTCTACAAACCTGCACTTCATTAAATAAACCCCATATGGCTCTATCTACTTAGACTTGGATAGAGAGAGAAAGTGAACAGAGGTAAAGTACAAACCAACCAGCTCCTGACTGCCATTTTTCATTGCCATTTTTTGGTTAAGTCCAACAGCTCCACGCTGGTTTGAGCTACTTTACACGAGGCACCACTTGATTTTTTTTACAAAAGATGACTGCGCTCATATAATGAAGGTACATGTAGGACTGAAGAGTACTCTTTGAAAAAGCTCCATTCAGAGCGAAACGCGTTAGAGCGAACTTGCCCGGCACCCCTGGACCAAGAAGGGACTCCTTGCCTGAGCCGCCAGACCAATGCTTACCACCACACACCTGTATCCACACATGCTAACCTTCTCCCACCAAGGTACAGACCCAGAGAGATTGTGCTGTCGCCGTCAGAGGGCGGCTGAGAGACGTCACTGCAGCTTCACGGGCTGAACGGACGCTGAATGCAAGAGACCCCAGCCATGAGTGAGAGTCTCGGCTCTCGGACTGACAACAACTGACGATATTGGGTCAGCGCCCCAGCATCCCTGCATCGCGGGTTGAAGAACGGAGGGCTACGGACACAGAAAGACTTATACCAACATGGAATAGGACCTCCTGCCTCCCTGCTTAGTAGTAGTAGTAGTAGTACGTTTATTTATAAGGCAACACAAAGTGTCCGCAGCGCCATACATAGCAAACAAAAAACAAACTACAAGGTAACATACAGGGTAAGCGTGCAGGGGTACTGTATGGGTTAAAAGCTGCCCCGTTCAGACCCCCCCTTCCCAGTCTCTTCCTTGCTGATGTTAGGTCCCTTACTAATAAAATGGATGAGATGCTGTTAAGATTTGTGAACTGCAGGTTATTAAATACATGCTCTGTGACTATCCTGGTTGAGACTTGGCTGAATCAGTTGACACCTGACTGTGGGGTTTCCTTACCGGACAGATCTTTGTACAGGGCGGACAGGACTTTGAATTCGGGCAAGTCCAGGGGGGGTGGGCTGTGTATTTATATTAACAACAGTTATTGCACAGACACCACTGTCTTGGAACAACACTGCTCCCCTGAAGTGGAATTCTTAATGGTCAAGTGCAGACCATTTTATTTGCCCCGTGAACTCTCCACCGTCATTATCACGGCAGTTTACATCCCGCCTGATGCTGACGCTACTATGGCTCTGGAAATCCTACACTCTGCCATCTCTAAACAACAGACGAAACATCCTGAGGGTCTGTTCCTGATAGCCGGTGACTTTAACAAGGCTAACCTAAAGAGCGTGTTACCAAAACTGTACAGATCAGTATTCATCCCGACACGTGGAGAAAACACCCTTGACCAACTATACTGTAATATTAAGGAGGCCTATAAGACGGTGGCACGTCCTCACCTGGGTTTTTCTGACCACGTTTCATTGTTCTTTGCACCAAAGTATAAGCCCATTGTGCAGCGAGTTAAACCGATTAAAAGCTTGGTCCGGTCATGGCCTAGGGGATCCATGGACAGTTTGCAGGACTGCTTTGATATGACAGATTGGGACATGTTTATTCAAGAGTCCTCTAAGAATTCATTGGTGGATATGGACCTATTGACATCTACTGTTGTATCTTATATAAATTGGTGTATCGACAATGTTACTATCTTGAAACCGGTGAAAAAGTTCTCAAATAGCAAGCCGTGGGTCACGGGGGAGGTGCGGGCCTTATTGCGAAACAGAGATGCTGCTTTTAGGAATGGGGATCTGAGGGCTTACAAGGAAGCTAGAATTGCATTGAAAAAGGGAATCACCTCAGCGAAAAGAGAGTATTCCAGAAAAATTGAGCAACAATTTCAGGATGACAAGGACTCAAGGAGTATGTGGAAAGGGATCCACACCCTCACTGAGTATAAAGGGGGTCCGTCTAGAACCAGTAATGCTGAGGCATCTTTGGTTAATGACCTCAGTAAATTTTACGCCAGATTTGATGAGGGAAATGTATCGATTGTTCATAAACTCCGTCTTTCTGAGGAGGATGCGATACTCTCATTATCAGAACATGAGGTCAGGAGAGGGTTGTTAGGGATAAATGCCAGGAAATCTGCCGGCCCCGACGGAATCCCGGGTAGGGTCCTGAAGGGTTGTGCTGGCGAACTAACCCCGATCTTTACCTTTATTTTTAATATGTCCTTACAAGCCTGTATTGTCCCCGATATCTTTAAGTCCACGACGGTCATTCCCATTCCTAAGAAATCCAAGATTGAGAGCCTAAATGACTACCGCCCTATTGCGTTGACCCCTCTGATTATGAAGTGTTTTGAGAGGTTGGTTATGGCGCATATTAAGAAGCTATTGCCGCCAGGTTTTGATAATAATCAATTTGCATATAAACCAAAAAGATCTACAGAGGACGCACTATTGTCGGTAGTTCACTCTTCGCTCTCACACTTGGAGAAACCAAATTCGTATGTCAGACTGTTATTTGTTGATTACAGTTCTGCTTTTAATACAATAATACCCAACATTTTAGTGACCAAATTGTTGTATTTAGGTTTTCCTCCTAGACTATGCAGCTGGATTTTAGATTTTTTGCTTGAGCGGCCCCAATATGTTAAGCTAGGGGGTTGTGAGTCATCAGTGCGGAGATTGAGCACTGGCGCCCCTCAGGGTTGTGTGCTGAGCCCACTATTATTTTCTTTGTTCACGTACGACTGTTTCTCGCGGTCGGATTCAAATTTAATTATTAAATTTGCGGATGACACTACATTAGTGGGACTCATCTCAAATGGTGAGGAATCCGCATACAGAGATGAGGTTCAGTCCTTAGTTAGATGGAGCAAGGAGAACAACCTTTTATTGAATCTGGCTAAAACCAAGGAAATCATTATTGATTTTAGAAGGGGGAAGAAAACTGTACTGGAACCTCTTTTTATTGATCAGTTAGAGGTAGATAGAGTGAAAGAATTCAAGTTGTTGGGGACTACGATCTCTGAGGATCTATCATGGACTCCTCACATTGGGTTAGTAGTCAAGAAAGCCCAGCAGCGCCTCTTCTTCTTGAGGAGACTGAGAGCTGCCAATTTTTCTCGGGAGAATCTAGTGAGATTTTATAGCTGTGTAATTGAAAGTATATTGTCGTATTGTATTACAGTGTGGTTTGGAAATGGTTTAGTTAAAGATCTGAAGAAAATAACTAGGGTAGTACGCACTGCTGAAGCCATTATTGGCTGCGACTTGCCCACTATCTCGGACATCTTTGCAAAAAATTGTAGACATAAGAGAATTAGCATTATGCAGGACCATTACCATCCTTATAATCATGTCTTTTCTTTTTTACCATCAAATAGGTGGTTGAGGTGTCTAAAAGCTAGAACCTCCCGTCTGAAAAATAGCTTCTTTCCTGCTGCAGTGTGCGACTACAATGTAAACTGTTAGAGCACTGTCGTCTTTCTTTCTGTTGGTATCTCCTCTGGGACCAGGTCTGTAATTTCGTTGTGCTGGCAACTGTACTTGTTGTTTTTACAATGACAATAAATTATCTTATCTTATCTTATCTTGAAAAATACAGCATAAATAGGGGTATATCTGGTAGAACTAAAATCAGCATCAGTTCAGAAGTAGGTGTCGAAATTGTCGAGGAGACTGAAGATGAAGTAGAGGAAGGGAAGAACAGTACAGGAGCACAGGTGAGGTAAAGAGGTAGGGTGAGTATGTGAGGAAGGAGGGCCCTACTCAAAAGAGTTAACATACTAAAACGAGGTGGGTGGACGAACGAAAAACAATAGGATAAGTAGGAATGGATGGTAACGGAGGCAGGATAGGAGGATCAAAAGAGGTTAGGAGGAGGGATAGGCTAGTCGAAAAAAGTGGGTTTTGAGGGAGCGCTTGATGGAGGTAAGGGAATCAGAAAGCCTGATTGGTAGCGGGAGGTTGTTCCAGTGCAGGGGGGCAGCGCAAGAGAAGTCTTGGACACGGGAGTGGGAGGAGGTGATTAGGTGAGAGGTCAGTCGGCGGTCAGCAATGGAGCGAAGAGGACGGGAGGGAGTGTGGATAGAGATCAGTGAAGAGAGGTAAGGAGCGGTGGAGAAGGAGAGAGCCTTGTAGGTGGTGGTGAGGAGTTTAAAGAGAGCTCGTAAAGGAATGGGGAGCCAGTGAAGAGGGGGAGGCGGAGGTAGAGCGGCGGGAGAGGAAGATGAGCCTAGCAGCAGCGTTAAGAATGGATTGGAGAGGTGCGAGGCGGGTGAGAGGTAGCCCAGAGAGAAGGATGTTGCAGTAGTCAAGGCGGGAGATGACAAGAAAGTGAATGAGAATTTTGGTCGCGTCAGTGGAGAGAAATGGTCTGATGCGCGAGATGTTGCGTTGGTGAAAGCGGCAAATGCTTAATCAGCATTTGCCCATTACTAACATCAGATCTGGAGTCTGTGAGTAAACTAATTACTGTATGTGCAGTGGATACAAACTTTCATGCTTTTGATATATATAAGCAGAGATTGGACACTATCTCAGCTGGCACAAACCTTTGTCCCTCAAGTGAGGGGAGAGAGATCCTATTTATTCGCACTTTGGGCCATACAAGTCCAATAAAATCTTCTTTACTCAAAGTATATTCATTTAAAGCAACAAGCACATTTTATTATTATTTATTGCATATTATAGGTGGCCACTGGTTATTGAATGTGTATGTAAATGCAAAATGTTATTGTGGAAATAAACTTATATGAATTTAATTTTTAATTAAATATATATTTTGTAAATAAGGACGTTATTCTGGTTGGTGCGTACATTTCCGAAATCTTTCGGAGCGGTCCGCACCCCACGCTGTGCGGACATCGTCCGAAGAAACGCCCACCGGACCTCCGCATACGGACGGACTCCCACTAGAAGAACAGGGCGTGTTTACGGACGACATCCAAACCTTGCGTGTGCGGTGGACACACACATATTCTGCACGGTCTTACAGCGTTTGCACGGTCTTACCGCGTCAGAATGGACGGGAACCTGGCCGTACGCACCGATGCGGTGTATTTTCGCAAAAATCACCACTCTTATCTGAACTCCGAAATCGGTCACATGACACACTTATGCAATTATGTAACCTCATTAAAAAGTGTTTGTTTGGTATTGGAATCAATTAAATCCTAATACATACTTAAACACATTACTACCACATCCATTACACACATTAACTCTTACATCATGTGAAGTGATATTTTAATCATTGTCTCCCCTTTATGTAGCTTTTATGTATGCATATGAGGTGCACCCGTACTGATTGGGCGTTCCGAATGCCTAGCGCATGACCGAGTGGTGTCCGCAAAGCAATACTTGCTTTTGAAGACTGCATGTTTCCTGACTTTTTGTTCGTGTGCATTTGGTGTGCTGTCCGAATGCACGTGTACCAGAATTAGTTCACTCCCTCGTGTACGCCCATGTTTACGCCCAGTTTAGCCCACTTTGAAACTACGCCCCTGTGTAGTTCCGAATGACGCCCATAATACGCCCATATCTCCAGAGTGAATGCGGTGCACATTTCTGTACGGTATTAGTGCGAACAAGTACGGAGACCATGCGGGGCACATGCGCATAGCGTTGCCCACGCATGCGCAGACGGCTAAAAAACGCCATCCGAAAGAGTTCAGGAAAGTACGCACAGACCAGAATAAGGCCCTAAGTGTCTGGTGATTATTCAGTCCTACATGCACCTTCATTATATGAGCGCAGTCATCTTTTGTAACAAAAATATTTTGGAAGTGTAGGTGGAGATACGCAGTTTAGTGTATCTAACACCTCAATTAGGTGTGAGTTCACAGTCACACCATTTGCCTGCAGCTATTTTGATCTGATTCTTCTTTTAAACAAAATTACATATTAATCAGAAACAACCTTTTTTCCTCTTTCTATTTTCAATTAGCGCCCATCACAAGGGGTTAACCCCAAATAGTACCACATTATTATATCATCTTCCAAGTTGCCCACACTGCCCAATCAATATACAATACATACCTATGGAACTTTGTCAACATTAATCCCGCGGCAAGGTTACAGTTTTTTGATACGGACATTTCATCCACTCATCTATACCATATCAGTTATTTATCAATTCCACCCTTCATCAATAAATTGGCTCCCCGCTTGTTACTGGACTTACCATCTACCAACAAAAGCAGGTAAGAGCACAAATGGACTAAAACTATTTTGTTCTGATTATTTTCGGTGAATACTTTTTTCATGGACATTGATTAAGGTTACTCAGGAAGTGATACTAGTTGAATAAATAAATTGAGCAGTATTACCTAATTGTTTTTTATATATATTTTAAATAATATTAGTGTAATTAAATTGTTATGTTAACAATTCAGTGCGCTCTCTAAATTATTCTGAATAATTGTCATACTGTTTTTTTTTACTGAGGATTTATTCCTTTTTGGGAGCTGCCTTATATAGCATTAGCTTTGTTAATAATATAAAATCATTAAACAACCATATTGCACCTGATAATTTGAGTTTAGTATAATTTTTCAAACACAGCCTGGCAATTAGGAGCTGATTGGCTGGTGCTTTATCTACGACCATTTTGTCTCTCTCCAGTGCTTTGTAAATAGACCTGATGGTCTCCTAACATTGCTTTGAAGACAGCTTTAAGATGGATTATTTTTTTTTACAAACTGAAAGTAAGGTCATAGGAATCCATTTGTTGCAACGGTGCACACGCACACTTTATGATTTTCAATTTAAATGTGGTAAAAACAAACTGTGGTTCATGTGTTGAAACCTATGTGAGATCTAAGTGATCAGGGCTTGGTACATGTGTCCCTATTGCTGAACCCCATGGGCACATCAGATGGGGATTTGTTCCATTCTTGCACCCCCTCCCCCCCCCCCCCAAAAAAAAGGAATATTTTAATCAAAGGTATGGATCGAAGAATTGATAACAAACAAGTACACAAGGTCAGTTATTTCGACAAACATGCATGAATGAAGACATACAGGGAGCAGGTAAGGGAGGAGTAAAGGAGAGAATGTCACAGAATGGTCAGAATTTGCATGGTGTGCATGTAATGGCCAGTGGGTGTGTACAGTATGAAGGAAGAAAAGAGGTTGACAGGATTAGGGTATGTAAGGATGGTATAGTGCAATAGGGAATACTGTTAGGGGGAGTATAGACAATTCTGTTGATAAAATATTACATTGAAAATAATAGCATGATGTATGACATAACATGCCACTCAAGATGCAATACCAATCAAATTACATAGAAGAAAGCCATTTTGGCTGTACAGATCTAATATCAATTATTTTTTAAGTTGTTGCTTTATTTAGTTAGGGGAAAACTGCATTTATTTTGAACACTATATAAATAAATATAGATAGATCAATCAGATTATTTATGACATTATACAAATCATGTAAGTCAGTTTCAAACATAATGGGCCAGATGTAATAGCTTCCGCATTCAGCAGCCGTGCGGGATCGCAGATTTTCTTTTTAAAGGAGCAATCACTTGCAATGCAATTACATCTGGCCCATTGTATCCATATAGCTGATAGACAATGTCTAGGTCAACAGTCAAAAGGTTGACATAAAATGGAAGACATACATATGGCCGACATCGTCAAATAGTCAACACAAGCAAAAGGTTGACATTGCTACTGTCGACACATGATAAGTTGAACCTGGGTTTTTGGGGGATTTTATTTTTCATATTTGTTTACTTTTTCATACCTTACCATCCACGTGGCCGATGAGTAAAGAGGTACAATAGTTGAGGCCCACGTGCTCAGGTGTTGACATTGATATCAATAATAGGTCAACAAATCATGTTAATATTTTCTTGTGTCAACCTTTTTTAGGTTGAACTATTGGTTGTGTTGACCTTTTTCCATTGATTACCATCTGCTTGTCCACATTTTGGTGTCAACCTATACATGTTGGACCCAATATAACACACCATAAACATATGCTTTAGTTATGAAAGGAATGAACACAGATGAGGTGAGAGCTGTGATTGGATGGGACCATATATCATCAAATTACATATTTTAGTTTAGTGCTATTTGTAAAACTAATGCTATAATTTGGTTACATTGAATGTTAGGCCTCGCCAACATCTCATTGGGGAATTTTTTGTTTATAGGATAATTCTTATTTTCTCGTACAAATAAAATTATTTTATTGTTTGCTTGATAGTTTGGTGTAAAGAATAAAATACATACCATAGCTATCATGTAGCTCAAATATTTTGATAGATGAACAGTTACTTTTTAGGTTCCTTGAATCCACCTCAAACTACAATATTCTAGGCAAAAACTTTCAATAAAGTGCAGAATACATTATTACTAAGCATTACCTGGGTACTTTGGACAACCACACCGCAGTTGGCCACAGTTTGTGTAATGGTCACATAGGATTAAGTCTTGTACTCGCAGTTGGCCACAGTTTGTGTAATGGTCACATAGGACTAAGTCTTGTACTCGCAGTTGGCCACAGTTTTTTGTAATGATCACATAAGATTAAGTCTTGTACTTTTCACATGAACAGTAGTTATTCATTTATATATTTTCGAATTTTATACAGGCCGAACAAACAGACACAGTAAGTTTTATTATTTTATTATGCAAATATTTACCCATGGTCTAAATTATTTTAATGTATTTGTCTTATACAAATGGTAATTGTCTGATTGTTTGGGATTGTTTGTTTCTGGTTGTTTGGGCAGCACAGAAAATAGTAACCTATGTGAAAAATGTACATCTGGGGCTGGCAAGAGCAGAACAATATTAAATGACTTAAAACATTAATGGTTATAAAAGAAAGATTAAAAACATTTATTAGGTATTGGCTATTCAGCTATAGTATCTTATTAAACTATTCTTTTTAGGGAATTAAGCATAGGACATATCCCAATTGAATGTTATGTCAATATTAATCCACATTCTGGTAGGGCTAACAAAGCACACACGTTTAGGAACAGGTCTTTCTCCTCAGGGGAAATGAGGAATTCAATAAACTACTGATAAAACCACCCAATGTATATATCATCCCTGTCCCATACATCAGTGTCCTATCAGAGCCATCAGTTTGCCTCTCTAAGTGATGAGGCTGTTTTACTGAGAGAACAGTTTGTTAGTTATCAGATCAACTTGTCAAGATAAATATTTCCAGAAAACCTTTCTTGTAGGAAGACACATTTCAGTGACTGTGAACATTTTTACAGTGTTGGTATATAGAACTGTGGTGGTCAATCTACCAACACTATCTATTTAACAATGGCTGAGCCAAAAGCTTGCTTGTTCTATAAGAAGGGCTGTAAAAACTCCTGCATCCAGACCATGATATGTAAACTCCTTATATTATTCTCAATTACTGTTATTGATGAGCATTTGCCAGCAGTCAACAATCAGAAAGAAATTCTCCAATATGATTCTGCTCGAGGACAGCCATAAAGAATAACCTAGCATCATGTAAAACTGTTATTTTATTTATACTGTGGAAACTTTGTCTTCTATTTCCCGAATTCTTGTTTCTCAGTTGATAAAGATGCCTTTTGTATATAAATCAGAAGCATATAGATCTGTTATATTTAGATATATTCACCTTAAAACAGTTCAGTTGAAGATATATTGACTTCGGCAATGAGTTACTGTAAGGCCATACCAGGCTGAAAGCAGCATTAACCAATTGTTTTCTAGTGTGGTATTGTCTGAGTAAAGAAGAAAAGTTACACAAGCAGCAGACACAGCAGATATTCTTACATTGGTTTGCATTTGTACATTAAAGCTTATCAATTATTTCTAGCTGCTTGTCATCTTCTGATAATAGAGGCCTGGTCAAGAATAATAATTACTGCTTCACCTCTGAGCTCTGATGCAGCCACTTATTCCTGGTGCAGTATTACCCAAAGCATCTCCTCTCTCCCTGTACACAGGACCAAAAGTGCAGGCACATCATTTATTGATAAGACAAAAAGAATGTAATGAAATTATCAATGTTCTTGAATTAATTATGAACATGATTAAGAAAGCTAAAATCTCAGGAGCCAGGATCTCATTACCCATTCAGTCTTAGGGATTGCTTTCATTCAGCAAGGCAAAAAGGCTTTGAGCAGCCCCACAATTGCTTTTTCTCTCATTTATTTGTACTGGTCTGAGGGTTTGCTTGTTTTCTTTTTGTTCTTATTCTGACATATTTTATCAGTTTTACTGTGTAACTTGGTGTTTTTTTTTTTACGCTTGCCTAGTGCAAGGATGCCTCATGGGGCCTACCAATACACATGTCTACAAGCTGCCAGGCTCCTCTTCTCTGTGTACTTTCCTGAATCCTATCTACTGGACTTTCAAAATGTACTTCAAAGGTAAGTCTGGGAATGTAGAGAAAACTTCTTTCAGATTTATGTCTTCAGCTGCTCACTCACAGTGCTGTCTCACTGGCAACCGGTTAACGGGGTTAATGACATCATTATCACTCTGTGCATAAAGTGAGTGTGAAGTCTGCTGCACACACCAGGACTGCCTTTGTTTCATTCTGGGGATTTCTCAGACAATTGCTGAACAGTTAAATGATTTCACTTATGAATTTCACCAGATATGTTATTATTATACTAACTTGGAAAAATGTTAAAAAGCTCTTTGGTGTGTGATGATGTGGACTGCTAATGCTTCTCTATTACTATTATTATTATTATTGTTATAATTAATATTAGCATTATTATTATTATTATTATTATTATTATTTTCCCTAGGTTTTTGTTCTGTTTCTTTCTCCTGAACTCCGTTGGGAATATCGCACAAGGGGTTCCCACATCTCTGCTATGTTGTGTGATTATTTGCATAAAATAGTATCTTTCATTATGTTTTCAGGGCCTTACTAAATTACTTTTTTAATATCTGGTCAAAGATGAATGTTTATGGTACGTTGTGGTAATAATGAAAAAATTCATTATGAATCCAAGCCAGCCTGTTTTACTTACTGAGCCAGTTCATGGGAACCTGGGATGCAGTGGCATAAAATGATTCAGTAATAATGTTCTAATCATGTTGCCTTTTTGTATGAATATTCCAAAGTGGGAGAGAAATTGTAAACAGGTCCGATTTTTGCTGTAGACCTGCAGAGCTGATTTATAAGGATTTGTGTAATTAGTGCATACATCTCTGCAAGAGTATATTACTATCATTCAGACTGATGCTGCAAAGAAACAAAATGCTAAATTGTCTGTACACAGTACTAGTGCTAAACATGCAGTTATCCACTTTAGGTCTACATGAATATATCAATAGGGAAATGGTCTCAGAAGAAAACATTTTAATATGCTAATCCCCCTAGGACCGCTCTGCTCATGATCCCACTCAGTTCATTTCGAGGTGTTCCCAGTCCAGGATAAGATGTGATTATGTGGCAATAGCTGTACTAATTGCTTCTTTCACCTTCATTTATTTTGCTTTACATATGGGCCTACAAGTGCTGTAATAAATGACTGCAGTCATGGCATGTTGGATACAGAAATATCTCTTTTGGTTTAGTTCTACGCTCTACTATATATTTTTCTGTATTTTTTACACATTTTGGGGGGCAAGTTAGTTAATACTATGGTCTTATATTTCTAAAAATTAAAAGACAAAAAAAAGTAAATCCACTGGAAATGATTTAGGGTATGCCATACAGTATAATCACTTTAATGCAATTAGTTTGTTCAACTTTAACCACAATCGCCTGGAGACCTGATAGTAGAAGGCAATGCATATCATACAAAAGTCTAAACTAAACATTATTTAACTATCGAATACTATAAATGAGAATGATGTGCTGAAGGAACAGGACATGGGCTTCTTTTTTTTACCCACATTTTTATCCTTTTTTTTTTTACTTTAAAAACAGTTCATATTGATATCTAAAGAAATTGATGATAATAATAATAATAATAATAATAATAATAATAATAATAATAATAATAATAATAATAATAATAATAATACAATTATTATTATTATTGTTTAATTTAGTTATCATGTATAGCAGTGGTTCTCAAACTGTGGGTCCTGACCCCAAAGTGGGTCCTGACCTTCTCAGCATGGGGTCGCGACTCCATGTTGCTGACCATCAGGCTGATGACTTTTCTAATGTCAGTCAGTGATTCAAGGAGTCTGAAACATCTGTTGAATTGTCTGTTATGTTAGACTCACATAATTTTGTGCCTCCACAATGCTGCCATGTATGTGCTGTCTGCTGACTACACATGTGATGTGATGACCTTCTGCAGTAACTTGCTGGGGTCCTGTAATTAATTTTATTGTCTGATGGGGTCCCAGAGCAAAACAGTTTCAGGGCCCTTGGTATATAGCATTAAACTTTGTGTGGTTTTCCCTAGTGAATTAAATATATATATATATATATATATACAGTATGTGTGTGTGTGTATATATATATATATATATATATATATATATATATATATATATATATATATTTTTTACAGTGATCATTTTTTTTCTTTCTAATGGATAATTATATAAAATAAGCTGTTAGCTAAACACAAGATATTAATATCTGAGTCTGACATAAACTATAGCTTCTTCCTCTGAGCAGTGGGGCTGGACAGTAATGCAATGTGTGAATGTGTGGAGTGCTTGTGCTCAGCTGGTTTATACAGTGGATCTGCCATCCCTTTTGTGCATATTTTGTGTAAACAGTTTGTTGTTCGTCATGTTTGATCTAGTTAAATTTGCTGTGTAGCATTATATCAGCTGCCTTTAGAACGGTGGTGTAACACTAAATTAAACATTACAATACCCACAGAACTACAGAATGTGATTAATAATACATAAATATTGCCTCCATGGACCTAATGAGGATCAATCATATACCGTACTGTATCTATGAATTGTAACATATGCCTTTGTAGCGTGTTAGCAGAATATGTGTATTGTGCAAAGTTAGTTCTCAAGAAAATATCATTTCCTGCTACATTTTGCGTATCGATGCTTTTTATAATGTTTTGTCATCCAATTTTATTCATTTCACATATTACAGACTAGTATAATGTATTATAAAGAAATGTATACTAAGTAAAGGAGCTCTGAATGTATTTTAAAAATACTTAAGAATGGGCCAGGTGTGAGTTAAAATTATATTGAAATACTGAATAATTCATATGCCATATTGTATTTGACTACACAATGTGACAACTGTGTTTTTATTTACTTATTGCAAGATATTATCTGGGGATAAACAATTAAAGATATGAATATGTGCATAATTTAGAGTTATTAAAATATATAAAAACAACGCAATTAAGGAATATGAGTCGAGTCACATATATGTTACCAATACAATTAGCTAAGAGTTCAGTTTTGTGTTGTCTATAATGTTACTAATGTATATAATCTAAAAGTAGCCAAACATGCATCGATGATATCAGATAGTGTCCACAGTTAGGGTGATTCTTACATTCACAGGAGGCTTACAGCAAAGGTTATTTAGGCTGTTAGAGATGAGAATGGTTATTCTGAAATCATGAGGTTTTTTTTGTTGTTGGTTCGTCACAGCAGTTTTAGCCCAATGTCCATTTTTGTGTATACTGTACACACAGTGATGGCAATACACTGACAGATATTTCTAGACTGGCATAGTTGCAACAAAGGACAGAAATGCCTTACAAAGATGTGTTCAGAAAGAGTTAAATCAAATTAGCCACTTTAGATTGATTGAAATCAGTAATGGATATTCTCATAAAGCTTCTGTTACTAGATATTACACAGCTATCTCTGTCCAATGACAGCACAGCTATGAGAAGTGCTTACCATCGAGGATGTTCCTAAAGGACAGATATGGTTTCCTGGACCTTAGGGAGTATAAAGCCATACTGCTGGATCAGGAACTTTTACTAACAGCAAGTAAATTCAGGCCTTATCAAGTTACAGCACTCATGTTTTATTATTCTCATTAGAGATTTAAGGACTAATTCTAGTTGTTAGCGCTTAACAGTTTAATGTTTTCCATGGAAAAGAATTAGGATTCTTCTGGGGGATTATTTTATTTTCTAAAGCTTGCAAAATATACTGCACTAATATACTCAGACATAATTGATTAGCCATTTAATATTATTTTAGGCTAGAGTAGTAAAACATTTAACCATAGTTTAAATATTTTAAACTCCATCATTGTAAAGTAATGGAAGGGATTAATTATGTGACGTTTCAGGTTTCTTGTTCTGAAAAATTGCTTTGCTGCATGTGCAGTTGGATCCAGTATTTTCTATACATCGATTTATAAAAGCTTTTTTTTTTTTTATTATTATACATGTACTTACACGTGTGTTAGTAAAAAAAAAAAAAAACTACTATTTGTTGTATACTATTATTATTATTATTATAAGTATTATTATCATTCATATCTAAGATGCCACAGTGGATGAGGGAAATTTCAGATAGGAGGAGGTTGTAATAATTCTCCAGGTGGGAGATAATAAGAGAACATGTCTAAGGGGTAATTCAATCCCGCATTCCGACAGTCGGAATCCCGGGCCGTTTTTTATTCTTCTGACTGTAACTCAACAGCCAGAATTCAACGTTCTGGCTGTCGAGTGTTAGAAAGTACGTGAATTGACAAAAACAGAAGCGGATTGTCGAAAAACAGCCATGAATTCAATGCTGTTAACGGAAAGCATGGTACTTATGTAGTATCTGGGCTGCCGATTTTTTGATTGTATGCCTTAAGTTAAGGCATACAATCAGAAGCGATGCGATGCGATATCGCATCGCATCGCATCGCATCCGATATCGGATGCGATGACCCGATTTTTCCATAGGAATCAATGTTAAAATGATTCCTATGGAAAAATGGGTCCTTTTCATACCCCTACTATCCAAGTGGGCATGGAGTTGGATATAAACCTGTGGCGAGCGTAGCGAGCCACCGAGCCCGAAGCGTGGCGAGCGAAGCGAGCCCCGCGAGGGGACGGTATTCGTCCCCTCGCGGGGCTCGCTTCGCTCGCCACGCTTCGGGCTCGGTGGCTCGCTACGCTCGCCACAGGTTTATATCCAACTCCATGCCCACTTGGATAGTAGGGGTATGAAAAGGACCCATTTTTCCCATTGAATTCCATGTTAAAATGGACTCAGTCCATTTTAACATTGATTCCTATGGAAAAATCGGGTTATCGCATCGCATCGCATCGAATCGCATGGTCGCATGCGATGCGATGCGATCTCCCGATCCGACCCGATTTAGAAATCGGCAGCCCAGATACTACATAAGTACCGAAAGCATTAAATAGGTGAGTGCAGTTGTATATTGTTGAATAAAAGGGTGGATTCTAGCAGTATTTGCTGGTGGAGGTGACAGGATTGCTGGATGTGAGGAGTAAATGGTCAAATGGTGGAGAGAATTTTGTGGCTGTATAATTAAAAATTATAATCACATGGTATCAAAATGTAGTGCGGAAATGTATTTTTTAAACCACAAATACAGATAATTATCAACACATTTTTGTGTAAACTCCCTCTAATATACATCCTAATACATTCTGTAATCTTAGTACAATTAGAAGTGCGCTGATTCTCCAACGCAAGCAATCAGAAAATTGAACATTTTGGATAATCCAGGTTAAATCTTAGTAGAGTATGCTTGTGACCTTGAACATAAATGTGCCACAGATAGATTGCCACCGCAGATTGTAAGCCTGATTGAACAGTGAAAATTTCTTAAAATAATTTTTTTGTACATCGCTGTATGAAATTTCTATTCTTAACGCATAAAACAATAAAAAGCGTTGAAGAGCTAACAGAAAATACATGTCATAAATCTGGGGTAGGCCACCTGTGGCATTTGCGGTTACCTTAACAGCAGAACTGTGGCAGGGTATGCTGGGATATGTAGTTCTACAGCTGGAATGCCACCGGGTTGCCTAGTCCTGCAGTAGATAAAGTACTGACCAATAATAAAGAAAAATGTAAAATCAGCTTAACCTAACTAGTCTTTATTATATCATGAACTAATATACATATGTTTTTAGTGCATTACACCATCATGCTTTAGCCTTTTGTTATTCTAGCTAAAATATTATGCCTGTTTATTTTTGTGAATTTATTTCTTAACATGACGGTTTGTTATTTTAAAATGTTTTTTTTTTTTTTTCTTTTACTTCTGTTATTTGCTCCTGGTGTTAAGTAGAGTGAATTTAAAATGTTGTATTTATCTGAAACTGTAGAAGTAGCTAATGCCAAACACAAGTGCCGCTGCAGAATAGAAATGTCTGTTTTGCAGAACATCTGCCTTCTGAGTATGGATGGTATACATCAGTCATTGACATGCGCTATTTCCCCTAATCCTTCTGCACATGTTGAAATATTAAGTTTCATATATATTAGTTACCATCTTGGTGCTTAGAACTAGAACATAGCTCTATTTCCAATTTATTTTTGTAAATAGGCCACTCCAGTGGTATCTCTGTGTCTATAGCTATGGAAAGTTACATAAAACATTAGTATTCTGCACTTCTAAAAACACAATCCTAATTACAAAGCACAAAAACAGAGTTTACTCAATTATATGATACAGTTTAAAGCTCCCCAATATAGAAAATAAATTTATTATGAAGAGGTCCCTAAAGAAATCTTGGAATGCTTGCATGTAGCTGTTCTGTGCCCAAAATGCTGTTCAATAGACTTTCCAAGGCACCCAGGTAACAGCTGGTGCAGGCCATGTGCCAGACTTGACAGCCCATATGCTCTCTTTAGTGCTGTAATTATCTCTCCACAAAACTCTGATAACCCTGTCTACTGGGTCCAGTTTCACTAGGTTGAATTGACTCTGTGGCTTAGTTAGTAAGTTCCTCTGGCATTGTAAGAACTTCATCAAGAGTTAGAATATTGTGTCAGGATTCAAAAACCAATATGCGTGCTCGTTCCAGGACAGGTGTCTTATTAACCCAGGGAGAGCAGCGGTTTAACTCCTGAAAATAGCTTTACCAAGTAGGACATTCTCTAGATTCTATTACAGTGATTTCTGTGTGTATTGGTGCATTGATACAAATACTTGCTTTAGAAATACATCTAGAGGTATGTAAACTTTAAGCAGAGTTTGCAAAGTTCTGTTCAAATTATTCCCTTAAAAAACATAGGGTGAAATGGAATAGAATGAAAGATTCAGAAAGTGAGAGATTTGGTGATAAATCTCCAGTTTATTTTAAAGCGGCAATCCTTTACCCTTCAGAATCAAACTGGTTTTGCAGTGTAAATGATTGCCACTTTAAAAAAACCTGGAGATTTCTAACCAAATCTCTCACTTTCTGAATCTCTCATCCTATTAATTTACCCCTCATAATGTAGGCTTATCTGGGGAACTTATAAGAGAAGTAAGAAGCTATCTAAGGCCAATGGTTTAATAGAGGTAAAGGTCCACTATTTTCATGTATCCTCATATTTATAAATATTTGTTTCCAGTTGTTATATTAAGCTGGGTACACATTAGATGACACCACAAACTGTGTGATGTCGTCAATGATCTCTCTTGAAATGACTGTTTTCCTGACAAAAAATATAGTGCATACACATTAAACGATTTTACAAATGATTGTATACTGGCCACATCCAGGAGCATGCTCTAGTTGACTATATAGTCAGTATTCTACTGCATGTACAGATGACAGTGAGGTGGCGGCAGGGGCATAACTACATGTTATTAGGCCCCATAGCAAAGGTTTGTAAGGGCCCCCTTTTTAGAAACTGATGGTGACAAATGTATGTAAAACATATAACTTAGACAGTAAAGATGGGCCCCCTTCAGCTCTGGGCCCCATAGCAGCTGCACCCCTTGCACCTGTGGTAGTTACGCCCTTGGGTGGCGCTAATGATTCGCGAAAGCGTGCATTGCAAATGATATAGTGCATACACACTCTAGACGATATGCACGGAAATATCGTTAATGACACTGTTACTGTGCATGTCGTTTAAAAATCTTGTCTAATGAGTATTTAGTATTTAGAGTATTTGTAAACAGGGTGTATCTGTAAAAGTCAGTAGACTTCAGTATTTCTCACTACTGGTTATATGTACTATGCCTTGAAAAAAGATAAAGTGGTCTGATAAGTCACTAACCAATCAGCTCCTAATTGTCATTTTTCAAACAGAGCCTGTAGTATGCCAGTAAAGAGCTGATTGGCTGACACTTTATTACTCTCCATTTTGTCACTTTTCAAGTCTTAGTACATCTGGCCCTATGAGGGAGAACAGATTTGTATCCCCCTGCTACTGTCTGGGCTTCCCTCCTCCTAGGGGTTGTACGAAGGACTTAACAAAAGTAGACCTACCTGTTACAGGTTGATATCTCTTATCCAAAATAGTTGGGACCAACAGCATTTTAGATTTCTGATTTTTTATTTTCGAGTATTTTAAAACATTTGCATTTACAGTATATAAAGAAATATGTTTGGACTAAGACCCATGTGGTCTAAACTCAATTTTCTGCAGTATGTTTCATTTGCAATTTATATACATGTCTTGAAGGTAATTTGGTATAATACACTGTTCTTTATTATTTTGTGCCTGGCCCTAGCACTGAACTCCCAAGCAATGTTCCCTCTAATTTTAGGAATGCTGTGTGCGGCTAAAGATTTTGGCTGTGCAACTTTGGAATAAAATTTACATTTTTGTGCGTCACTTATATATAACTGGAAAATGACGTTCAGCATTTGTGTTAACTTTACTTCAAAATGATATTAAACATTTAAACATTTAAAATACAGTACACAATGTAGTTAATGGGTGAAACACACATTAATTGAGTCCACAACTGCAAAAGGGGACCACTGCTGCTTTGTGCGCTCAGTTGTAATGTCTGTGCGCACACTCGTCAAGGTGTGTGCGCGCGCACGTGCGCACAGCTTAGAGGGAACACTGCTCCCAAGTATTAATGTTAGAACAGCCTCCAATTTAGTCTCATCCCTTTTGACCATTGTGGTTATTCAACTGGCTTAAACATAAAATACAGTATTATCTCATTTTTAGTACATTTTCTTTTTGTAAATGTTCAGTAAAATATATGGGTATAAGTTATTCTGTATGGTTAGCCTTATGTATTTTTGGATTTATGTTTATTCTTTAACATGGCATTTCATTACTGCATGTTGTACCTGAATGGAACTTTATTATTCCTCATTAAGGCCCTTATTCTGATCGGTGCGGCCGGATCCGAATATGCGGCCAGGACCGTGTGTCATAAACCCCGCCTTCCATACGGATCGCCAACTCCGTCCGAACGCGGTAAGAAGCTGTCCGAACGGACCGCACATGTATTTCTCATGAATACACCTCCTCCATCTCAGGGAACCTCCCCCATCATTCGATGGTCGCAGACCATCGAATGCAGGACCGAGTGGCCAGGCAGCTCCCGCAACCTCAGACCACATGGGCATTTCTCCGTGCAAAAGCAGGGATCTGGGCGGGCAGCTGACATCCGGCAATGTCATATGTCCGCCCCCTACACGTGCGTCACGGCCGCATTACCATACGTACGCCCAGCGTTTGCATGGGAATGCCCATGAAACGCGGGGTGTAAGCATATGGTAATGAGCCCAAACAGCCCTTCACACCCCTCTCCACCCCCTGTTCGTAGTGTACACATTTCATGCGGAATGTGGCGGTGCGTCCCGCTCGCACAAGCGCAGAGACGCCTCTGCACATGCGCAGACACAAAACATCGGCGGCACGAACGCACGCGGATATTACCGCACCAACCAGAATAAGGGCCAAAAGTATTATGTTGTGTGACAGGTTATCAATGTACCATTATCATATGAGTATTTGAAATACCTTATTTGAAGTTCATCTATGTGAACAGAGTCATGATAATATATTTACTGTATTAGGGAGTAATACTTTATGACTAGGTGGTAATGAGAAACATTGAGCAAGATCTTAGAATGTAGATATAGTTCCACCGGGGTCAATAAACATTATTTGATATGTCTTTGTCTCCAATGGCATAACCCAGGATTATCGACCGAAGGAGGAAAGGAAGTGTTGAACCATAAAGGGTTAAAATGTGAGACACAGGGGTCTCTGGGTAGGCATTTGTTGATATTAATCCAATTGGCATATGTATCCCTAAACAAAATGTGTGATTTAATTCCTAGAGGAATATTAGATTGTTTAGACTGGAGCATAAGGGGAGAACAAGGCCCTATCTAAGGAAGACTCAGTATAGATTGATATATTTAATATCCAGTCTAAAAAATATTGCCGAGGAGTATGTATGTATGTTGGCATATCCAAAACCTCCTTCTGATCTAGGAGTTTTGAATTTAACCCTGGCAAATAAAGGACACTTGTTTTGCCACAAAAATTTTGAGAATATGGATTCTAGTTTTAAAATGTCTGTCTTTTGTAAGGCTATGGGTAGCGTTTGCATGCAATAGAGGATCTTTGGGAACACTATAGCTTGGATTACTGCTAGTCTGTCTAATAGAGAGATTGGTAAATCTTTCCAAGAGACCAATTATGTTGCAATTTGGGTGATTATGGACGATGCTTTCTCCACGTCCAAAGCACCATATTCGGCACCACATTGGATGCAGAGAGAGCGTCAGAATATTGTATAATGGTCAACACCCTACAGACATTTACAACCAAATGTCTCCCGGTAACTAAACCATTTTGGTCTTTATAAATTATCAGAGGTAAAATTGGTTTCAATCTCTCTGCCAATATTTTAGTGAAGATTTTATAATTAGCTTTTTAATCAATAGCATAACCATCAGGGCCTGGTGCTTTATCAAGTTTCAATTTGCCAACAGCCCAAGCAAGCTCTGTTTCTGAAAGTAGTTCTATTAGACTTTGTTGTAGTAAGTCTGGAATTTGATGTAACTATAAAGAGTCCCAATATTAAAAGAAAGGGGTAGATGAAGGAGGTGTGGAGGATCACTCATCGACACTCGAAGAGACCCCAGGAGGAGATCACAATAATTCATAGAAACATTTAATATCTTCCACAATTTGTAGTTAGTCAGTATCCCATCTGCCGTTTTTAGTGAATGTATAGTTGCACGTTGCCTGGATCCTTTTGTAATAAGTTAGTAAGGTGTTTTCCTACTTTATTTTCAAATTTATGAAACTTGGAATCCACATTAAATAGATTTTTAACCCCGTAGAGCTGTAAGTATTCATTAAAGTGTGATTGGGCTGATTGGTATTTAGTTGTATTTGCTAATGATGGTTTACATTTAAATAATTGAAAGGCAGAGGTTAAATAAGTCTGTTATTCTATATACGTAGAATTTTTTTTTCTTCGTTTTTTTACATATTCTATAACTTCCTCGTATAATAGCTTTAGCTGCTTGCCAATAAGTGGCGGGGTTAGAATGAGCAAAAGTGGCATTATCGGTGCAATAATTTTTCCATGAAATTACTAGTTTTATCTCTTAGATTTTGGGAATGAGATAGATGAGAGGGGAATCTCCACATTGGTCTATGTTGAGTATGGTGGCCTAACTCGAACTCCATAGTGACCAAGCCATGATCTGATAGGGTTGGTGGAATTATATGAACGGAAGTAATTTTTGGAAACAAAAGTTCTACTAGTAGAATGTAGTCAATTCTGGACCATGTTTTGTGAGTCAGTGACATGCATGTAAAATCTGTATCTACTGGGTTCAGAGCTCTCCATGTGTCAATAAGATTTAAGGAGTTAGCAATATAAGGTACTCCTATTTGGAGACATGTGCTTAAGGGGAGGGGATTTATCTAGAATTTGGGAAAAATATTAATTTAAAATCTCCGTGAAGCAGTAGCGTATTTGAGTCGTACAAGTGCAGTTTTGTAAGTAGACTAACAAAGAATGATTTTTTGTATTATGTAGGTGCATGTGTCTTATAGATAGTTAGGGGTATTCCCTCTATAATGACACATAGTATTAGATATCTCCCATTGGGATCTGCTACTGTTGAGGTTACCTGGACATTTACATTTTTCTTCGCTAAAGTAACAACTCCACATGACTTTGAATTAAGTGAAGCTGGACCCAATACTATCCAATACAATATTCATAATTTTTAACTTTGTCTGGTAAGAGATATGTCTCCTGTAAGCAAATGACATCAATATTTTGTCTATTGAGATATGTCAACAATGTACTCCATTTAGCTGGTGTGTGTATACCTCAAATATTCAAAGAACCAATAATGACAGTCATAGTGAACTCTTAAATAATGGTAACTTCATATATTTCCCTCATATACAAGTAAAGGTTGGTAAGGAAGAACATGATGGAGGGGTAGACAAGACAATACAATCTAAATAAAACTTAGCAGAAAGACAGCTAAACAATAAGAGTGTGGACTTCCGGTAACTGACTAGTGAAAAATTCATCAGCCTTACACAGAACATATGTATAATAAAGTTGATATGTGTATATAAGCTATAAAATAGGAAATAGAAATACTTCCAGCAAGGCTCCTTTCACCTGACTGGTGGATTAATTTGCTAAATGTACATTAGGTATGCTGGTCGGCTGTAATATTGAAATACAGAGGAACTGAGGAGTAGTGTATGGCTCTAAATTGAAGAAAAGATAGCAAAGTACCATCTCACGGTGGTGGGACATCAGGTATCACCTCAATAGGTGAATCAGTCTACCTTTGTCAAAAAAAAATTTGGCTTCTTTTGCGGTGGAAAAATGTTTGATCCTTAGTATATACGTAGACGTGCTGGAAATATCATATAAAAATTTGCGATTATTTTTCGCTAAAGCAGAGCATATTGAACATTGAGTGTCTGGCCTTAGAGACATCTGCAGAGAAGTCTTGGAATATGCAAAGGGAATGATCTTCCCATTTAATGGGGTTTATTTTACGAGAAGCTGTCATATGTAAAAGCTATAAATCAAGCAACAATTGTTCTGTTATCAACATCTCAGAATGTTAGTAAAATATTCTTTATTATTTAAAAAAATATTTTGTGAAAGTGTGATTGGTGCAAAAGTAAGTGGACTCTGGGCAACTGAAGGTCTTTCAAATTTGTACCAAAGAAACTGGTGGCACGTTTCAGTGTCCATGTCCCCACAACATGTGCCGACAGGCGGTATTTCATGCCCTACCACTAGGGCATAATAAATGTGATTCTATTTAATAAATTACAAATGCAATTGAACCATACCTGCCTACTTTTGAAAAAGCATGTTAGGAAGATGGTACAGGTGGCACCTAGAGGCGCGGACATGTACTGCTACATCTCAGAGGTGTGTCATAAAATGACTTACTTCCAAATGTAAATGAGCCCCAAAGCAGTTAGGAAGATCTACTGTACTACTGTTGAAAAAGACACTGATACAGATGGAGCCGGTCATGTCCAGCCACCGGAAGGGGGCGCGCACTCACAAGATGTTCACAAGCCACATTCCGATGGAGCTCTCCACCACCACCCCCCAATCCCTGAAGCGGAGACTGGCAGGGTTTCCGCTCCTCGCCACTGAGTGACTGGGATGCACGTGCGTGTGAGACCCAATCAGATGGAGTGCCTCTCCGCCGGTGATCACCTGCGGGGGCATTCTGGAAATTCCCGGCGCTGTATAAGAGGCGCTCTATCTGTACTTGTCATGGCTTGTTCATTAAGGTGTTTAACACATGGTTCCATATAAGTGACCATGAGAAACCTTATTTAAAATGCATGTAGCCATAGGGATCATTGTGCTTTATAACCAATGCAGGGAATTTGCACTGATGATTCCATTTATTGTATACATCTCTGATTGTTTTACCTGAAAATGTAACAACTGCATAATGTGGGTTAGGTGAAATCAGGGATATTGCTAGACTCTCCAGGGAGAGAGGGAGATTATTACTATTTCAGGGAGTCTCCTGCAGAATGTAGGAGGGTAAGCAACTGTATGTGTTATTATTTTAAGTAACACAAGGCAATATATATTTATATATTTATGCATCAATTGTTGCATAAACTTTTTTTTAACACATAATGCCCTCAGCAGTGCCATACATACACACATAATGCCACCAGTAATGCCATATATACACATGCTACCAGCAATACACGCAATGCCCCCCAGCAGTGCAAGATAAACAATGCTCCCCAACCAGTGGTGCAAGTCTAAAAAAATACTTAGTGATTCTGTGCGCATGCGCTAAATTTGCGCGCCAAAAAGTGGGTGTGGCCACATGGGGTGCGGCCAGTGAAAATGGGGGCATAATACACATATGCCTCCAATAGTGCAGTGCCAGATACACATATGGCCCCAATAGTGCCAGATACACATATTCCCCGAATACTGCCAGATCACACATATGCCCCCACAGTGCCAGATACACATATGCTCCCACAGTGCCAGACACATATGCCCCCAATAGTGTCAGATACACATACGCCCCAATAGTGTCAGATACACATATGCCCCCACAGTGCCAGACATACATATGCTCTCACGGTGCCAGATATTTTTCCAGTATGCCCCACAGTGCCAGGTATGCCCCTGCAGTGCCAGAAACACATATGCCCCCACGGTGCGAGAATTTCCCATCCAGCAGTGCAACTCACCATTGTTGCTTCTGCTGCCACCGTCTGCTGCTTGAGGGAGAGGAGAGTGCAGCACGTGCCTCTCCTGCCCTCACCCCAGTCCGGTGTCCCCCTGCTGTCTGTCTCCTCCTCCGCCACTGACGCCACCGCCTCTACCACTTCCCTTCAGAGAGGAGGTGAGCGCATTGTGCATCTCTACTTCCCTCACTGTGTCCCTGTGACTGGGCCATCAGCCAATCAAAGCTCGCAGGCTGACTCCTTATAGGCTGCCGGCCCCTGAGATCTGGGCTGGCAGCCAATCAGGAGCCGGCCCTGATTGGCTGATGGCCCAGTCATAGGAACACAGTGAGGGGAAGGAAAGATGTGCAATGGGCTCTCCTCCCCTCTGAAGGGAAACAGCGATGGCGTTAGCGGTGGAGAAGGAGACAGACAGCAGGGCAGGCCACAGAAGTCCTGGAACGCCATTCCTGATGATGTCATTTTGCAAAAGAGCTTCAGGAATGGCGCTCCGGGGCGTCAAGACTCATTAGAGCTTGCTCATTGAGAGAGAAGCTTGCATACTAAAGTGAAGCTTGAATATTTAAGTGACTTGTGAGTTGGAAACAGAAGCAGGTGAGTTAGAATACAGAAAAAGGTGAGTTTGAACACAAAAGCCAAAACATATTATTATTGTTATTACCATACATCTGATACAATGTTTGGCCTGGTGCAGTGCAGTGGATGTAATGCATTTGTTTTAAGGGAGACATTCTGGAGACTCGGCTGCTGTCCAATCTGCAAACAATTTTCTTTGCTGCAGGAGGAGATAGCTAAACTGCATGCTGAGCTACGTAGGATGTCTGTGTCCTTGCAACCACCACTGCCTCAGAGAGCCCCCAGAAGACATTCTGCCTGGACTGCTGTGGGCTCTGAAAGGCAGAGACTGACAGAGGGCATCAGACACATTCCCCAAGTGGTCACACTGCAAAACTCATATGCTGCTCTTGCAGGGTTGGAATGTATGACCAACATAGGCAATAAAGAACAGGAAGATATGAGGACTTCTACCTCTTCTAACTGTAGGACCAGGAAAATTTCACCTCCAAAAAGGACTGCACTTCTTTTGGGAGATTCCATAATTAGAGGAGTTAATCTGGGAAATGATACTAAAGTAGAGAAAAAAGTAAGGTGCTTACCTGGAGCCACAGCTCCAAGAGATAAAGAACGCATGCTAAGAATTGTAAAGGCAGCAAGAAAAGATGGGGAGGTGGATGTCATCGTCCACCTTGGCACAAATGACCTGGTTAATGCTGAAGTCATGGCCGTAAAAGACGAATTTAGAAAGTTAGGAACTGCTCTAAAACAGGTGGCAACCACTGTAACTTTTTCAGAAGTATTGCCAGTACACCAAGGGGAAGAAAGAACTCTGAGAATTAGAAACTTCAATGTTTGGCTAAGGAATTGGTGCAACAAGGAGAGATTTGGATATTTAGGTCAAAGTCAAGCTACCTGGCAAGACAGAGCCTTATATAAAAGTGATGGCCTGCACCCATCTTCAAGGGGAACGAGAATATTAAGTGAGAAGTTTGGAAGCTTCATAAGCAACTATTTAAACTAGCAGAGGGGGGCAGTGAACCAAATAAGAATGAAGAAATCTGCTCCCCCAACCTAGAGGTATTGTCTCTGCAGGCAAATGGAACAGAAAGCCTATCCACTGCAACAGAAGATAATGCCGATCAAAACCGAATAGATATAGGCAGAAAGATGAACATAGCTAGCAGCAGGAGAAGCACAAACACAACTTTAAGAGCTATGTGTGCAAATGCTAGGAGCTTAGGAAATAAAATCCCAGAACTAATTGCAATAATGACAAGGGATGAACTGGATATTGTGGCTATTACAGAGACATGGTGCAATGAAAATCATGACTGGGACATAGCTATACCAGGATATACTTTATTTAGGAAGGACAGAATGGGAAAAATTGGAGGAGGGGTTGCAATATATGTGAAAAAATATATAAAGACTACCTTAATACAAAGTATTGAAGAAAAAACGGAGGCCCTTTGGGTGACCATAGAAACAGGGGAGAAGGCGATTCTTCGTATAGGGGTGATCTACAGACCACCAGGTCAGGAAGAGGAACTAGACAAGAGCCTATTGCAGGACATCAATAAAATGGCATTAAAAGGAGAGGTGATAATCATGGGAGACTTTAATCTACCTGATGTAAACTGGGAGCTGCCTGTTGCAAGTTCCACCAGAAGTAGGGACATGCTGAATTCCTTGCAAGGAGCATCCCTCCAGCAATTGGTGAGGGAGCCCACTCGTAAGGACGCAATATTAGACTTAATACTTACAAATGGTGACAGAATATCTGACATAAATGTGGGTGAAAATCTGGGATCCAGTGACCATCAAGCAGTATGGTTCAAAATAAAGACAGAGACTGACTCATCGCACACAAAAACAAAGGTGTTAGATTTTAGGAAGGCTGATTTTGTAGAGATGGGAAACTCTGTAAGGGATTCTTTGGCAGAGTGGAAGAACTTGGAAGGAGTGCAGGATAAGTGGGAAAAATTAAAAAGTGCAATTCTAAAAGCAACAGAACTTTGTGTCAAAAGAGTTAGGAAAAACACAAGAAAAAGAAAGCCATTGTGGTTTGCAAAAGAAGTAGCAAGTATTGTGAAAGCAAAAAAGTTGGCCTTTAAGAAATTTAAGCAGACGCAGAAGAATGAGGACAAAGAGGTGTATCTTGTTAGACAGAAGGAGGCTAAGAAGGTAATCAGATGTGCAAAAGCACAGGCTGAAGAGAAAATGGCCCAGTCAGTGGGTAAAGGGGGGAAAACTTTTTTTAGGTATATAAGTGAAAGGAGAAAAACAAAAAGTGGAATAATTAGACTGAAGACAGAGAGTGGAAGTTTTCTTGAGGGGGACAATGTAATAGCAGATAATATTAATAATTATTTCTGCTCAGTATTCACTGCTGAAAGAGAGGGGAAGGGGCCACAGTTAAGTTACAAGTATAGTCAGAAAACTGAGGGAGAGACAAGTACATTTACAGAGGAGAAAGTCCTCACAGAACTCTCAAAACTGAAAGTGGATAAATCAATGGGGCCAGATGGGATACATCCAAAGATACTAAAAGAGCTTAAAGGGGAGCTGGTAAAACCAATAACAGAATTATTCAACCAGTCACTAGCTACTGGAGTAATCCCAGAGGACTGGAAAACAGCGAATGTAGTCCCACTGCACAAAAGTGGAAGCAAGGAAGAGGTAAGCAACTATCGACCAGTGAGCCTTACATCAGTAGTAGGGAAATTGATGGAAACACTCTTAAAATGAAGAGTTGTAGAATATCTCAAAACCAGCAATTTACAGGATCCAAAACAGCATGGGTTTACTGGGGGAAGATCATGTCAAACAAATCTTATTGACTTTTTTGACTGGGTGACTAAAGTAATAGATCAAGGTGGGGCTGTAGATGTAGCTTATCTAGACTTTAGTAAAGCTTTTGACACTGTCCCACATCGCAGACTGTTAAATAAACTTGAAAGCTTGGGATTGGATTCTAAGATAGTTGAATGGATAAGAGAGTGGTTGCAGGACAGAAAACAGAGAGTTGTAGTAAACGGAGTAAAGTCAAAGGAGGGAAAGGTTACAAGTGGAGTACCCCAGGGATCTGTACTTGGACCGGTGCTTTTTAATATCTTTATTGGTGATATTGCAAATGGAATTGAGGGTAAAATGTGCCTTTTTGCAGATGACACAAAGGTATGCAACAGGGTAGACACACCAGAAGGGGTAAAACAAATGATTGAGGATCTAGGCAGATTAGAGAAATGGTCAAGAGAATGGCAACTACAGTTTAATGCCAAAAAATGCAAAATCATGCACTTGGGTCTCAGAAATCCAAAGACTCAATATAGTATAAATGGCACTATAATGGAAACTACTGAGGAAGAGAGGGATCTAGGTGTCACTATTTCAGGGGACTTAAAAGCAGGTAGGCAATGTAACAAAGCAATGAAGAAGGCAAGTCAGATGCTTGGTTGCATAGGGAGAGGTATCAGCAGTAGAAAGAAAGAAGTAATAATGCCACTGTATAGGTCATTGGTACGACCTCACCTAGAGTATTGTGTTCAGTTCTGGAGGCCATATCTCCAGAAGGATATAAATACATTAGAGACTGTACAAAGAAGAGCAACTAAAATGGTGCATGGCCTACATCACAAAACGTACCAGGAAAGACTAAAAGATCTTAATATGTATACTTTAGAGCAGAGAAGGGAAAGGGGGGATGTGAGGGTACGAGTTCCTCAATCACTCAGACACCGAGCAGATGAAACCAGAAGAATGGTTTATTTTCCACAGCACGCACAAATAGACAATAAACAGTGGCAAAGGTAAATTGCAGAGTAGAAAGATATTCAGGTAGCAGGCCCAAACAGACAGTCCTTGTATAGTCACAGTCCCAGATCAGTTCCACAGGGCAAACTATCACTTAATCCCCACAGCAGTGATAGCATATAAGTCCACACGATACCTTGTGTAAATCCACACAACACAGACGCTCCACACCAGAGCTTGGTAGGATGCCCCCTTCCCGGGCAAACGATGTGTTCCACAAGATCCAGTGAAGGGTAGGACCCCTGAGACCGGATTGCGACTAACATACTGAGCTGGCAGGTGTACAAGTCATTTTAAAAACTTCCAATTTCCCACGCTTCTCCATACCATCAGTGGGCTTGCACTCAATCCCTATTGGTGGATTCAAGTCAGGTTTAGCCCCCCTCCCAGGTACTGCTGCTGCCCATCTGCTTCTGCCCCCTGCTGGGGTCGGTTCCAGAAAGTCTGGAAGTGGTCAAGATATGCATAGCAAGATACAATACAACACAAGATTACGTTATGGGCTGATCACCCCCTGTGGTGCCGGGTTCCACTAAGTCTGGTATTGACACAAAGGAGCTGAAGGTAGAGACACAATCATAGTCTGATTACATTCTGTCCTGATTACCCCCTGTGAACATTTCCTGTTGGTAGCAGGGGAATTGAATCACCCCCTGTGAAGATTGTCCCTCAGCTAACACCCTCCTGTGATAGCAGGAACAAAAGTATGGTAATGGGACATAACCTTTTGGTGAATTATTTCCTGGGTATTTCCTGGCAGACCATATTAGGGCAAGAGCGATCTGATCTGGAACTACACACACATATAGGGAGTATATAGACATATATGGAGAACAAGAGGGTACCGACGGACTAAAATAGTACATTAATTACTACACCTAATAAAATATAGTAATTACAGATTTACAGTGAATCTGATAACCTCACATTCCTTCCCCTACTATTGTAGTCCCGGTACCAAGCTGTTCAGGAACCAATAACAACCTGGAATAGTGGGATGCAGAGCCGAGAATCTGGGGTTTGGATATACCACCTGAGTCCCACAGGGTGACATCATACCAAACCCATCTTGTAAAAGGCGGCTGGTTTGCAGAACCAGCAAGGGCATGATTACAGTCTAAGTCATACATTGGAACTAACAAGGGATGTAGCGATTCCTCTTCTTCGGATTCTGGGTACCCCCCCTCTGCAACATTGTAACCTACTAATACTTTTGCCTCGGGCACAATGGGGCAGGGACCACTTTCCACCTCCCCCTCTTGCCCAAGGAACAGGGGCCAAACAGCAGGCCAATATAGGGGCTCTGGCCCTGGCACTTCCACCACCCCGTCATGTCCTTCCTCCCCCAAACCCAAACTAGGGGCATGGCAAATTTCAGTCCAGCATTTGGTCTCAATGTCCAGGGCTGAGGAGGGACCCTCCATCACAAACAATTCCGCTGGTGGCTGCAGGACAGGCTGTGTCAGCTCTGTCCCCTTAAAAGCCAGACGCTCACCTGCAGCTACTTCTGCGCACACCTCCTTCTCCGCGATAGCCTCCTTCCCCAGCTGAGTATGCTGGGCAGCCCGAAACACGACGTCATCTGTGACTGGTGGGCTGGTGGCCTGGATGTTGTCGGATACTCCTCTAACCACGGCGATCTCTTCTTGGACGCAGTCCTCATAGATCCCCTGGCAGCAGGATAATAGCTCTGCATCTCCCACCTCAGCAAAAGGGAAGCAGTAGTGCAGCTCCTCCTGAATAACCTCCTTCACTTTGGGGATAACCTCCCCCTGCAGAGAACACTGAGCAGCTTCCTCCCTAGGATGGGGGAGAAGCAATTGCAAACGGTGCCTTTCATCACGCCCCCTGCGACACTGATCTTGCCATGCTGGGGTATCCAGGAGCCCCCGATCAATCGCCTCTTCCTCTGCCACCACGAAGCACTCCTCCAGACACTGCAATTGTTCCCACACACTCAACTGTGCACCGAAATGGAGAATCCATGCTCGGTAATCAGCAAATGCATTTGTAGGATCTCCCTGATCGTGAAGGATCTGCTGAAGGATTTCCCCGCGAGTGCAGGATCGGATGGGTATCCCTCGCAGCTGACCTTCTGCTATCAGCTCCTCCATACTCATTTCTTCAAGGGCAGTTAGGGGCCCCCCTGACAACGACCCTTCTCTTGCAGTAACAATTAATTCTGTGGCAGACCCCTCGGTTGTCTGCCCAGATTGCAGTAGCCCCCTTCTAGACCTTTCCTCTGGTTCTATCTGGGGCATCAATGTATTCTGGACTTGTCCTTCAGCCTCAGAATATTGTCCTCTTTGTAGCATCTGGGTAACTGTGGCAATCACTTCCTCTGTAAATTCTACAAACTCTGGCTCTCCTAGCAGATTCCAAGAAGTGGCCTCACCTTTACAGTGCAGGAATGCATCCCCCAGGTAACACACTTTGTCCTGTATGCTGGATACTCTCCACCCGCTGACCATCTGCTGAGCGTCTTCCCAGTACTTCCAGATATACTGCATTTTCCTGACAATAAATAACAGATCCGGCTTCCCAGCCTGCCGATACACTGAAGAACCTCCATCCCTGAGCTCCTCTGCTACAGGGGTCTTGAGGCATCGATTTTCTTTCCTTGGAAACATTTTCCCTTTCACAGGACTGACACCTGCTCACTTGCTGAACATCACCTTATTGCATTTTCCGTTTCCTTACATATGGTCTGATCCTCTGTTCTCTGTGCTTTCTGTGCTCGATGGTTGGTGTCTGAATGATCCCACTGTCGCTGCCGCCAAATGTGAGGGTACGAGTTCCTCAATCACTCAGACACCGAGCAGATGAAACCAGAAGAATGGTTTATTTTCCACAGCACGCACAAATAGACAATAAACAGTGGCAAAGGTAAATTGCAGAGTAGAAAGATATTCAGGTAGCAGGCCCAAACAGACAGTCCTTGTATAGTCACAGTCCCAGATCAGTTCCACAGGGCAAACTATCACTTAATCCCCACAGCAGTGATAGCATATAAGTCCACACGATACCTTGTGTAAATCCACACAACACAGACGCTCCACACCAGAGCTTGGTAGGATGCCCCCTTCCCGGGCAAACGATGTGTTCCACAAGATCCAGTGAAGGGTAGGACCCCTGAGACCGGATTGCGACTAACATACTGAGCTGGCAGGTGTACAAGTCATTTTAAAAACTTCCAATTTCCCACGCTTCTCCATACCATCAGTGGGCTTGCACTCAATCCCTATTGGTGGATTCAAGTCAGGTTTAGCCCCCCTCCCAGGTACTGCTGCTGCCCATCTGCTTCTGCCCCCTGCTGGGGTCGGTTCCAGAAAGTCTGGAAGTGGTCAAGATATGCATAGCAAGATACAATACAACACAAGATTACGTTATGGGCTGATCACCCCCTGTGGTGCCGGGTTCCACTAAGTCTGGTATTGACACAAAGGAGCTGAAGGTAGAGACACAATCATAGTCTGATTACATTCTGTCCTGATTACCCCCTGTGAACATTTCCTGTTGGTAGCAGGGGAATTGAATCACCCCCTGTGAAGATTGTCCCTCAGCTAACACCCTCCTGTGATAGCAGGAACAAAAGTATGGTAATGGGACATAACCTTTTGGTGAATTATTTCCTGGGTATTTCCTGGCAGACCATATTAGGGCAAGAGCGATCTGATCTGGAACTACACACACATATAGGGAGTATATAGACATATATGGAGAACAAGAGGGTACCGACGGACTAAAATAGTACATTAATTACTACACCTAATAAAATATAGTAATTACAGATTTACAGTGAATCTGATAACCTCACAGGGGACATGATAGAAACTTTCAAATATATCAAGGGCTTTAACAAGGTACAGGTGGGAGACATTCTTCACAGGAAGAGGAGCAACAGAACACGAGGACATGCACTGAAACTAGAGGGAGGAAGATTCAGGGGAAATGCGAGGAAGAATTTTTTCACAGAAAGAGTAGTAGATAAGTGGAATAGCCTCCCAACAGAGGTGGTAGACGCAAATACAGTAGTACAATTTAAACATGCTTGGGATAAGCATATTGATATCCTTACAAAAAAATAAGGATCAAATATGGTTTGAGGTAACATGTTTAAAAAAAGGGGCAGACTAGATGGGCCAAGTGGTTCTTATCTGCCGTCAAATTCTATGTTTCTATGTTTCTATGTAGATCAGAAATAGCCCTTGGCTTACTTACAGTAGCCCCAATATTGCATATATTAATATGCACCCCTATGGATCTGTAAACAAAAACTCTGCAATATGAGTGCATTCCAGTGCCATTTACATTTGCCCCCTTCACTATTTAGTATTCACAGATTATGGGGTGTAGTGGCAAGAAACCCACCAAGGCTATGTGGACTAATAGGAAGCTATAGGCCTGAGCAGGGGAAGCTCTAGAGGAGGGGCTGCAGCACATTTTAAAATTCAAATAGAGGAGGCACAGTAACTGCCACCAACTGCTATTCCAAACAGACTCACTGGCAGTTGGCATTGCTCCCTTGTTTGAATTTTGCAGCCCCCCCTTTTGGACCCACCACTGGACCTGAGCATATACTTTACCACTGAGGAAGGACAGAGTCAGGATATACTCACCCCTTTACCCTCTGAGCACTCATGTTACCATGTACTAATAAATACTATAAAAAATGTATTTCTAGTGTCAAGAAGAACTTTGAGGCAACACACAGACTTACAAGATTCTGTATGACATGAAGGACTAGCGTTCTTGCATCTTCAAAAACAGCATGGCTATTAGCATGCATATAACAAGGAATTGTTTAGATAAAAACATAATTGTCGCCATCTGAACATAGAGAAGAAGTAAAGTGCATTAGTTGATGTTGTTGCATTCTTTTTTCCTGCTTCACCGTATTATTTCAAAGTGCAGGAGGTGATGTTGTATTCCTCAGTGTGTTGTTCAAAGTCAGGAGTAGCAATATTTAGCACATGCTTGGACAGTTGTGTTTGAAATCCATGTCTCCCCTCTCTAGTGTTTTGATGTGCCTTTAGGGGATGGTTGGCTGTTTGTAGTTTGTTTTCTTTTGTTTAAGGTTTCAGCTACTGCATTGACTAATGATTATACAGCCGTAAACTCTCCTCCCTGTTAAATTCAGAGGTAATGCCTCAAAAGCATTTTTCCCTTGTGTGTCATAAAACAATAAAAGAAGTAGACAGCCCCCTTTGAGGGACGATAATCCTTTGTTTATAGAGAAGAAAGGGCCGTTAGCTGATCCCAGCATTTTGAATTCAAATTGAGGATTAATCTAATTAAAACATATATAAAAAATATTGTAACTGTATATCAGTTTTTACCGTTTTCATTTTGAATTTTTTGAGGAGAATTTTCTCTGTTGAAAAACAAATAAGTAAATTGCAGGATAAGAGATTTTTTATAGAATTGTCTTTCGTTGTGGACGCACTGGATTATTTCTTTACTATTTCACTTGCAGATACTCATAATGCTGTGTTACCTGGTATGCAGTCAGACTATGCAGTGTTATGTAGGTGGGATTTTACATCCAATCTTTGCATCACATTTTAGCCTATTTAACTATATGATTTTAGTGGCATTTCAGTGTTATTTAGAACTTAGTTGCGTACATACTTTAGGTACTTACTAAGTAGTTTGAAAGTCTGTGATCTGCATGTCCTATATAATAAAAGGCTAATGTTACTCCTCACCTCTATAGGGGGAATTCAAGTGGTGTGCACGCCAGCAGTCACAAGATGGCATCCAATGGAGCAATGCAAGTGTTGCTAAGTTCGGGCACTCACATCTGTCAACACTGAAATTACTGTTCTATTGTTCCATCATTTTGATGGGCTGGTAACTAGTTCATTCTTACTTATTTATAGAGAATTTCCTTATTGAAAAATAATAATAAATAATAAAATAATAAGCTGTGGTATTTTTAAGTTAATTTTTCCTATTTCTTTTTCCCTTCATATCCACCATGCTTCCATCACTTTCTCTTTACATATGCATTCAAATTTGAATTGCGACATGCTTACATTTTATGTAAATGTGCTTTAATATTAATGCAAATACAGTGATGTTTATTTGCTGTTTGTATTTTTATTATTATTATTATTATATTAAGGGGCAAGGAGATTGGACAGGTGAGAGGTTACAGAACACTGGGTCTCTGTAAGGGCCCAGGAGCATAGGCGAATCTAGGGGGTGGTCCGGGGGTGCACAGGACCACCCATTAGCCCATCTTGTAGCTGAGGGATGGGGCTTTCCAACGAGCCCAGCGCCGTGTCTCTAGCCCCCTGGGAACCGGAGATACTGCCAGGCAAACCTGGAACGTTTTCCCTATAGGATAATATGGGACCCGCTAATTCCGACCCCCACCCAGTTCAACGGCTGCCAGTTCCTCCTCCGGCATCACTGAAGCTCGAGGTTGATCTCAGTCGAACCCAAATCGCTGGACCTTCAATATGATACCAGGCTGGATCCATATGGGTTAATTGGTTCCGGGGATATTGAGGTTAAACCGTTTTTTTTTTTTCATTTCTTAAATGTAATTTCATGACTGTTTATGTTCTTTGAGGGCAGATTTCTCTGGAACCAAACAGCCCAGTTTCACGGGACCAAAATCATTCGAAGCCAACTCAAAAGTTCTTCAATATGATACTGGTCTCATGTAAATGGGTCAGTTGGTTCCGAAGATATACAGTAGCTGGTTGGTTAAAGGGGGGTAGGGAGAGGGGATTGGTTGTCTCTCCTCCTCACACCAGAAAATGATCCTGGGACCATATTCCCGGGTAAATCCCTGCATTTTCAGTTGTGAATATTTCTAACAGCCATGACATGCAGTGCTCTGAATACAGCCGGGCAGCCTCCTGCTCTCTGCCCAGCTGTCAATGACTGTCTCCCCTGCAGCTTCCGCTCCAATTCCTCTCCCCGCTTTCACCTCAATCCCCCCCCTTAATCATGTGGTGGCGGCGCCCGGCGTGCTCCCCCGACGTCATGCACAACAACAGCGCGCACAATATTTCAAATGTCCACTCGGCTAGAGGGGACACCAGGAGGGGAGTGTGAGCGTGCTCTGCGCTGCGCTCTGCTCCTCTCCCCATAGATGCAGCTGCACCGCTCTCCATCTCTCCTTGCAGCAGCAGCGAAGGTTAATATAAAAATTTCCAGTAAGTGGCACACTGCTTAAGGGATGCTACAAGTGGCGGTATGTGGGGGCATTACGCATAATCCGTGGCTTAATGTGTAATGGGCATTACAGTGTGCAGCATCATGTGGAAGGGGCATTATGTGTGCAGCATCATGTGTAAGGGGCATTATGTGTGCAGCATCATGTGTAAGGGACTTTATGTGTGCGGCATCATGTGTAATGGGTACTATGGTGCGCGGCATCATGTGTAATGGGTACTATGGTGTGCGGCATCATGTGTAATGGGTACTATGGTGTGCGGCATCATGTGTAATGGGTACTATGGAGCCATCAAGCAAGAACCCCCTAGCAATGAGCACGTAGGTAAGCAGCACTTATGTGGCAAATATGTAATGGGCATTACGGTTTGTTATATAGTATGTAATGGGCATCATGATGTGTGGCACAATGTGTAATGGGCATTATGGTGTGTGGCCTTATGTGTAATGGGTATTACGGAGTTTGCTAAAATGGTTAATGGGCATTACTGTGTATGGTCTAAAGCACAGGTCTTCAACCTGTGGCCCTCCAGATGTTGTGGAACTACATGTACCAGCATGCCCTGAGGTTTTTTGGCATGCTCTTATAGGAAAAAATGTGGCAATGCATGTTGGAACATGTAGTTTTTACAACATCTGGAGGGCCACAGGTTGAAGACCCATGGTCTAAAGTGTAATACCACACCCCTTTTTGTGATGCCACGCCCCCTTCCCATGCGGCAACGCCCCCTTTTTGCCGCGCGGCTAAGCCGCGCAAAGGTCCCCCTACTGTTGTGTCTAGATCTGGGACCACCCATTACCATAATTCTAGATTCGCCTATGCCCAGGAGTGCAGGGGAGATGTAACCATGACCCTCAGTGCCTATACAACAGGGGCTTTTCATTTTTTTGGTACTTATTTCCTAGCGCGGCGCCCACGATCTAGATTGTATGTGTGTCGGGCCGATATCGCAAGCATTGCATGCATCTTATGTGCTTGTGCGGCATAAGATGCATGCGATGCGATCAACGAGATTTTTACATTGAAATCAATGTGAAAAGGTCCCTGAGACCCAATTTTACATTGATTCCAATGTAAAAAGCCCCCAAAACCCCAATTTTAATTGCTAACCGCCCCTCATGGGTGAAATGCCCCCCCCCATTCTTAACGCCACCCCACTATTGACGTCAACCCGAAGCGTGGTTGACGTCAATAGTCAAAAGCGATGGGTACCTTTTTTTTTTACCTCCCAACCATTCCACTTTTAACAGGGCAGTCCAAAGATTACTGTTCCTGGCTTAATCACATTAGTATGCTCTAATATGCTGTGGAGGAAAATGTCTCAGAGGCATGTGCCATAAAACATGGTATTTAGAGCCTGAGTCAAACATTTCTATTCGTCAGTTTCTGCACTACCGCGCATGCACGCACTGGAGTGTCCATGTGTGAGCCCTGAAACTGCAATCACAGTTTCCGTACTGGCTGGGGGGCAGTGATGCTGTGTTTGCAGGATGCAGCATTTTGTGGAAGCGGTCTGGACAATACAGGCATGTCTGGACTGCTCAGGGGGAGGGCTTCGGAAGCTCTTGGTTATGGATCACAGCAGAAGCAGGCAACAGCCAAGGTATAACAATACCTTTACAAAACCAGTGGTCAAAGTGGGAATTTTTAAAGGGGGGGGGGGGGTGGAGATACGAAAAGGATTTAGTGTCCATTTTAGGACACTCAATAGCACACGCATATCCTGGAAAAGGGGCAAGGCCACTCAAAGGTGACATGTCCTTAAGATGACAGGGGTGATGAGACTTGGGTGGTGATGCCAATACATAGACAGATGCTGACATACAGAGAGCAACTGGCACACTTACACAAAGATGCTGACATGCAGACAAACACTGACACATGGAAGCTGATAAACAAATGCTGACACATAGATGATGACAAACAACGTGCAGACAGATATTGACAGACAGATGCTGACAGACAGATGCTGACACATTGACACATAGACTCTGATATGCAGATGCTGACAGACCGATACTGAAACACTGACAGATGGACACTGACACACAGATAGATGCTGACATGATAACACACAGACAATGACTCACTGCCAGATGCTGACAGAGATGCCACAACACAAACACTGACACATAGACAGATGCTGACACATGGCTACAAGGAGGCTGACACATTAATAGAGGGATGCTGACTGGCTGATGCTGACACAGGCAAATGCTAACACCCCCAGAGTGCCCCCTAACAGGTTCACTGTCTTTTAAGAGTTAGAGGGGTTGGGTATGAAATTCCACTGGGAAGACCGACAGCGGAATCCTGATGGAAAGATTCCTAATATCGATTCACTCTATCCCTAATCCTACCCCTAACTCTAAACAACCCACACTTAACCTAACTCTAATCTCCCTCTCCCACAGCCTAACACCACACATGACCTTTCCCTAACCTCCCCCTAATGCCTAACCCCAACTTCGGTACTTACCTCCTGACCGCCAAGATCCCGCTGACAATCTTTTGATTGTTAGTCTTCTGACTGTCAGTATTTTTACCGCATCCCACTTCGGGGTATAACAGTCTAGCTTAACAGCCTTGACAGGAGAAAGTACAGATAATGACAAAGATGCTGTGAGGAATCATGATGAGAGTGATTTAACTTCTGTTGCATTGCTGCTGTGCTAAGAGATGACAAACAGGCCTTCTAATGGCCTCTTTGTTATCTGCCAATTTGGTAGGACTTGATACCACTTTGAATACCTGCTTCATCCTCTCAGACAGCTGGCAAATGCTGTAACTTCAACTCTGGCCTGTTTAACAACAAAGAGCCCCACACTCTGCTGAGCTCAGTCTTTTATTTTGTCTCCCTGCTGTTGAACTACTGGTACATACATTTTCACAACCAGTAAAGTGATTGGTACTTATGACTTTTGAATGAATGAATACTTTAAGTATGGCGAGGTCACGGTTGTAGAACTATGTACTGTAACTTATTTGTCAAATGGGAGTTCCCGATATCAGCGCATTTGTTGACTCGCAAAAAATGGGAGTTGAGGAATTAACTGGCCAGCAGAGACCCAAGTCTAGACAACATAAGTTATTTTCACTTGTCTGTATTTAAGAATGTGCAATCCAATTTAGGTGGCAATCTGAGATTTATCCTTGGTAATGATGTTGGGGTGATCCTATGGTGGGATATAATACTTGTCAGGTAGTCAGAATCATAACCAGCTTATGCAGAGATTATATCTTGAACCAGTTAAAGTTCTACACCAGGTATAAATTGTGCAAATACACTCTTCTAGTGAAGATGGCTAATTCAGTGAGCAATAGGGTTGGTGTGGCCACATAGACGTGTACAAATCTGCATATGGGCAAATATCTTCGTAATTTGGTTTGATAGATAAGATTATTTAAATAAGATTCATGGAGCTGAGAGATGCTGGATACCTCAGGTTGATCCTCTGCTTCGCTGTTGTTACCTACAGTATTTGTGTCACTATTTGAAGCTATAGTTACAAAGCCTTCTCACCGAGATGGTTAATTCTATAATGCTTTGAATATACATACAGCTGAGTTGAATGTGTTCCGGTTTGGCAGAACATATCTTGCAGGTGCCACTGCACATGCTCCAGAACAGAACCATGCAATGGTAGGGATGATCCAGCACTACAAGTAATGCAGCTCTTCCTCCTTTGATTGTGGGAGTAAATAGATAACAGTATGGTCTCATTACAGAAGGGGGCTCCAGTAGGTGGATCCTACAGGAGAAGGGGTGTCTTAAAATGGAATCAAATATATATAATTTATGACTGATGTCTATGCAAATTTAAAGATAAATCTTAATATTTACTATAGTATATGATCTATTCAACAAATATCATTATCCATACAGTTATTTGAAGAAATACAGTATGCTTCTTTGTTAAGCGTTTTTTCATACAAGAGTCTTTTCCTTTGTATTTCTATTTGAACGTGGAGTGCTATTTAACAAAATAGTAATTTCATTAACTGTATCCTATAAAAGTGACCCAGTATTCTAACTAATCATGAGAAAAGACAGAAATGTATTATATTAATATTAGTTTTTTTTTTTTTATTAATAAACCTATGCGCCATTCTTTAACTCTCCAGAATATGAAGACAATGATAAAATCTACAATAATGTTAAAATATTTTTAATTGTCATATTTTTGGTGCAACCTGTTTCCTTTTCAGTTGTGTTGTGTTTAATAAATGTCATCTTATGAATTATAGGTATTTTTATTAAAAGAGATATAGGGCCAAATGTAATTAGGTGTGATTTTTTTTTTGTAATGTGCAAATTTTGGGTCAAAAACTGTCAAAATCTCACATGTTCTGAAAATCCCACATGTAATAGCATGGAATTGTGGTAAAATTTGCACGTTTTGCCATGACCAAATAATCGCACATTACAAATTACAACCAGATGTTTTCTCATACAAAACATCAAAATTGCAAATATAATAGGGTACCATTTTTCAATTCACACTCTAGATATTACCGAAAATCGCCCCCAAAAAATAGACCAGGTCCAGCTTGGCGAGTTTGACAGAACTATGCACAGATCAGTGAGATCTGTGCATGGGTCTGTCCAAAAGAATGTCTAAAAGTACTAATACAAAATGGTGTGGGATTCCCCCAAGCATAACCGTCCCGGGCTCATTGAGCCTGGTCCTGATTTCCCAAATATAGGGCAAAATGTAACGGGGTCCTCCTGGACCGGTTCTGGTTCTAAAACTATGGGGGACAAAAAAACTGGGGGCCCCTGAATTTTGGAACGAGCACTGGGCTCCAACAGCATGCGATGTCATGCCACAGCTGGAGGACACTTTTTACAGAGGGTCCCCCGGCCGTCACATGAGAACCCTGATGGAGCACATGGGGGGGTGAGGACCCCCCAAATGGGTTCCCCCAAGGCTTCAACCTTTCATGGCTGAAGCCGGTGGCTGTCCCCAGCATCCCTGGGCAGTAGACACCGGACTAATAATTTTGTTGTAAAAAATAGAATAAACAAGTCCCAGCAAGCACATGCAGTGTAAAGTATGCAGACTATAGTAATATAACATAGGAGATATACAGGAGATGCCTCAGCTGATGTGACCCCTTCTTCTCTCTCTCTTCCCAGGTATGGGCTTTAATCTGTTGCAAATTGTATCTCTCTCCACTTTTTGCTCCCTATGACTACTAAATTCTGTTAGGTATGGGCTTTAATCTGCTGCAAATTGTATCTCTCTCCACTTTTTTGCTCCCTATGACTACTAAATTCTGTTAGGTATGGGCTTTAATCTGCTGCAAATTGTATCTCTCTCCACTTTTTGCTCCCTATGACTACTAAATTCTGTTAGGTATGGGCTTTAATCTGCTGCAAATTGTATCTCTCTCCACTTTTTGCTCCCTATGACTACTAAATTCTGTTAGGTATTGACAATTCCACAAACCTTTGTTTTTATTATTCCCTTTGGAATATATAGTAAACAAGAATTGTCTGTGTATTAGCGGGGGCAGTGGTCTGTCTTTGATCACACCTTGATAAATCAATTAGGTGTGGGTGGAGTTAGGGGGTGGGGATCACTAGGACCTGTACTGCTATTTATTCACTATATGCTAGGCTGTTAGGCCTTCTGGCTGTGTAGTCTTCTAGATGTGAAGTATTCTAGTGTAAAGTATGCAGACTATAGTAATATAACATAGGAGATATACAGGAGATAAACAGGAGGACAAAGAACACTTCGTCCTCCATCTGCAACCCCAGCAATCAACATACTGCAGTGAGTTACCTGCCTCATCATCACCTCCAGTCTGCACAACCTGGACACTGATCTCCATGCTGAACTAAATGCTGTCACACACTGCCTCTGTCTCACTTATACATTAACTATACTTCCTGTAGGCTCTCCACACTTCCAGTACACCACCTTCTCACTGCTCATTCTAGGCCACTCCAATCTCACTCTATATCACTACTCTGACCAACTTTACACAGAAATATGGCTCCTAGATCCAGTCCCATACCAGTCCTTGCTGTCAGGTCTCGCCCCCTCTCAACTTCCACACCTTTCACACGCACCCACAACCCACACAACCTAATTACTATCTCACCTGTCCCCTCCCTTCCTTTCTCCTGTGCTCTCTGGAATGCTAGATCAGTCTGCAACAAGCTCCCAACTATCCACGACCTCTTTATCTCCCACTTTTTTAACCTTCTTGCCATCACTGAAACCTGGCTGTCCGCATCTGACACTACCTCCCCTGCTGCCCTCTCTTATGGAGGCCTCTCCTTCACACACTCGGTCAGACCGGATGGCCGCCAGGGTGGAGGAGTGGGCATCCTCCTCTCCCCCAACTGCACCTTCCGCGCCATCCCACCTGAGCCCTCCCTCACATTCTCCACCTTTGAGGTACACACTATCCGCCTCTTCTACCCCATTCACCTCCTTGTGGCTGTAATCTACCGCCCCCCTGGCCCCTGCTCCCCTTTCCTTGATAACTTTGCTGCGTGGCTTCCACACTTTCTTGCCTCTGACCTCCCCTCTATCATCCTCAGTGACTTTAACATTCCTATTGACATCAATAATGCTGCCTCCTCTAACCTTCTTGACCTTACCACCTCCTTTGGACTTTCTCAATGGACCTCCACCCCCACTCATAATCTCGGACACTCCCTTGACCTAGTCTTCACCCACCATTGTAATCTCTCTGATTTCTCTAATTCTTCCTTCCCACTCTCTGACCACAATCTGCTCTCTTTCACCCTCTCATCCTCCCCTCTCCCCTCATTGCCCAGACCCACAGTCACCAGACGTAACCTCGGATCTCTTGACCCCACTGTCCTGTCTTCCCTGGAGACTTTCCTCTCTCCTCTCTCAACCATGACTTGCCCCAACCAGGCTGCCTCTTTCTATTACTCTTCTCTCACCTCTGCTCTCGACTCTGTAGCCCCCCTCCACACTGTTCCCCTTCTACGCTCTAAACCACCACCCTGGCACAACAAAATAACTAGATTCTTGCAAAAATGTGCACGCTCTGCTGAACGCCTCTGGAGGAAATCTCACTCTCTGGAAGACTTCCTCCATTTCAAGTTTATTCTCTCCTCCTACAGCGCTGCTCTCTCCTATACCAAACAATCTTTCTTCAAATCTCTCATCTCTTCCCATTCCTCCAATCCCCGACATCTCTTTGATACTTTCAACACTCTACTTCGCCCTGCACCACCCCTCCTCCCTTCATCCCTCACTGCCACTGACTTTGCCTCCTTCTTCCTCTCTAAAATTGAGGTAATCCGACATGATATCTCCTTCCATACCCCCTCTGCTGCCCACCCACCCCAATCATCCTCCCCTACCAACTACCCCACTCTGTCATCCTTCTGCCCTACTACAGCTGAGGAAGTACGCTCCCTCATCTCATCCTCTCCCCCCTCTACCTGTCCCTTGGACCCTCCCCTCTCCCGTCTCCTCAGTTCCCTCTCCCCCACTGGCTGCTCCCACCTTGCTCACCTCTTTAACCTATCTCTTTCTACTGGCATCTTTCCCTCACCCTTCAAACACGCTCTGGTCTCGCCTATTCTTAAAAAACCTAACCTGGACCCTTTATCTCCCACAAGCTACCGCCCTATCTCTCTTCTCCCATTTGCCTCTAAAATACTAGAACGGCTGGTTTACAGGCGTCTCACCAGCTACCTGTCTGACCACTCCATCCTAGATCCCCTTCAATCTGGCTTTCGCCCACTTCACTCCACTGAGACTGCCCTAGTGAAAGTCACCAATGACCTGCTGTCAGCCAAATCCAAGGGTCACTTCTCCCTGCTTATCCTTTTGGAACTATCTGCTGCCTTTGACACTGTGGATCACCCTCTCCTCCTCCACACACTCCAAAACATTGGCCTCTCTGGCACAGTCTTCAACTTGTTTTCCTCTTACCTCTTCAACCGTTCCTTCTCAGTCTCTGCCTCTGGCTCTACCTCACCACCTTCTATCCTTCCTGTCGGGGTCCCTCAGGGTTCCGTCCTTGGCCCCATTCTGTTCTCTCTGTACACCTCCTCTCTGGGTGCACTCATTAACTCCTTTGGCTTCCAATATCACCTCTATGCAGATGACACCCAAATCTACCTCTCCTCTCCTGATCTGTCCCCCACTGTTTTCTCTCAAGTTTCCAACTGCCTCGCTGCCATCTCTACCTGGATGTCTGAGCGATCTCTGAAGCTGAATATGGACAAAACCGAACTTATTATCTTTCCCCCACCCAGAGCTATGCCCCCTACTAATATCTCTATCACTGTTAACAACACCATCATCTCCCCTGTTCCCCAACTCCGCTGCCTGGGTGTCACTCTTGACTCCTCCCTCTCCTTTGCACCCCACATCCAAGCCCTGGCCCATTCTTGCCGGTTCCAGTTACGCAACATTGCTCGCATCAGGCCCTTTCTCTCACAGAGTGCAACTAAGCTGATCATCCACTCATTAGTCATCTCACGGCTTGACTAATGTATCTCACGGGCCTCGCTCAATCCCAACTAGCTCCTCTCCAATCTGTCCTCAATGCTGCAGCCAGGCTTATCTTCCTCTCCCGCCACTCTAACTCTGCTACTCCCCTTCAACAAAATCTGCACTGGCTTCCATTCCCCTACAGAATCCTCTTCAAACACCTCACACTCACATACAGGGCCATCTCTAATTCCATTGCTCCATATATCTCTAACCTCATCTCCATTCATACACCCTCCCGCCCTCTACGGTCAGCTGACGACTGTCGTCTCTCCTCCACCCTGATCACTGCTTCCCATGCTAGAGTACAGGACTTTGCCCGTGCTGCACCCCTTCAGTGGAACGCACTCCCTCGCTCCATTAGACTCTCCCCGACCTTGCAAAGCTTCAAACGGGCACTGAAAACTCACCTATTCATCAAAGCGTACCCTTCCACTGCATAAACCAGCTGGTTCTCCGACCCCTTGCCTGTTTACATCCTGCTATCTAACCACCACCCCCTCGCTTGCACCTCTTGTAATCTGTCTGTCTCCCCTTCCTACTAGATTGTAAGCTCCTCCGAGTAGGGCCCTCTTCCCTCCTGTTGTCAAAGCCCACTTCTCTTCACATTTCACTCACAGCTCTCCTTTACTCCAACTCTCAGTGACCATCTTCATACTCATCTCCATCATTGGCCTCAAGCCTCTAGTTGTATGTTGATTGGGTCCTCACTACTTACATTTAAGCTGTAATGTGTATTGAATTGTGGTGCTCTTTATTTGTACTGTATTTTTGTTATTTATTCAATGTTATGCCAAGTTTTGTCTCCCTGTATTGTTCCTTTGTACGGCGCTGCGAAACACTTGTGGCGCCTTATAAATAAAATTATAATAATAATAATAATAATTGAAGAACCACAAGTCCCAGCATATGGGACATTAAAGGGCCCTCTGGGATTTGAAATCCCATTGCATAAGCGATGTTACAGAACAGTAGATCTTTATTACATATATGAATACACACACTCATACACGCAAATATACATACTTGCCACTCTCCCCTGCAGGTCTGTCCTCTTTTCCAGTAGGAACCAGGGGGTTAATAAAAAAAGAAGCTAAACCCGAACCCCATTAGTCAGGGAGTCCCGGGGGGGGGGGGGGGGGGTGTTCAACTTTACAATAAACTGCATACTCCTGTTACTAAAATAATCGCACATTCCCGTTGCTAAAAGTCGCCAGAAATCGCAAATAATTTCTGTCTTTGTCACCTAACTACATTTGGCCCATTCAGTCAGTTTTTCTGATGAAGCTTGAAGTGGAATTACAGTTATACTGAAAGTGTAAATACTGATCCCAGATTTTTACTTTAGTTTTTACTCCCTAATACAGTGTTGAAAATGAAGATGGGGAAGAGCAGAATCTAAACTACATATAGCATGACCCCATACTGTTACCCCAGAAATGTATGCCATTATTTCCATGCAAAGGGTGATGTTAAATTATATTTTTGTTATCATGAAAGACTGCCCAATGCTGCAAAAGCTTGATCCAAAAATCGTAGCTGTAGCTATTAATGTGGGAGATTTACTAAGCTTTTGAGAGTGAAAGAGGAGAGAGTACCATCCAATCAGCTCCTAACTGCCATGTTACAGGCTGTGTTTTAAAAAATGAGAGGTAAAAGCTGGTTGCTTGGTACTTTGGAGAAGTATTAATTGTCAGTATTGGTGAGAAGTAGTATCAGTGCACTTTTCCCCTCATTCTGGTTGACCCGCAAAGCTGTGAAATTCGCAGCTTTGTAAATCATCTAAATGCCGCCCGCCACCTGCACGAAGGCACACCCTCTTGCACAGCAATTTCCCTGCACGCATGCGAATGGATGTTTAGCATAAACATCCATTCACAGCCTTGTGTGCAGGGCAAAATCATTCAATAGTTGCCGACTATTGAATGATTTTGCAAGCGCTCGCAGACCTAAGACACCTCTCTGCTGTCTTAGATCAGCGGCATCCCTGTACGGGAAGCAGACGGGCAGCTAACATCCGCTGATGTCAGCTGCCCACCCCCCGTGTCACAGCCTCATTATCATGGGAGCACCCAGCGTTTTCATGGGGACGCCCATGAAATGCTGGGCATTTCCATGGGTGCTACTCCTCGCCACCGACCCATGCGCCCCGCTTACATTGCTAGGTGCTAACGGGCTGGTAAATAATCTATTTTGTCGCACCCGTTCGCACCAAGCAGCTGCACATGTGCATAAATGTTTATGCGCATGTGCAATCGCTAAACATTGCTCCCATGTGTGAATGCACAGGGGATTGATCAACTAGAATGAGTGCCTTTATGTGTGCTGATATGGCTTCTGACCCATGTACAAATGTGCTATGCACCTCTGTCATTATCAGTACTGCTATCTACAAGATAGCATGCTGATATGAAGCACGGTCAGTTTTTTTAATTACTGGAGTACCGGCACTTAGGGTCCCAGAAGGTACCAAATCCGGCAGAAGATACGCGGAGAGAGGCGGAAGGAGGAAGGCAGGTGCAGTCCCAGCAGTTACCTGGAGGGGTGTTTGCACGATCAGGCTGGTGGTACATCCGTGATGATAATTTCTGCTGCTGCATACTGGCAGTGGCTGCCACTCTAGTAGGGCAACAGTGGCACGATTGTCCCGGACTCCCCGTGTGCCTCATTAAAGCTCCTCCTCCAGCTGATGATCGGGAACCGTAGCTGGAGGAGGAGAGGATACTGCCCCAGACTGTCACCAGCTCCGAGTCGTAATGTATGATCCTGTCTGAATTGGTAGGCTCCAGCCTCTGCAAGCAGACAGCGCTGCATGCAGAGAATAGCCATGTCATCTGTTTTCCTGGACGGTAGCATCTAGACAGGGACATGCAGTCAGGGGAGGCAGCGCCTCCCCTATCATTAATGATTAAAATAATACAAAGAAGATACTTATGACACAAATTCTGTGTCATAAGTATCTTCTTTATATTAATTTAATCATTCCCATTGTTGTATAATGTTTAAATTAAATTTGGAGGCACCAAAAGCGGTGCGTCCCGCTTTCCATTACAATAGCTGGAAGCAGGGGGCGGGAACAAGCAGCACGCTGTAAAAGCCCATTAAAAAAACCTATTGAAAGCGGCACTGTTATAAGTGCCTCAGTGACAGGGGATATGCTTTCAGCCAATATGAAAGCTCGCCCCTGTCACGCTGTACATTGGGCACAGGCAGCAGTGCTCGAAGTGGAGTTCCGCACTGACTGCCATTTTTTTTTCAAGATAGCAGCTAGTCCCGGTCGGAGAGGATCAGCTGGAGTGGGACAGCAGCAGTACAAAACTCATCTACCAGGCAATCTTTGTGCTGTCCCACTCCCTGCTGCAGCCGCAGAGTTGCGCACCTGTTCTGCAAGCCATGACACGGGGCACGGAGAGCTGCGGTCACTTCAGTGAGTACCCGCACAAAGACAGCTTCATTCATCCTGCACCGTACAGACTGCTGTCGGCAGCGGGCGGGAGATGTTTATCGATGGGGGGGAGCGCAACAACGTGGTCTGGTGTCGTCAGCAGCCGGGTTTGGGGGGTGCGGTGGTGGCTGTGACAGTGTCTCTCTGTTCACAGCCACCACCGCACGTCACTGCATCTGGATCCCCTTCAGTTTTGTCAATTTTCCCATCATGTATTGGGTGGGAGCAAAGCGAGCCCGTGAGGGAACAATGCAGCTAAAATGAAACAAAATAACCTACAACTATGTGAATTGTAGATAAAATACAAAACGTTGTGAGGGCATCTAACAACTTCCGCCCTCACCGATCATCACATCCTATAAACAAAACTTAAGGGGATCTAGTCTCAACCTTTCCTGGACTGCCAGCACCAAATGTTAGTTAAAATAAATGGCATCCGAATAGTCAATTAATATGCATGGAGGGGGGGGGGGGGGTATTGTGTGTATTTGGTATAATGTATATATTGTGAAAGGGGTGGAAGTGGCGGGGGGGGGGGGGAGGAGGAATGAATGCACCAAGCATATTAGGGGTGGGATGATTAACATAAAATATATAAAGTGGTACACATATACTTATAATACAGCATATGTCTATTTCCCCTCACTAATGTTGTCATTGTTATCTACTTAATCCCATGGAGTAATTAGAGGTAAGTGGTGCGACACCAAGAAAATTTTAAGATTAATAACCTTTTGTATACAGTATTGTCAAAAAGATCTTTGACACATTAACAGCACAGCAAGTTATATACTATAGTGTTATATTACTGAGATGTTTTTTAAAACAACGCACTGGATAAAGTGAGTTGGTATACAATAATATAATATACTAACTATTTTTCTCTCTCTGTGTCACCCCTTGGTGATCAATTGGCCATGGTTTATGACACAGATATTTAAAGTCATCTAGTGTTACTTTGATGAAATAATCTATACTTGCCCTCTTCACTTGTAGAGGAAAATAATCTGATATATGTTTCAACCTAGTTTTCTTTCCCCTAGATAGCTCCTGAACTATTCTCATTATACAGTTCCTCAATGTATCCTTTAATACAACCATTTCTTCCTACCTATTATCTTGTAACGACTTGAAATCCAATGTAATGTTACAATATCAAATTATTGGCTAAACATTTTAGAGCATAATATTTAGCATTACCAAGGGATCAAGTCACTGTGGGACTTATGTATTTAGGAGACCAATATCAGTGGCATATGAAATAATTATAATAATGGCACATTGTCATCCAAACCAGTAAATAGGTGATCATTTATCAATGTGTGCGTGTGTATAATTAGCTGCAGCTGAAAATATCATATTCACATACCACACAACTATCCTGATCTTGGGGAGACAGTTCCATTTCTTGGGCTCGTCCTACCTGCATGTGAGCTGAAAGGTTAAGAGGACATTCTGAGTGCAGCAAACATTGCAGAGAGAGACACTCTGGAAGTGCCCAGCAGCTCAGACAGCCCTGGGCCCAACATGATGACAAATGGGTATGTAATGCAAGGCCATGCCATCAAATTGACAGAAAATGAAAGCCCCTTTTCACATATTTACCTTATTTAGGTCTTTATTAACAGTTTCTTATATAGCGCATACATATTCTGCATCGCTATACAAAGAATATTTGACCATTCACATCACCCACACAAGCACAGGGAGAATATACAAACTCCACACATTTAGGGCCATGGTGGGAATCGAACCCATGACCTCAGTGCTGTGAGTCTGTAATGCTAACCATTACACCGTCTGTGCTGCCCCGTGTTACCTTACACACAAAAGGTTCCTCTCCTAAAACTTGGGAGATATGGAAAGATGTGTCCAGACATACACCTTCCCAATTTAGCCATATGGCCAAATTAGCCATGAAATGTACTTTGCTATTTAGCTACGCCTTGTGAGAACATATACAATTTTAATCTGCTACTTAAATTTGGAGATCCATCCAATCACTAATGATGGTGGATTGTGTTAGCCATGCTAAGCCTTTTGTGCCAAATGAAGGAAAAAGGGATGGACTCCAGACAGGAAATTTAAGGACTGTCTAGAGCAGGGCTGGGCAACACCGGCCCTCCAGATGTTAATGAACTACACATCCCAGGATGCTTTGCATTAGTTTTGCTATGTGGCCATGCTGAAACTGATGCAAGGCATGCTGGGATGTGTGACAAAGAAAAGGAGGATATAAAAATATCCAAGAAAGGCGCTTAGTGTGGGTATGCTTGGCTAATATATACAGGGAAAAAAAAGGGGGTGGTCGACTGCGCTAGGATGGATTTTACAGAATAACAATTTTTTAAGAGAGGTCAGGTGTATGGTGAAAAAGAATTACAATTTATTAAAATAGACATAAATATACATATAATAAAAACAGAAAAAATAGATTGACTTAAGTTTGTGTATAGTCACCCTTGGATTTGCGACTGTCCAGTCCACTGGATTTTTTGTAAACAAAATCTTGAGTTTGTAATCCACTTTGTAGATTTAGATATAGGTGATTCCACACCCGAAGTTAGCGTCCCGATATGGGGAATAATTGGTGTTGGAGTTCTCGGAGATGGTGAAAGATTTTCACTAGCAGGGAGCACTGTGCGCCTTCACTGTTGTTGCCGGGCAGTTTTTAGGGGGTGGCGTACCTCCAAAAGTTGTGTTCGCCTCGGGTAGATAGAAGGTCTGGGGTGCTGGTTTCCGCTGATGGAAAGGTGGTCCGAGAGAGCCAATAATCCCAATATTTACATAGATTGCACTCTAAGCTGAACTAAAGGCAGTGACTGGGTAGGACACCAGCTACAATGTGACTCATCCATCTCCAGCATGCAGAATCAGCAATTGAGAAATCCTAGGATGTGCTGGGATGTGTAGTTCATCAACATCTGGAGGGCCGGTGTTGCCCAGCCCTGATCTAGAGGAATCCTGGAAGTGTCACGAGTAAGATAATACGTAGCAACTGTAGATCTTATAAAAATGTATCTGTCAGTAATAGCTGCCTTGCTGGATCTAAATGCAACTGATGACCCAAAATGTCCATCACATCTCTGGCATTAAAAGTGTTTTGCCTGCGTGCCTCCCAGCATATACGGGTAAGGGGTGGGGTAGGGAGAATGCTCAGAGGTTCTAGCCTATATTACATCTACATGTTATGTAATATAGTGAGGAGTATTTATTGCAAGATACGATCCATGGAATTCACTGTCAAGTGCTTGCCTGACTCATCCATCAATAGAGGAAAATTAGTTAAAATAAAATGTTGTGTCTTTACTGACATCACCCTACATACATCTATGCCATACATTCTTCCACTCAGTCCTGAGGACTCCAAACACTTCCAGGTCTTATCACAGAATAACAAGTAACTGATGGGTAGATTTATTAAGCTCGGTGAAGTGATAAAGTGTCTGGTTTTTATCACCGGCAGCTCCTACCTGTCATTTTTCAAACCAAGCCTGTAACTTCACACTTAGGAGCTGATTGGCCGGTGATAAAAACCAGACAGTTTATGACTTCACCAAGCTTAATAAATCTACCCCTGATTATCTATAACTGTGGATCTTTTAATGTGTCAATAAGTAATGGACACACCTGTATACATGCTAGATGTCTTCTTAAATGTGAACGTTTCGGGGTACTTTGGACCTATTATCTATGCTACTACAGCCTACATCGCATCTCCACATATGCACAATCCTCCACAATGATGAACCACTACTTACATCATAAGCACTGATTGGAGAAATATCAGACTCAGCATTCAAGTTCACAAATGATTTCAGCATGCCTGCCACTGCTCTGCCGGGCCCCAACTGCCAAAGCTGCTTATGGGCTGCAGCCGGTCTTCCCAATGCATTCAATAACTATCACCACAATTTCCCTCTGCGAGCACAGTGGTCATAGACACTACTTGAAAACAAGAGATCTGCTGGTCCCCTGGTTCAAATCCAAGTATCAGTTTATTGTGACCTTGAAGAAGGTACAAATTCATCCCATATTCCAAAAACTAGATTTTAAGCTTGGTTGGGCACAGAAGCTCTATATGGAAAAAAAAATCTTGGTGTGCAGCATTGCGTGAAATTGTATGCAATAAATACATATTAATGAAAATTTAAAAAAATAAAATGAAAACATTTTTACTCACAGCAACAGATTTCTGCTGAGCGAATACTACTGCAAAAGCATGAAACATACAATGTTTAGATCACTTCTATCATTTTCCAACTTTTAACATTTTAAAAACATTTAACAACATGCGACATAGAATTGTGCTGAGGTAAAGCTGAGGATCTGTTTCCCTAGTAAGATTTCCGCTCAAACTAAGAAGTTGTATTTCTGCTTCTGTTTTTACTTTAGTTAAGATACTGGTTTCTAATTATTCCTTATGTGCTTTTTACAGTTTTACTTTTTAATTAAAATGAGTCTCACATAGTAAGATGTATGCTAATCTGGCTCCTAAATCTGCAGCCCTCAGCTTTACAAGCAGAGGCTGTAAAGCTTTCGATAAGATGAGGGTAAAGAGCAAGGTGCAAGTCCCTCAGTGATAACCTCCTGACTCTAACATTATAGGTCTTTCGGCTGAAATTGAGTTCTACATCTTACTTGATCAGTTATTGTCACCAATGAGTAATGGATGCTCCCTGTCTGTGTCCCAGAGTGTAAGATCTAGTCCATCAGACCATCAGCAGGCACAGCTGTGGGCCACAGGGGCAGACAGATAAAGAGTAATGTGTTAAAGTTACAAGACCACCAGTGACTGAATAGACTCGCTAAAGCCACACTGAATAACTACTAGCCTGTAAATGTTACTTGTACCAGTTAAAAAGCCCATTAATCAAATTGTGTTCTTGTGCCAATGAAGGTAATGCGATAAAACATCAAGGCAAATAACACTCAAAATGAAAAAAAAAAAGTTTATGTGTCGTACATGAGGAATGCTTTGCAATAACTAATTAACAAGTATATGGGGAATTAAGGAAAATTGGATATTTTGCTGCTTTACATACAATGTGGCTTGAAGAAAAGAATTAATTTTGCTGATTTAAAAGACATTTTAATGGCATTAAATCTTTTGACAGAAAGCAATGCAAATTAAAAAATAAAAATGTAAATGTTTTCATTACTGAAGTTCATTTGCAAACTAGCTTTGGAATATGAATTCATTGCGGGTAATGCACACTTTGACACATTGAGCTGGCTTGGTCACAAATACTATATAAACTAGTGTATGGAACAAAAATATTGAATTTTGCTTTTATGGTGTACTTGTTTCTTACATAGCTGTGAAATTGTATGCTGTGCTATTGATATATTATATAATCAAACATAAAGCAATTCACTGTTGATGAACGCTATGACTCATTTTCAGTACCATAGGATTGATTAGAATTAGTAAAAGGTAATCAAAGGCAATACTTACTTTTTGATCTTGGATAGTTTTGAATTATATGAGATATTTCTGTGTGCATTGGTCTAGATTCAATGTCATTGGACTTTGTTCTAATATAAGACAGTTGGAGGCTATGCACAAATAGAGCTGGTTTATTTTAAAATAATGTTGCAAAGTGGTGAATTCCAAAGGGTGAAGTAGGTGCCAGATGGAGGGTCTGAATCAGAAGGGAAAGTAGTAACATGTTCAGTAGCTAATTTGCTCTGAGGGTAATTGCAAAAATATGCTTATGATTAAGCTGTTGTCTTGCGCACAAGACCCCCACTGCCAGCATCTTACATCTGCTGCTGCCGTACATAAGCAGAAACATTGGGAACATCGGGCATACATCAATTGCACCAATAGACCATTTAACAACCCTATGTTGTCTCAGACTGAGTGGCTGTCCTTACACTGCAAGCAAAATCACATGACTAGGGCACATCCATAAAACGGTCCAGACACGGTCATTTCATTGCATCCGACATTGACATTGCTTGCACTACTGAATTATAGCGAAGTCACAATAACTCTACCGCCTAAAGGGTACTGTAGGAGAGTAGCAATAAGCGCAAACAGCAAAAAATATTAATTTTCTATCACTTTTCTGCTCTGCAATCACATGGCTGAATGTGAGTGGATAAATGAGACACATGCTAGGCCAGATGGCTCATGGGAGAGTATTTCATTTACCCTGTTTGCTCATTATAGAACAATGGCAGGTTTGTACAAATGGAAATCTTCTCTGCTTTTCTCCTCCAGTAAGTCTTAGTTTACAGTGGGCCTTATTTTGGTTCATTCTTTCTGACAAAATCCTTCTTAGATGGACAAAACCATGTACACTGCAGGGGGGCAGATGTAACATGTGCAGAGAGAATTAGATTTGGGTGAGTAATTTTGTTTCTGTGCAGGGAAAATACTGACTGCTTTATTTTTACACTGCAATATAGATCTCACTTTGAAGTAAAACCCCACCCAAATCTAATTCTCTCTGCACATGTTACATCCGCCCCACCTGCAGTGCACATGGTTTTGCCCATCTAAGAAGGATTTTGTCAGAAAGAATGAACCAAAATAAGGCCCAGTATGACATAACTAAAGATGTGCAGGTTCAGTTGCACTCAGATTTCTTCGGTTCACAAATTGGGATCAAATTGGCTATCGGTTGTCACATGTTTTGGATAGCCAATAGGATTCTGATTTGAGAACCAAGTAAAACCGAGTGAGACCAAGCCCTCACAACTCTAGTCATAACTCCATTTGGTGTTTACTGTTGCTTTATGTATAGGGAAGCATCTCCGGAAGCATCTCTTTCCCATACTTGAGCAACTGAAAGGTAAATTAGCCAAAAACAGGGAGACTGAAAAACAAATCAGAATAATGAATAGCCCTTTTTATAGTGCCATTACATTTTCCAAGCATCCAATAACTATAAGTAACCAAGTAATTTTCTACCTATTGTAACTGGCTGCATTTCCTTCATGTGTAAGGCCCCAAATAACCAGCAATCAGCAGCCTACCAGAGCACTGAATAGCCTTATGCCGGCCCCAGCCCCTACGAGCATGATGTCATAATGTTGCAGAGGTGATGGATACAGCTGGCACTGTCTGGAGAAATTTCAGAATGCTCTGATTGGCTGCACAGGATGGCTTCCTGGACACTCCTACTGGCACTGCAGGGCTGCACACAATTCACCCACTTTTTCAATACTTACCATCCGGAGTCCCCCATTGGCAGCAGCAGTGCTAAAGAAACACAGTAAGGTTGAAAAAAGCCATTAGTCCATTAATTTCAACCTATATTGGATCTCTTGTGGTGCCCAGCTTATATTTGTAAATGACACAAATGAAGTAACTACCAATCTGTTTCAAACCAGAATCCTCGATGACCCAAAATGATAGTCCTGTTCTCTCTGGGTCCACTACTATACATTAAAATAAATGGTTATTAACCTGTATATTTTTTTCTGCAAAAAAAATTGTCTAACCCTTTCTTAAACATATCAGTTGAATCAGCCAACAGGAAAATGGAATTTTATCTGGCATTTTGTTCATGGTCAGTAGGAAAATCACTGGGAAAATGGCCATTGTGCCAGGGTCTCCTAGTTACCATAGTGCCATATTATTACTATTCTAGCTAGAGAGAAGAGGCATGGATGGAGACTGCTCAAATGAAGATTTTAACACAATGATGTGCCCTGACCCTAAGGCGGTTATTCTAGTTCACTCGGAAAGGCACAATCACTCTCTAATGGACAAAACCGTATGCACTGCAGGTGGGGCTGATGTAACATGTGCAGAGAGACTTAGATTTGGGTGTTTTATTGTTTCTGTGCAGGGAAAATACTGTCTGCTTTATTTTTACACTGCAATATAGATATCAGTTTGAAGTACACCCTCCACCCAAATCTAACTCTCTTTGCACATGTTACATCAGCCCCTCCTGCAGTGCATATGGTTTTGTCCATTAGAGAGAGATTGTGCCTTTCCGAGTGAACTAGAATAACCCCCTAAAAGAAGATAATTTCAGAGGAAATGTGAGAAAATATTTTTAATAGAAAGGGTAATGGACAAGGGGAGTAGCCCCATATTAGAAGTAGTAGCGCAATTTAAATGCTTGGGACATAAGGATAGCTTTACAAAGATCTAAGGATCAAATTGGTTTTGAGGTTAATATAATGTTAAAACAGGGGTGGACTAGATTTGCCAAGTAGTTGTTATCTGCTGTCAAATTCTAGGTTTCTTTGTTAGTGCCTCTCTGCTGCTCAGTTCTGACATTGCATTCAGGTCTGACAATGATGAATTATAAACTCCTAGACCATCCTGATGCAAACAAAATTGTTAATTATCCTAAAGAATAAATTATACTGGTCAGTGATGTCCAAAATGGCTGCTCTTAGGCTGCTGGTTGAGAAGAATAGTAGCTGATTTGCTGATATGCACTGGGAACTGTAGTCTTTATAAAGAGTTTAGAAGACTGCAAGTGACTAATCTACAAATTTCATAATGGTTTCTGTGGGTGCAGATTTTATCATTCTGTTTCATCTGAAATAATTATTAAATCTAATTCCGGATTTGTTTCACTAGAAAGGGATTTGTTTCACTAGAAAAGTCAGGAAAGTGCATTGCAAACAGCTGTTTCATGACAGTGAAGATAGTCAATTATTGATCCATGAAGCCCTGGTTAGCCAATAGTCATTGCTGTAGTAGTGTTGCTCAGAGATAACACCTATACCCATAACACATAGGGTAAAATGTAATAAGATGTGTATTCTACTTCACATGTGGATTCTATGGGCAACCAATCAGAATCTACTTCTTATTTATTTAGCACCCTCTAGAGGAGAGTAGACAGGATCTGATTGGTTGCCCATAGCAACATCACATGACAAGTAGAATACACATCCTAGTATATTTCCCCCATATTGTACATAAGGGTAACCCGAAGATTCCAATTTAAAGATAGGTACTCTTTACCTAGAAGGGCGCCCACGATCTTGATCTTGGGCATCGCAAGGTAAAAAATCACGTCGGTCGCATCGCATGCGACCAATAAATCGCATGCGATGCGACCGACGCGATTTCCCATAGGGAACAATGTTAAATGTCCCAATTGACCCGATTTGACATAGGGAACAATGTTAAATGGCCCACAGAGGCCAAATAGGCACCCTGAAGTGTGAAATGGCCCCCCCAATTGTTAACGCCACCCCACGATCAACGTGAACCCGAAGCGTGGCGAGCGTGCCCGCAAGGGGCGGCGGTACGCGTCCTACGACCTTTTCATACCCCCACTATCCACGTCGGCGTGGAGTTGAGAATAGAAAGTGTGGCGAGCGCAGTGTCTCGCTCACTCTCTCTCACTCTCTCTATATCTCTCTCTTTTTCTCTCTGTCTCCTAACTTGTCACCTTCTGTGTATCAGCCAACTCTTTCTGGATTATAAAGTGTTTCCTAAAACTCAATACTCCTTCACCCACCCCACCCAATCACTGCAAGCCTCTTCCTCTCTGTTGACAATATCTCAAACTCCTCTGTTCCCCAAGTGTTTGGTCTAGGCAGCACTGTGTGGCTGTGCACAATACCAAACATTTTTGAATAAGGCCTAGAAAGTAAATTCAACTGGGGCAGGCACTGCTTTTAATTACTAAATATTCTCTCTTAAGTGCTGTGGAGCATGTTAGTGATATATAAAAAACTGTTACTACCCATGTATAATCAAATTAAATATATAAAATGTTGATTCTCTTATGAAGGGATGAATGAAAATATCACTAGATTTCACTAAAGGTGCTGGTAAATGGATTAAATAGCATTTAGCATGTGCTGAAGGGGTTGTCTCATCTCATCAGTAATTAACAAAACCCGTACCTCCAAATTTTGTTTTCTTAAATTCGGGACCTGCCACGCCTTTGGCATGGCTTTCTCAAAATTGGGGCAGAGCTACTGGGTGAGTTGAGGGGATTTGGTCTACTACCCCTTTTTTATCACTCCGAGCAACACTGTGACTGACCCGTGGGAGGGACAGTGGGACAGTTACCAATTAGCGGGACTGTCTGTTTTAATCGGGAGAGTTGTGAGGTACAGTATGAAAATCTGATCAACTAATATTGCTGCGGTACTGATTACATTATCTATAGATGGCAAGTGCAATATTGTGAAGCTTCCCAGGCACTGCCAGGTCTCTGCGGGTGAAACTGTAATGTTCATGCACAGGCTAGCCTTTATGCACTGTATGTATTATAAAACACCTGTTGCCGGCAGTACTATCCTACCAACATCAGAGCAGAAGACATTGCTGAGAGGTGATGATGCTGGGTCTTTTTCCTGAGGGATAAGCAATCTAAAATACCAAAGGCATACTTGTTAGTATCACTATGATGCTAAATGAAGTATGCCTCTGGTAATATGGCTTGTTAATTAATCAGGCTCAAAATATGCAAAATGTATAAAAAAACAAATACAGTATAAGCAATATAACATAAACTAAACAAGAAAAAAAACAATGTTTTGTTACAATTTTTTGTACTGTATATATCTCATTTATCAGGATTGATTTTATGTATAATCACGACTGATTGTTTTCATTTGATATTCTTTTTTTGCCATTTCTATTAAAATGTCTGAATGTTTGCTACCACAGCGCTGTGTTGTTTTTGTGATTCATCATGAATAAGAATGTATATTAAGAATACAAATACTGTAAAGTTGTGTACACACAGTGCGATTTTGGCTTACAATTTTGACTATGTAGTAAAATCGTATAAAAAGTTAGATAAAATCTCACAGTGTTTCCTTTGCTTGCGTTACTGATGTGCGGCTCCGTAAGGACGATATCACATGGATAAAAAGGGTGTACAGGCAAGGCAATTTTGACTCTGTTGCTTGTAATGTATTTGGCTATAGACCAAGTAGCATATACTCAGAATATCAAGTGAAGATAGTCAAGATTGCATGGTTCTGGGTTCTGAGAAGTTCAAGGGAAAATACATAGACAATATCCTCCATAGCCAAAATCGCACCTTGTGTACACAGCTTAACAGTGTTTCATTTTGAATTATACATTTTTATTAATTTGAGTAAAAGATTAACATTTCAGTATTTACACTTTCAGTGTACAATACATTATTATGCCATCAGAGATCTTTCTGGCCTCTTGACAAGTATACAAGTAGCCCAATCCCCCAATGACACATGGCATGGCATTATGGATGGAATGACCCTTAAATGACATTCGAGACCACTCCAGGGTTTTGCTACTCATCAGCCCAATAATTACTGTAGCTCCAATAGGATTTGCTAAATTTGCTGTGATGGCCCAAAAAATACATATTTGTTGGGTCTTATTAAGAAATCATGCATTCCTTAATAAAATATTGTGCTAAAACTCTACCCCCATACTGTATCTCCAATGAATATTTTTTCTTTCCATCTATGAAAACATAAACCATTGGTGTTACTGCTTCTGGCTGTATTCTCACAGTTTTGCTGTTATTATAAAGTCTCCAAATAAAATGAGTGTAAAACAGGTTACTATTACTGTATCTCTATCTATCTATATATCCATCTATCTATCTATCTATCTATCTATCTATCTATCTATCTATCTATCTATCTATCTATCTATCTATCTATCCATACAGTATATATATATTGCTAATATATCTAGCTAAATATCTACATGTAAAATGCTGCAACCCTGCAACAACGATGCTTAATGTATATAAAACAATATAATAGAAATATTATTTTTCAACATTTTTCAGAAACAGTATGTAAACACAAATAAGATCAGAAAAGGGCAGTTTCCTGAAAAATAAAGTATAGTAAGGTTATTTCTCTCCAAAGCATTTAGCCGCATGTATAAAACATAGATAATGTCTTTCAAAATGTGCATTTACGTAAAAAAAGTTTTCTGAATTTAAGAGGCAAGTATCCATTTCTGCCTAACTACTGTATCGCACGGTTATGCATTCCCCAAAGTGTATCCCATCTGCTTTTGGGAGCTCTCTCTGCAATACGCAGTGATTGCTGGATAAGCACACCATTTTCCTGTCAATACTTTCCTATTAGCCTCCTGGATCTATACATCATCGTCTTGCTGGCCTGCAGTTTGCTTATCTTTGTCTCTTAGACTGCCTTTGATTTATCTAACACACGGGTTAATGATGAGGCATGGAGCCCAGGGTGGTTCCAAGGATAATGCACTCTTGTATAAAAATGCTTAAAGAAGGATCAAGTGATAATCCATTCTAGACTAAAAGGCCCAGCTCTTTAACAAATGTTGTATTTCTTAATCTCAACTATAGTAGTTCCCCTTAAGCTAATATTACTAGTAACCCCAGACATATGATACACATACATTATAGCACTATTCATAAACTCTAAAGAAACAACTTAATAACTGTAAATAAAATTGTGACTGTAATTATACGTCATTACCCTCATGTAAAGTAAAAATAAGATAAGAAAATGAACATATTATTTAGGTATCAAATGACGGTACATCTGATACTGTATAAACCACAGGCTAAAAATACAATATTCATACTCATGTCAAATGGGTGAAATTAAGTAATTTGACATTTTTTAGATTACTTTAGGGGCTGATTCTGACCCATTCATACGAGTCAGAATTCGGCCCCGTTTTAGATGGTGGGGGGTCTGCACCTGCGCATATTTGCACATGTGCAGACCCCCTGTGTGAATGCCTTCGGTGAGTATCAGGGGAATGCCCAGCATTTTATGGGTGTCCCTGCACGTTGCCTGCTCGGGACAGGAAGCTGACATCACATGACATCCGCGCATGCCCCATTTATGGCGATCAGCGTAAGAAATAAAAGTCAAAGGGGAGAATAATCATTCGGGTCGGTGTCCAGCGAAGGATTTCTTGCTCCTTCGGGCACATGTGAGGGGATGTATTCTCGTACACATCTGCTTGCATGCTAGCGAGGGAATACGGGTGGTGCTGGCAGCGGGGGGAAGAGGCCGGGCGTTTCATGGGGTGGCTGGCGGCCCTTAATGTAAATGTTTGATTTTTTCTACATCATGTTACAGACTTCATTCAGAGTGACAGTACCTGCAAGTCCGAGATGTATGCTACCGCATTGCATGTTTGAAAATATATGAAATATGAATCACAGAAATTTCACATTAATAATATCAGACTTTTGTACACATAAGGTTGAAGCAGAGTAGTGCTGCCCATACATATGTGCGATCAGATGTGATGCAACATTGCAATGCAGTCCCATCGCATCTGATTGTATCAAGTGGTGCCCAGTGCAGCACCCGATGTCGCATGCCATCCTGCGATGGACATCGGTGCTGGAAGAGGGGTGCTGTGGGGCTGTGTAGGCAGGGACCGGAGCTGGGGACCATAGCGGTGGAGCTTTCAGGCGGCGGGACTTGTCAGCAGCAGCATTGACTTTGAAACACTGGGACGGCCCTCTGATTGGCTGAGAGAGCTCTCTCTCAGCGGTCTCAGCCAATCAGAGGGCCAGTGTTTCAAAGTCATCTGCTGCCGCTGCCGAGTCCCGCCGCCTGAAAGCTCTACCACTCCGGTCCCTGTTACACAGCCGCCATGCCTCCCCTGCTGCTGCTGAGTCCCTTAAGGTTAAAACCACATGCGATTGCTCATGCAATTCGATAAATATTATGTGCAGCTCATAATATCTATCGATGTGACATTCGATGGCGTGCCTGCGCATTGCGTCGAATGTCAGCTTAAAAATGCATGCAATCATTCGATTTATGGCCAGATGTGACCAAAATCAAATGATTGCATTCGATATCTCACATATGTATGGGCAGCATAGGAATTGGCCTATTGCAAAATTTGGGTCAAAACTTAAAGAGATTAAGGGTAAATTACAATAGCAAATAATACAGTCATTGTCGCTTATCTTAATGCACATGTGTACTATTGTTGTATGACAATGTATCCTGGCATGTGCATGAGCCAAGGTTTTAGGTATGGACCCCCCCCCCCCCCTCCCTGGTAGGTCAAAGACTGACCCCATCCCACACGGCTACAAAACATAGACAACTCACCTGGGCCACCTAGTCTTTGATGCCAAGTTATAAGACAAAGAATATAGAACAGAATTAGAGAAGAGGATAAATTTGCAACACTTGCAACACTTGTCTGTTATTAGTAATACCCTTTCTTGTTTAATTACTGTTCTATTACTGTCTTACAAAGTATTACTGTATTACAAAATGATAGAGCATAAGGGAATATGCTAGCACTATTTAAGTACAAGTTCATTTAAAAATAATAACACAGGAACAGAGTAACAAGTGAAGAAATAATATAAATAGACATATCTTTGTGGTAAAGGCTGCACTGACTTTTTTTTTTCTCTTTTTCACCCAAAGTAAAGAACCCTACATACTGTAGGTAGCTGTAGAAGAGGCAGCGGTGATGAGAGAAAATCTGTCACCTTGAACAGTGATACTGTAATTGAAACAAGAGAGCAGAGTGGCACATGGATACTAATGACTGTTGCAGCAGGGAACCATGTTGTGAAGTGTGCCATGTCCCTTGTCAGTACTATATTAGGGTGCTAAATTGAGGATTTCCTGAAGGACTTCACTTGAGGACTCCTTGTTTGCACTTCTAGGATTCAGCGGCATAGATGGCAGCTGAATACAGACAGGGCAAAGAGCATCAGAGTGGAGAACAAATGGAGTGGACGCAGTGCTGTGGAATTTACCCCTGTAATTGAATCAGAGATAGTTCTTCAGGAAAGAAGCTATAAAACATTCTGCACTATGTAGAGACATTAAAATGTATGTAGAGTTCTGCAATAATTAAGAAACAGTATAGTGATATGCACTGGTCTCTGAAATGGCATTACAGTGATAGCTGCATAGTATATTGGAGGTAGCTTTAATTAATGCTACAGAGCTTTATACAGGTTGAGTATCCCGTATCCGAGTATCCGTTATGCGAATTATTCCGAAAACCATACATTCCAGAAAGTGACATTTTTTATTTTTTTTTGCTAAAAACTCACTGGGGACATATGTAACTGGCACTATATATGTGCAAGACAATGATTGCTTGGCATTAAAATTCAATATCTGAGATAGTACACAAATTTTGTTTCCGGTTTTGAAACCTTGTTTTTTGAACAAATAAAATATATTTGTGTGTATTTTATGTGGTAATAAAATATATTTGTGTGTATTTTATGTGTTTATACAGCATAAATGCAAGATACTTCAAAATACATCATTGAAATATTAAAATATTCCAAAATACGGAATAATCCGTTATCCAAAATTCTCCTGGTCCCGAGCATTTTGGATACGGGATACTCAACCTGTATATACATCCAGCTACATTGAATGTTTTGCCAACTGCATCCTAACATTAACAATTTAAGTTCTAAAGCTCTGTAACAAGCAGTTACCTATAGCTTAAAAATGAGTTTTATATCAAAGAACAACCTATTGACAATTCAAGTGTAAAGCCGTGAACACACAGAGCCATTGTTCTAAGCGATGTTGACTCCAATCACCCCATGTGCACACAGCCGGTGATAGCGATGCGCGGCCTCACGGCGTTGCTGTCGTCCAGCCAAATAGACACTGCAGGCAAGAATATTTTGACTAAATCCTGCAGTGTCTATTCGTCTGTACACACAAGCTCCAGCCCGTGTGTACACCCTTAATTTATAAGATCCAATTCTACAAAAAATCCACATGTGCACAAAGCTTTGGGCGAAGTACTGGATAGTATATGAATTACGTTTTCTTTTATTATTGCTAAATATGTTTATATTTATTATATTTGCTGGGTGACTAGGATGAGGATTTGGTAACTAGAGTGATATGGTATTCACTTAGGTGTTTAATACATTTGGATTAATGCATTTAAGTCAGTGGTCAGTGGTCTCTTTAATGAATTGCATACTCTATCTCACCTATTTAGTAGGCCATAGGGTTTCCCTGACTGATCCCTGGACCAACTATTCTTTCTACTATTAATATACGAAAATACTTTAGTAGAGGCACAGCCAGAAGAGACCTAGATTGTAAAAAGGGCCAACTGTATTACAGTCATAGGCGTGCGCAGCCCATTTTATTAGGGGGTGTGCGTAGCTCCACCTATTGGGCGTGTCTAACACCACCAATCAGGCGTGTCTTCTGTCATCTATTGGCACTCTCTACAATATAAAAAGTCTCTCAGCCACACCCTAATCTCCTGCCTATTTCAGTTTAAATCTTCTAATTACTCTGTGTAACAGTATATGCAAATACATCATACGTCATAAATATATATGGATGACACAGGTGTGTAGTGATATGACGATGGTCTAGTACAAATAACAATGCAAACACACATATAATTGATTGATGTGCGCTTCTTTAAATTGAATACAGTTCTAAAAAGCAAAAGTCTTTGGTAAAGGAATGCTGGTATTGCTAGCGGCAGAGGTGTTTGTAAGGGTGGGCACAGCTATAGGGGTGCCTGTGCACCCCTAACACTCAATGTGCGCACACCTATGATTACAGTATGTGACCTGTTGGGTAAGGGGAATATAAAATGAATGCTTTTATATATATAGATATATATATATATATATATATATATATATATATATATATATACATATATATATATATATATATACATATATATAGATAGATAGATATATATCTATATCTATCTATATATATATATATATATATATATATATATAGCAACAAATTTGCAGATGGCACTCACAAGGTTAAATAAAGTCTGCACGGCGGCAGCAATAATATGAACAAACAGAATCAACACAGGCTTGTGTCAACGTTTCGGGCAAAGCCCTTTATCAAGACATACGTCTTGATAAAGGGCTTTGCCCGAAACGTTGACACAAGCCTGTGTTGATTCTGTTTGTTCATATTATTGCTGCCGCCGTGCAGACTTTATTTAACCTTGTGAGTGCCATCTGCAAATTTGTTGCTATATTCTTTCCTTTGTGAAATGGAGAGGCACCACAAGTAGCTGAACCTTCGAAACGAGTGCCAGGACCCCCTTGCCCTATATATATATATATATATATATATATATATATATATATATATATATATATAACAACACTGGTGACATCAGGGTCTCAATCCAAACGTCCACAGAGAGGACCAGCACTCCCAGCAATTTTTCAACAATGCACTCTTGTGCGCAATTTATTCAGTAGTTCAGAAAGTACATAAAGCCAATACTCATTGTTCTAGGAGCACAGCGTAGCTGAAGACAGCAGTGGGCAAGTAAGTCATCCACAAGTGCCCTGACGGGCCGTTTCGGTGCATGAGCACCTTCCTCATATGGCAAACGGCCCGTCAGGGCACTTGTGGATGACTTACTTGCCCACTGCTGTCTTCAGCTACGCTGTGCTCCTAGAACGATGAGTATTGGCTTAATGTACTTTCTGAACTACTGAATAAATTGCGCACAAGAGTGCATTGTTGAAAAATTGCTGGGAGTGCTGGTCCTCTCTGTGGATGTTTGGATTGAGACCCTGATGTCACCAGTGTTGTTATATGATAACCTCTGACCCTGCACCCACACTGATGATTGGAAGAGTGTGCGTTCCCTACTGAACTATATATATATATATATATATATATATATAATGCAAAGAATAATAGGTGTCACTCCGGGTCTGTGCAACAGTGAGCAAACTTTACTGTATAACGGTCACCATTACACAGTAAAGTTTGCTCACTGTTATACAGACCCGGAGTGAAGCCTATTATTCTTTGCATTGTATCCGGTGGAACCCCCACAAAGGAGGGCACCTGGGCGCATAGAGCCAGATTTCTGGGAGTGCCGCACACTGACACAGGGGTCTGGCACTTCGTCAATAGGGTTCAACTCCCTGGTTGCCCTACAAACGATAAATATAGTGTAGAGTGTACTGAAGTACTAGGGTGGCACTCACCGGATATTCAAAGAAAATAATTGCAGACCACTTCCCTGCCAGTATGATCTGCAATTGTTTTCTTTGAAAATCCTGTGAGTGCTGCCTAGCACTTCAGGCATGTGGCAATTTCAATAAAAATGAATGCATTTAATACATTAAGTAAATAAAATACAATAAAAATAAGATATAAATAAGATAATTGGGCTGTGGTTGTGCACTAGTTATTGTAACTAGTAACATACCTTAAATAACTGTGCTAGGTGGTGCAGGAGGGTCCCGGGCTCGGGGCGGGCGGGTGGCGTCTGACGTCAAATGTGGGTCAGCTGACCACGGCGCATCCCGCTCTAGCGTTCCCGTTGCTATGGCACCGCTCCGGCGCTTCCCATAGAGCTGCTGTAAGCGTCTGTGTTGCCAAGCAACTAGTTCTGTAATAGCCTGTAATAGCTTGTCACCGATGCATCCCGGGGGGGGAAACCTCCTGTGCAAAAAACAAAGACAGGGTTATATATATATATATATATATATATATATATATATATATATATATATATATATATATATATATATATATATATATATATATATAGAAAGTGGTTTCTCTAAGACAGAGACACAGGCACTCGCCACTTTATCCAAAAACAGTCAGGTTTTTGATAAAATTCAAATATAGTTTATTTTTCAAATAAGCCAGTAGATCAAAGGGATAACATCACCAAACTCCGACGTTTCGGTCCGTAAACAGTGGACCTTTATCAAGGAGCGTTTCAGGTGAGTCTAATAGAGAACATCAAAGCCATAGGTGTGCTGCATGCAAACCAGCATGGAGCAGTGGTGGATACACGTGTAAGACTTTTTCCCGTATGCTGGACTCTGACGTACATAAGCAAATTGCTATTGGGTCATCCAAGAAGGTATATAATAATTTACCCAATAAAGAACTTTTGGCTTTACGTGCATTATCTACTTATAGTGATATTGTGATCCGTCCCGCCGACAAAGGCGGGGCGGTTGTCGTTCAAAATGTTGGTGATTATAGGGCTGAATTACAGCGTCAGTTGTCTGATACTAATGTATATCGGGCCCTCGATTGTGATCCGACGGCATCCTTTAAACAGTGCTTGGAGCAGAGGTTGTCTCTGGCGGTCAATGAGGGGCTGATTGATAGGGAACTTGCATCAGCGTTGGTACCCCAACACCCTGTTGTTCCCCTGATTTATAGCCTAAGTAAGGTTCATAAGAGCTTAGAGCACCCTCCGGGTCGCCCTATCATTGCCGCCCGGGGGTCCCTGTTCCAGAACTGTGCTGTATATATCGATACATTATTGCAACCGTGTATTGTTAACTATGAACATCATCTGGTTGATACCCCACCTCATTTTTGAATAAGCTTGCTGCCATTGTTGATATTCCTCCTGACTGCATGTTATGCAGCATCGATATTAGCAGCTTGTACACGGTAATACCAAATGATGGTGATATACAAGCCGTACGTGACCTTATTACTGGGCACCCTGCCTACAAGGGACCCGATGTTTCTCTGATTTGTGACCTTTTGTTGATTTTGACGTCCAATTATTTTCTGTTTGATAAAAAGTTCTTCCTCCAGGTGTCTGGGTGTGCCATGGGGTCCAATGTGGCCCCATCGTACGCCAACACCTATATGATGTGTGCCGAACGAGAGATTTTCTTTGACAATCCCTTGGCTGAGGGATGTGTGAAATTTTTCGTTCGATACATCGATGATGTCTTTTTATTGTGGTCTGGGGGTAAAGAACGATTTATTCATTTCATCGATAGTCACAACAAATCTGATAGCCCCATTAAGCTCACCTACTGTATTGATGACCAGACAGTCAATTATTTGGATGTTGCTGTCTCTTTAAGAGATAGCATATTTCACACTACTTTATTACAACACTATCTTGCATTCATCCAGCTTTCATCCCAGGCCACTTAAAGATGGATTGCCGTTCTTGCAATTTTTGCGGGCACGGCGAATCTGTAGCAGATGAAGTCATCACTCAGATCAATAAAATGACATCCAAATTTAAGGACAGGGGTTATGCTGTTGGCCTTCTTGAAGCTGCTAAAACCAGAGTTATGGCCATTCCTTGACAACAATTGCTGTTTAAAAAGATCAAGTCGACTGGTCCCAAAAAATTATCTTGGGTGAATCATTTTAATGTGTCTAGTTTGGCCGTTAATAAAACATTCAAAAAATTGTGGCCAATTGTACAATCTGACCCTGAACTTGGCCTTAATTCCACTAGAATCATGCCCTGCTACACTAGGGGGCGGAATATCCGGGACTGGGTGATGCATGCCGACATTTCTCAAAATGTCGACAGTACCGGTGCTTCCTTCCTGGGAAGGAAGAATGATTGCTTTCGCTGCCTCAAATGTACCACTTGCCGCTCATTGGTGGTGGGTGATAGTTTTCACCACCCCTACAGCGGCAAACGGTACCAGATCAGACATAGGGTGACCTGTACCACGAGTCATGTGGTCTATATGATCACCTGTCCATGTGGTCTTAGCTATATCGGTAAAACCGATTGTACCCTGCGGGTACGAATGGCAGCCCATCGCCATGCGATACGGAATGCTATCGCCACTGGACAGAGTGATCAGCTGGTCGCCCGGCATTTTATGTCTGCTGGGCATAGTCTTGCCACATTACGGTACATGATCATCGATCATGAAATTACTGCAAACTGAATCCAGATGGATATTCCATCTGGATACATTAGCACCACGGGGGCTCAATGAATATTTGGGTTTACACTCATTTCTATAGGGTGTCAGCCCCATATGCTGAGCCTGCCATGAATGTATAGATATGTGCATTCTGATACTTTTCTGTAGATGGTTTGTATCATGTACTTGTATTTTTCTTTATATTATGCTTTCTGTCAGTTGCCTGTGTATCAGTAACTATTTTGGTACTTGTTTCCTAGCACGGCCACACCGATATCAATCTTGAGAGTCTTGAGCATCGCGTCGCATCGGTGGTTTTTTGGTAAGGTAACGATGCTCCCGACCGATAAGATACCCCCGATATAGTTATGTACTCACGATGTATTTTTTTTGCGTCGTTATTCATATCGGCATCTTGTTGATTGAGTCGGGGCCCTTTAAATTGTGTACCCCCGACCGACGCGATACTACCGATTTACTTATTTTCTCACGATCTTTGTATTAAATCGCGTCGGTCGCGTCGCATGTTTAAGGAAAACACCCCGATGCTCACGATGCACACGATTTTCATCTGTCCCATTGGCCCAACGATTTTCCCGCTGTTTAGGCCCTTTTTAATAGGCCCAATTAATCTATATAGTCCATCCCCCTATAAAATCTACCTAGTAACATATGTTTTAATGTGTTGGAATGTGTGTTTCTATGTCAATATGAAATCTTCCCTCTGTAATCTGCTCAGTTACAGCGTCAATGTCAATATTTACTGTGATAGTCCGGCCCCTTACTTTGACAGCCCCTTCTGTTATTATTTCCCCTACTGCCTTTGTGGGTTTGTCTCGGTAGGAGTGAGACGTGTATTCAGTTGCTAGTGATTTCTTGGACGATTGATCCTTTGCTGGTGATATCTCCCTGATTGATCTTGTGCTTTGAATACCATTTGCTGTTGATCCTGAGCCTTGTGCTGCGGATTGCTGTTCATCGAGTGGATTATTGCTGATCCTGATTATTCTGCGATTGACTTCTGATTGATTTCTGCTGATCCTGACCCTGAGCCGTGCTGATCTTTAGTCCTGAGCTGTGGATTGGTCTGCTGTGGAGTGCTCTGTGGGTGATTTCAAGACCTCTGAGATGGCTGAGGTGAATATGTTCTCACTGCCTACAAGTGAGGAGGAGGCAGTGGCGTTTCTGCAGCGCCATCATCTGCTGCCATCAGAGGCTACGTGCGACAATGGTCATCCGATGCGGCTGAATTTGAAGGAGACCATGTGGCGCTGTAACGTGAGGGACTGCCGTTTGAAGAGGAGTCTGAGAGCAGGACTGTTCTTTCCTGGCTGTCGTTTGCCTTTCTCTACGCTGGTCCGCTTCATATTTTCCTGGGTGCAGGAATTTACCAGCATTGACTACTGCGAGAAGAATTTGTCCCTCTCTAAGAAGACGGCTGTCCTGTACAATAAGTACATGAGGGAGGCCTGCCTGCTGGACCTCATGGCGCAGCCGCAGCGCCGGATTGGAGGTCCCGGCATGATCGTCGAGGTGGATGAGACCCTCTTTGTCAAAAGGCAGGCAAATGTTGGCCGAGTTTTGCCTCAGCAATGGGTCTTTGGTGGCATATGCAGAGAAACTGGCCAGTGTTTCGCCACCAAGGTTGCCACTCGGGATGCCAACACCCTCATGGAAGCTATCCTGCAGTTTGTGGAGCCGGGCTCTCATGTGTACACTGATTGCTGGAGAGCATACAGTACGGCCCAGCTGAATGCTGCAGGATATGAACATGCCCAGGTGAATCACCGTTATAACTTTGTAGACCCTACAACAGGGGTTCATACCCAGAATGTTGAACGGATGTGGGGGGCATGTAAGTGGCGGAATAAACGCCACAGGGGCACCGCCAGGCATATGCTCCAGAGCTATCTGGAAGAATTCATGTGGCGGAAGAGCCTGGGACAAGAGAACCCTTTTGCCCGCATACTAATTGCCCTGACTTTATTGCCCAAGGACTCTTGAGATTTACCCCCATTTCTGTTTCCCCCATTAATGCTCATGTCATATGTTTTGTTTGCCATTGATTATATACAGTTTTTATATTTTCATTTCAAAAGTAAATTTTCAAAAATGCTTTTAAAACACTTGTGTTTCTTGTCTCAGGTGAATGATTTGTGATGGATGAATGCTATGGAGTCACACCACCACTATCCAAATAATTTTTGGAGCGCGGTGAGTGTAGTGGAGCACTAAGTCAAAATCGTGGTAAGCGCAGCAAACCCCAAGAAGCCTGTGTGGGTTATTAACATTATAATTTTCATAGGCTTCTGGGGCTTGGGGCCCTCACCATGGTTTGGACACAGAGAACCACTTTTTTTAAGCATACTAAGCATGATCAACTTGAAGTTGACATGTTTAGTCGACATGTCGACATGATACACATGTTGACATGTTTAAAAGCATATCGCGTCGGCCGCAATGTACTGTGAGCTTAACAGCTCAATGCTGCCGACCGACGTGACATGTACTTGATTAAGCACTGTATAGTGCTTAATGAAGATCTTAACATGTCCGTCGCGTCGGGGCCGTTTTACAACGGCTCCGACCGACGCGACCGATCAGTATAAGCACTATACAGTGCTTAATACTGTTCTTAACATGTCCGTCGCGTCGGGAGCATTTTACAATGGCTCCGACCGACGCGACCGATAAGTATAAGCACTATACAGTGCTTAATACTGTTCTTAACATGTCCGTCGCGTCGGGAGCATTTTACAATGGCTCCGACCGACGCGACCGATCAATTGCGAAGTAACTCCCTGTATTACGCGCTACACCGTCAATATACAAAGAAATATCGCGTCGGTCGGTCTTATGCATTGTCGTGAGCGTAACATCACCGCCCGACCGACGCGATTTTTCTGCCTGCCGGAAAAAAAGCGCCAAAAGCACTCTGGGGAAGGACATCAGCAGCCATTTTGATGGTAATCAGTGAGCACTACGCAGCAGCTGTGTCTGTCTCCCTGCCCCTGCATAAAACAGTAAGTAGATTTACAGACTTACTGAGCATAGGTGGGCCTTTGGGTTTGTGAACAATATATACAGGCTTAGGAGGGTGGGGGTGGGGTGGGGGGGGGGATTTGGAGGGGTAGGGGCGCTTACTGTGGTTATACATGTGTCCTTCATATATCATTTGTTTGAGGATTAGGGGTTTATCATTGGCTGTATAGAGTGGATAATGCTTATGTTCAAGGGGTAGTGCTTATCTAAATAGCTATAAAGTGTTTATGTGCAGTAGTTTATGAAGTGTATGACTTTAGTGTCATGGCAATAATGATAATATGGATAACACAGGTTTATGTGCAGAGAATATCATGTGCCTGGAAATGATGTACTGTGTGTTATAATACATACAAAATAGTCTGTTGTTTCTGATAGTAATGCATGGTGACATAGACTGTAATGATTTCTTGGTACATATTTGTTAAATAGAGCAGTTTGAGGTGTGTTGTGCTTGTTATTGAAATGGTGCAGCAGGCAGTATGCTGTGTCTACTTTATAGTAATGTGCATGTAAAGTGGTTGGTAATTGAAGTGTGAAATGGACCCCACAATTGTTAACACCACCCCCACTATCCACGTGAACCCGAAGCGTGGCGAGCGCAGCGAGCCCCGCGAGGGGCGGCGGTACGCGTCCTCCGACCTTTTCATGCCCTACTATCCACGTCGGCGTGGAGTTGAGAATATAATAGTGTGGCGAGCGCAGCGAGCCACCGAGCCCGAAGCGTGGCGAGCGCAGCGAGCCCCGCGAGGGGACGCGGATACCTTCACAGGTAAGCGCGTCCCCTGGCGGGCTTCACAGGTGTCCGTGGTGATGTGGACACCTGTGAAGCCCGTGAAGAGACGCGCTTACCTGTGAAGGTATCCGCGTCCCCTCGCGGGGCTCGCTGCGCTCGCCACGCTTCGGGCTCGGTGGCTCGCTGCGCTCGCCACACTATTATATTCTCAACTCCACGCCGACGTGGATAGTAGGGCATGAAAAGGTCGGAGGACGCGTACCGCCGCCCCTCGCGGGGCTCGCTGCGCTCGCCACGCTTCGGGTTCACGTGGATAGTGGGGGTGGATTTGTATGTCATTCCAGTTTGATTATTGATTTTTTTTTATCTGTTTTGTGGAATTGCAGTTGCGGTTATCGGTGAATTAACACCTGAAAGGAATCTAATTCCATTTTTGCAGAGAATAATGTGAGTTGTGCTTAAATTGTGCTTCTAATTAATTTGTTAATGTACCCAAAATGACTTTTTTTCACAGTGTACCAGCCCCACTATCCACGTGAACCCGAAGCGTGGCGAGCGCAGCGAGCCCCGCGAGTGGCGGCGGTACGCGTCCTCCGACCTTTTCATGCCCTACTATCCACGTCGGCGTGGAGTTGAGAATATAATAGTGTGGCGAGCGCAGCGAGCCACCGAGCCCGAAGCGTGGCGAGCGCAGCGAGCCCCGCGAGGGGACGCGGATACCTTCACAGGTAAGCGCGTCCCCTCGCGGGCTTCACAGGTGTCCGTGGTGATGTGGACACCTGTGAAGCCCGCGAAGAGACGCGCTTACCTGTGAAGGTATCCGCGTCCCCTCGCGGGGCTCGCTGCGCTCGCCACGCTTCGGGCTCGGTGGCTCGCTGCGCTCGCCACACTATTATATTCTCAACTCCACGCCGACGTGGATAGTAGGGCATGAAAAGGTCGGAGGACGCGTACCGCCGCCCCTCGCGGGGCTCGCTGCGCTCGCCACGCTTCGGGTTCACGTGGATAGTGGGGGTGGATTTGTATGTCATTCCAGTTTGATTATTGATGTTTTTTTTATCTGTTTTGTGGAATTGCAGTTGCGGTTATCGGTGAATTAACACCTGAAAGGAATCTAATTCCATTTTTGCAGAGAATAATGTGAGTTGTGCTTAAATTGTGCTTCTAATTAATTTGTTAATGTACCCAAAATGACTTTTTTTCACAGTGTACCAGCCCCACTATCCACGTGAACCCGAAGCGTGGCGAGCGCAGCGAGCCCCGCGAGGGGCGGCGGTACGCGTCCTCCGACCTTTTCATGCCCTACTATCCACGTCGGCGTGGAGTTGAGAATATAATAGTGTGGCGAGCGCAGCGAGCCACCGAGCCCGAAGCGTGGCGAGCGCAGCGAGCCCCGCGAGGGGACGCGGATACCTTCACAGGTAAGCGCGTCCCCTGGCGGGCTTCACAGGTGTCCGTGGTGATGTGAACACCTGTGAAGCCCGTGAAGAGACGCGCTTACCTGTGAAGGTATCCGCGTCCCCTCGCGGGGCTCGCTGCGCTCGCCACGCTTCGGGCTCGGTGGCTCGCTGCGCTCGCCACACTATTATATTCTCAACTCCACGCCGACGTGGATAGTAGGGCATGAAAAGGTCGGAGGACGCGTACCGCCGCCCCTCGCGGGGCTCGCTGCGCTCGCCACGCTTCGGGTTCACGTGGATAGTGGGGGTGGATTTGTATGTCATTCCAGTTTGATTATTGATTTTTTTTTATCTGTTTTGTGGAATTGCAGTTGCGGTTATCGGTGAATTAACACCTGAAAGGAATCTAATTCCATTTTTGCAGAGAATAATGTGAGTTGTGCTTAAATTGTGCTTCTAATTAATTTGTTAATGTACCCAAAATGACTTTTTTTCACAGTGTACCAGCCCCACTATCCACGTGAACCCGAAGCGTGGCGAGCGCAGCGAGCCCCGCGAGGGGCGGCGGTACGTGTCCTCCGACCTTTTCATGCCCTACTATCCACGTCGGCGTGGAGTTGAGAATATAATAGTGTGGCGAGCGCAGCGAGCCACCGAGCCCGAAGCGTGGCGAGCGCAGCGAGCCCCGCGAGGGGACGCGGATACCTTCACAGGTAAGCGCGTCCCCTCGCGGGCTTCACAGGTGTCCGTGGTGATGTGGACACCTGTGAAGCCCGCGAAGAGACGCGCTTACCTGTGAAGGTATCCGCGTCCCCTCGCGGGGCTCGCTGCGCTCGCCACGCTTCGGGCTCGGTGTCTCGCTGCGCTCGCCACACTATTATATTCTCAACTCCACGCCGACGTGGATAGTAGGGCATGAAAAGGTCAGAGGACGCGTACCGCCGCCCCTCGCGGGGCTCGCTGCGCTCGCCACGCTTCGGGGTCACGTGGATAGTGGGGGTGGATTTGTATGTCATTCCAGTTTGATTATTGATGTTTTTTTTATCTGTTTTGTGGAATTGCAGTTGCGGTTATCGGTGAATTAACACCTGAAAGGAATCTAATTCCATTTTTGCAGAGAATAATGTGAGTTGTGCTTAAATTGTGCTTCTAATTAATTTGTTAATGTACCCAAAATGACTTTTTTTCACAGTGTACCAGCCCCACTATCCACGTGAACCCGAAGCGTGGCGAGCGCAGCGAGCCCCGCGAGGGGCGGCGGTACGCGTCCTCCGACCTTTTCATGCCCTACTATCCACGTCGGCGTGGAGTTGAGAATATAATAGTGTGGCGAGCGCAGCGAGCCACCGAGCCCGAAGCGTGGCGAGCGCAGCGAGCCCCGCGAGGGGACGCGGATACCTTCACAGGTAAGCGCGTCTCTTCGCGGGCTTCACAGGTGTCCGTGTTGATGTGGACACTTGTGAAGCCCGCGAAGGGATGCGTTTACCTGTGAAGGTATTTGCTTCCCCTCGCGGGGCTCACTGCGCTTGCAACGCTTCGGGTGCGTGTGTATAGTGGAGGGACACAAATATATAATTACTTCTGTTGTCAAATGTGGTGTAAATTGCATTTATTGTATCATATGCTATCAATATCTCAGATAAAAGCTTTTTTTTTTTGCGGTTTCTATTTCAGTTTGATTGTGATTTTTTGGCCCTTTAGGGGAATTAGTTTAAAACTCTTTTTTTTTTTACACCTGCTACTGACTGAGGTAAATATTAGTGGTTTTTTTGTAGTGTGTTAATGAATAACAGTGCAGTGCGTTCATTTTAATAGTGTAAACCTAATTTTTATTTTTTTTTTACAGAATGGCCCGTCAGGTTGATAGAAGCATCATGAAGAAGTTGATCGATCTCTACAAAGAGAATAGATGTCTGTGGCGACAAGATCACATAGATTTTCACAACCAGGCAAAGAGGAATGAGGCCTTTGGGAAGATCTCGGCCTACGCTTTGAGACGTGTCCCTAATGCAGACGTCACGTGGGTCCGAAAGAAGTTCACTAATATGCGGACAGTGCTGGTGAAGGAGCACAATCGGGTCCAGCAGTCGCGATCTTCAGGAACTGACCCTGCAGATGTGTACCAGCCAAAGTTGTGGTACTACGACCGTATGCTCTTTATTGTGGAGGAGCAAGGAAGGAGGGAAGCAGAGGGAACTGCTACGGATGAAGACTCTTCATCCACTGCACAGGAGAGTGCTGACGTAGCAGTTCCCTCTGAGTCGTCGCAGCAGGGTGAGTCGTTGTCGGAGGTGGCGCCTCCTGTGGTGGCGAGCACCTCATCAGCTCCCCCCAGGAGGCGTAGAAGGAGACGGGCGACAAGACCTGCTGCTACCGGCCAGGAATATTGCTGCCCATACAAGGAGGAAGCAGTAAACAATCCCCCAGATGACTGCAAAATGTTCACGAATCATGTCTGCGCAGAAATGCGAAAGTGGAAGGGGTCAACACAACACCACTTTAAGCGTGTGCTGTATGGCCTGATGTTGCAGGCAGCAGAGGATGATATCTGTGCTGACTGCAACGGAACGTCATGCCGCAATGCGCACAGACAGCCACCACGCCCACACCCACATCACCCCCCCATGTTCAGTGCGCCGGTTGCTCCTCCGCCTGCCCCTTACTATGCGCCGGGACCCCCTATGCCACCTCCCACTGATCCCTCGGCTTTGCCTGGTGCTGTGTACTCCGCATTGCGGAATGTGCAGCCCCCCACCCCAGGCGAAGAGCGTTATTCAAATTATTAATTCGGCTAATTTGACTTTTAATTTATAATTTGGCAGCAATGTTCTTGTTTCTCTTCCTTTCTGAGTACTCTACAATAATGAGTTTTTAGTCATGTACTACAATTTTGGTTGGTGAACGTTGCAGTGCGGTCTTCCAGAATTTTGCGATGGCTGTACTAGTTTTGCTCCTTCACTAACCACTGTTCTGCATATTTGTAACTTCTTTTGGATTCATGTGATTGTTTGCATTAGTGGGCACTGTTTTGGAGTGTGCCGTGATCTTCCCACGCCTCATTTCAATTTGCCTGGTTGTGATAGCCAGGCATCTATTCTCTTTGTACTGATCGATCAACTTCTTCTGAGTTTGTATTTTGTGTCTGAAAGACATTCATATTGTTAAAAAAGAAAAAAAAAAAATCAAAAAGAAAAATGACAAAAAATATAAATAAAATGACAGTTATATTGTTAAAAAATACAAAAAAGACACAAAAAAAGACAAAAAAAAAAAAGAAAAAAAACATAATATTTTTATTTATTTATTTTTTTGTATGTTATGTTCTTCAAATTTTTTCCCGTAAAAAACAAAATAAAGGAAAAAAAAAAAAATTTAGTTCAATACGTTACAAAAAAAGAAAACGTAAAAAAAAATCAACTTTTAAATAAAAGTGTTGAAATCTATTATCATGTGTCGTGTCATTTATTATTTCGGGTGTAAATGTGTGTTTAAATTTGAAGCAGCCATGTGAAACCATGAGATGGGTGCTTGCAATAGAAAATATTGCGTCGCTCGCATCAGGGCCATTGAATAATGACATTCAGTGCTCCCGATGGGAACGATAGTTCCGGTGTAGTTTTAAATAGTGTGTAAATTGTAAATGGGTGCTTGCAATAAAAAACATTGCGTCGCTCGCATCAGGGCCATTGAATAATGACATTCAGTGCTCCCGATGGGACCGATAGTTCAGGTGTAGTTTTAAATAGTGTGTAAATTGTAAATGGGTGCTTGCAATAAAAAACATTTCGTCGCTCGCGTCAGGGGCATTGAATACTGACATTCAGTGCTCCCGATGGGACCGATAGTTGAGGTGGAGTTAAAGATAGGGTGCAACTTGTAAATGTGGGTGTAAATGTGGGGTTGTATTGGAAGCAGCCATGTAAAACCATAAAATGGCTGCTTTCGATAAAAGAAAGCTCCCAATGGGACCGATAGTTGAGGTGGAGTTAAAAATAGGGTGCAACTTGTAAATGTGGGTGTAAATGTGGGGTTGTATTGGAAGCAGCCATGTAAAACCATAAAATGGCTGCTTTCGATAAAAGAAAGCTCCCGATGGGACCGATAGTTGAGGTGTAGTTAAAGATAGGGTGCAACTTGTAAATGTGGGTGTAAATGTGGGGTTGTATTGGAAGCAGCCATGTAAAACCATAAAATGGCTGCTTTTGATAAAAAAATCGCGTCGGTCGCGTCGGGGGCATTGAATACTGACATTTAGTGCTCCCGATGGGACCGATATATGTTAAAACACCCGATATCGGTGAATGCTTCAATTATCGCGTCGGTCGCGTCGGGGACAATAAATCCTGTCATTTAGTGCTCCCGATGGGACCGATATCTGGTAATCCACCCGATTTCAGGAAAATCTTCAATTATCGCGTCGGTCGTGTCGCGGTAATTGAAGCATGGTACACGATACACAAGATTGGCAAAAATCAAGAGAATCGCGTCCGTCGGGGGTGATCGCGGCCCTTAAAGTGCACTAAATAAGAGCCGCGACCAATCCCGATTGTGGCCGTGCTAGGAAACAAGTACCACTATTTTCTATCTATTGTCTATCTACACCCTTATGTATTATTGTTTAACTGTATTGTATGACATTGACTGTATCCATGTATACATAGATGGTTATCTTGTATCTGCCTTAGGTGTATTGTTTTTAAACGGGTGTTAGCGTCGACCTGGTTTCCAGGACAACGTGTGGTTGAGGCAGATGATGTCACCAGGTGTGCGCCTGCCTCCCACCGCTGATCCAGGATGCCGGACACACATGCTTTTATGTGGGGATATAAGGTGAGCTTTTTGTAATGTAACATTTGCCTGAAGACGATGTATCATTGAACATCGAAAGGTTGCAGCTCTTGCTTCTGTTTTTTTTTTCCCATTATTTGATATGTGCCGCCGCTACGTTTGCTGTGTTGGGGATTCCGGTCCCAGGGTCTCCTTCGGAAGGCACCACCGTCTATACCTCCTTGTACTGGAGTGCTGCCCTTCTCCAACGTATATATATATATATAAAAATAAATGTGTTGTGGCCGGCTCTCCAACCTAAATACAGCTGCAAGCGATGCCTGGGTGCGCACTTGGAGAACGTGCTAGCGCTCTCAAACTACATATACAGTGAAGCAGTGGCACTTCCCGGACTTCAGAAAAAAAATGACACCAGGCCATTTACTGGATCAACGTTTCAATTGCAGTTATGCAATTTTCATCAGGACAACCAGAAACATATACAATACACAATTTATACTTACATATCAGGAGAACAAACAAACACATGATCCCCGGCCAGCTCCCGCGCCGCCGCGTCCTCCGGGCCCGGTGAAAATTGCATAACTGCATCTGAAAAGTTGATCCAGTAAATGGCCTGGTGTCGTTTTTTTTCTGAAGTCCGGGGAGTGCCACTGCTTTACTGTGTGTGTATATATATATATATATATATATATTCTTATATAGCGCATACATATTCCGCAACGCTTTACAGAGAATATTTGAACATTCACATCAGTCCCTGCCCCAGTGGAGCTTACAATCTATATTCCCTACCACATGAGACACGCACACAGACATACTAGGGTTAACTTTGTTGGGAGCCAATTAGCCTACCAATATGTTTTTGGATTGGGGGAGGAAACCGGAGTACCCAGAGGAAACCCACGCAAGTACGGAAAGAATATACAAATTCTGCACAGTTAGAGCCATGGTGGGAATTGAACAAATGACCTCAGCGCTGTGAGGCAGTATATATATATATACAAAGAATGACCGCACTCTCACCCAAAAAGAACAGCAGTGGGGTGCCCAACCAAAAATGCAGGCCAAAAATGGCTTTCACTCAAAATTAGTCCAAGTATCTGCACGCAAGGAGCAGAAAGGAGAGCACTCTCCAGTCACAAATCAAATTTTGTGAAATCCAAGGTAGTCAATGATCATTTAATAAAGAGTCATCATAATCCAAAAAGGAAAAAAGGGTACAATGTATGACAGCCCCGACGTTTCGGTCCAAATCATGGACCATTATCAAGGAGCCTGTGGCACACAGAAGACATAGGTCATAAACACACTTAGAATAGAACAAAAACTGCATTAAAACAGCGGGGTAAAAGTAAATGCTTACATAGCCATCTGAGGAGTCTGGTAGTCAGCGTCGAAAACAGTCTCTGCCAAGTGGGTCAGGACATAGTCAGCTACCAACTATGTGCAGTCCGGGTCCCGCTATATATACATATGGAGAGGGGTAGAGGTGCACAACGAGCGCGCCCAATTAGCCTGCGTGTCAGGCTGCTGGAACGCACGCTGGCTTCCGGTGAAACCGGTGGCCGGTGCCGGACATAAACAGCTGGGGAGTGATAAAGACAGAGAGATGAAGTATAGGAGCGCAATGTGCCGCAATAAGGCAATATGTCACTGGTTTAAGGTGGGGTGATAAAAGCAAGGGGAGATACTTCTCCCCCTTGCTATTCCCTCTCATCTCCCCTTGCTTTTATCACCCCACCTTAAACCGGTGACATATTGCCTTATTGCGGCACATTGCGCTCCTATACTTCATCTCTCTCTCTTTATCACTCCCCAGCTGTTTATGTCCGGCACCGGCCACCGCTATATACTTTAAGTGCTCGCTCCATATATTAACCTATATACTCCTGTAGGACCGTTATCAGTAATACCTGTACTGTTAAACCTAGACGATTACTTATTTGTTTTTCCCCTTCAGCGCATTTCAATTTACTCATTTATCTGACACACAGCTCCCGGCCACCCGGAAGCTGTGCGTTCCATATTGCGGTCCACTGACCGCGTAACTTCCGGTTTCACCGGAAGCCAGCGTGCGTTCCAGCAGCCTGACATGCAGGCTAATTGGGCACGCTCGTTGTGCACCTCTACCCCTCTCCATATGTATATATAGCGGGACCCGGACTGCACATAGTTGGTAGCCGACTATGTCCTGACCCACTTGGCAGAGACTGTTTTCGACACTGACTACCAGACTCCTCAGATGGCTATGTAAGCATTTACTTTTACCCCGCTGTTTTAATGCACTTTTTGTTCTATTCTAAGTGTGTTTATGACCTATGTCTTCTGTGTGCCACAGGCTCCTTGATAATGGTCCAAGAGCACTTGGTGTTTGGACACAGGAGAGAGCACATCTATAGGAGCTAAAAGGTTTTTTAGAGACCACACTCTCACTCCTGTGACCCTTGAGGAACTTTTTGGAAATTGGAGTATATTCCAGATAATTATATAAGGGGACTACTTTTCAAAGATCTACCCTACACTGTATTCAAATTAAGATTTATTAATGGTATATAAAATTATGAACAGATTATAATTCTTCGAGCTGCAAGTACGGGCAACCGCCCACTGCATAAGGGTCTTTAATAGAATAGAAAGATCCAGGAATTTACTCCTCTACCCATTTGAGCTAAAAAATTTGAGCCTTTTAAACGGATTTTGTACTACTGCAAAATAGCAAGATTTTCCGATAAAAGACCTATTAAGTCAAAAAATTTGAAAAAAATTGAACTTTTAAACGGACCTTGTACTACTGCAAAAATAGCAAGATTTTTTCCGATAAAAGATCCAATAAGATCTGATATTAAATTGTTCACCCCTGATGAAGTCTCACAAAGAGACGAAACGCGTTGGGTAACCTTTGAAAACCATCACGATCTGTAAATCTAAAGAATACGTCTGTATTGGAAAATTTATCTCAAAAACTTGCATTTGCATTTTGTTTTAAATGTTTTAATAAATGTTTTATATTGAAAAATGTTGATGGTAATTGTATCATAAAGGAAAGACTAGAAGTATCTAGATCAATTGTATAGGGCGCTACATAACACTATTGGATTTGCTATTGGTTGTGGATCTCTCTAGTAGGAGATCAAGTGTTATAAAGCGACCGACTCTACCTAGCGCAAACTCTAGAGATATTGTGTACTATATATATATATATATATATATATATATATATATATATATCGTTAAAAATCATTTGAATCAGCAGTGCCTGTACTATTTTTATAAATTCTGTGAATTAAATATTTGATATTACCCTTTAATCTTTTATTTTATGCAGTTCGGTGGATCTATATCTTCAACAAACTCTATTATTTCCATTTATATATATTGGGGGAGCAACATTGCTAAATGTCTAGTTACAATCCTAAACCAAGCTAGTGACATTTCTGAGTTGCAGTTTACTTGGAAATGAATCAGTGGATGCAAACCAAAGTAGTAACGAACAGTAGTAACCCAGAGAAGGTACATTCCAGTTTGCCTTTACATATTTCTATATGTAGTCATAGGCAGTTTAAAGGGCGGACACAGTACTGTAGCCAGACCAGGGCCGGCGCCACCACTAGGCAGCCTTAGGCATTTGCCTGGGGCGCCGGCCACTGGAGGGCGGCACTTGCGAGCACGTCAGCGGTGTGGAGCAAGGTGAGTGGTGTCCGCACAAGGCTCATCCCCCCGTAATCCTCATCCCCCCCCAGTTAAGGCCCCACCAGCACCGCTCACACGCACCACCGCTGACATGCTGCCCCTGCCCGCCTGTGGACCGCGCGCCGGAGCAAGTCACCTGCACTACCACAGACTTGCTGCGGCGCCCGCACCCCCCTCCCCTCCCGTCCGTGGCCATGCATCATGCTGCCCGCCCGTGGAACGTGCGCTGTACACCGCAGCAAGTCATCTGCACTACCGCTGACTTGCTGCGGCGCCTGCACCACCCCATCCCCGTACAGTGACTCGCCGGTGGCCGGCGGGGCGCCCCCCCGCCTGGGGCGCTGAGGTGCCTTGCACCGGCGCTGAGCCAGACCCTCTGTCAAGAGGATCCTGTCTGAGCACTGAGACATAACTAGCTTTCCTGATTCCTGTCCCAGTGTGTACACAGAACAAAGGCTGCTAAAACCAATCATATATTAAGAGGGAAGTCCAGGTAGAGAGCATTTCATTCCTTCTGGAATGGGTCATATTGGGAGAAATGCACAATCTTATACACTTCCCCTTTCATCACAAGGGCCTCCCTGTCTGAAGAGCCACAGTCCCCCCCCCCCCCCCCCCAAGCCTTAATCTGGCCCTGGTGTTGGTGATATGATATCACAAACTAAAATGCTTTATATCTAAATATTTTCTTTTACATACTCTTTTTTTCCATGTTTGTTTTTGTTTTTACACTAGAGTAATTGATGCAGTCCAGTAATCCAATTATGTTCCTTTACATAGACTACTGATCTATTGTAAACATCTTTACTTAAGAGGCAGTCTTTTGAGATAGATGTTATTATTTACTGAAGTGTTTCACTGGTACCAGTAGCATGTGCTTTAATAAAGTTTTAATTACACCATCCCATTTAAAATGTACTGTTATGTTTATACATCTCATGATACCAAGGCTGCAAATGAGATTGCTTGTGACTTATGAGAATATTTGCATCCCGTAGAAACATTTCCATTGTTTTTAGAGGTAATTTTTAGAAACTCTTCCAAAGTGTTCAAATGTATGTTTTATGGAAAAGATAATGCATAGCTGCAACAAGGAACTGCATATTTTATATGTAATTCTTAACCCAAACACAAAATATCTCTGTCCATATAAATATAATAAAAGTGCTATGCAAATATTGTAAATTGTGATGTTCCAACTCATAGAACATTATACTGATGTTAGTTGTCTAGTAGAGCTGGTGACAAGATACTACGTGTAGCATTGGAATACATGGAGTAAATAGTTGAATAGGAGGATGGTGTAAGTGTAACGCTAAAAAAATAGCATGTACAGTAACTGGACAACAGTCTTATGTCATGTATCCAGATGTCATGCCAATTAAATTTAGTATTTTATCTTCATTGCTAATTATAAGTCTCACTTTAAATGTATTAACTATAAAACCAGTTTAGCTATTCTCTTTCACCAGCTGATATCATGTAATAAATAGTCCAGTAGGTAATAAATTATTATTATTATTATTTTTATTATTATTATTATTATTATTAATAATATCAGTTATTTATATTGCACACACATAGACCACAGCAGTTTTGCATAAAATATTTGGCCATTCACATCAGCTCAGTCCCTTCCCCAGTGGAGCTTCCAGTTATTTATGGAGTGCAGGGAGAATCCAGAGTACCAGAAGGGAACCCATGCAAGCACGGAAATGTACAAATGTCACATCATTATGGCCACGGTGGGAATAGAGCCCACATTCTCTGGAAATGACTGAAAATTAAGGTTTTCTTATTAATACTATAGGAACAAAAACAGGTCACAGTTCCAAGATTTTAGATATTTTTTGTCAAATTTTATAGATTTTGAAAGAAACCCATATTCGAAAACAAATCCAAAATTTAACCCAAAACACTTGAGTGTTGGTCATCTATTATTTTAAGTACTATATATATATATATATATATATATATATATATATATATATATATATATAAAGTAATGGTGGGTGGCGGCACTCAGAAGAAATTGAGACAGCAGACCGGATTAAACCTGGTTTAATCCGGTCTGCTGTCTCAATTTCTTCTGAGTGCCGCCACCCACCATTACTTTGTATTTAGCCCATGGCTGCTCAGCCAGACGCTACAGGAAGGCACCAGGGCATATAGCCACCTAACCCAGGAGTGCCACCTCAGGAATCTCTCTCTCTCTCTCTCTCTCTCTCTCTCTCTCTCTCTCTCTCTCTCTCTCTATATATATATATATATATATATATTATTATTATTATTTTTATTTGTATATATTGTCATTGATTATACTGTAGATGATAGTTTGTTTTGTAATAGAGCTAAAATAAAGCCTTTTTTTATACCAATTTGTATTTTATTTCATCACATTTCTTGACACAAGTGTTATAACTGTCCTTTCATGTGAAAAGGAAATATATTTTGAAAACCTGTGATTTACAATTACACATTTCATTCTGGGGCTACATTTGATGTTCTGTAAGATATTTCTGAACTCCCATCTGTATGAAACCTCTCCCCAGTTATTACTTACAGTACATAACTCTTCCTTACAGTGCTCTTTATGATTTCTTTGCACATACAGTATGGACGAAAACTATAGCTTACTCTAATCACTTACCACCTCACATAATCATTAAATGTTTATTTTTGCTGATATTGTTTTCTTCTATTCTGACATAAATACTGACCCTAGATAAAAAAGACACAAAAAGCACAGACAAATCCAATCCAATAACATATACAGTATTATATTGTTATACTTTTGAGCATCATACAGCTTATACTGATCAGCAAACACATAAACCTTTGTTTCAGGGCTGATGCTACTGATAGCTCTTCTATGTAATTGTAAACACCAGAATTAATTACTCTTTCACTGGTAAATTAACACTTCATGTCAACATATGCTGATGAGCATACTAAAATTTTACTACATACTGTATTTGTTGTTGTTGCCTAAAGAGGTTATATAACACTAAAACCCATAAACTTTACTAGGGACCTGACACCATGCTAACAGTAACAACTGAGTTCAGTTATATACAGGAATGTTATCACATTCCCCTATAAAACATTTGCAAAATGTTGGGGAGCTTTTCAGGCCTGGCATTTAAAATATACATTCAGGCTTATGGGCCAATCGTTGTCAAGGGAAACCGTGCATCTGCTGTTTAGTTGTGTACAATACAACAAGAATGCTACAAGCTTGTGAAAAATTCATGCTTTCAAAATGATACCAGCAAACAGATGATTCAATATGCTTACTATTTTCAGGCCAGAGCTTCCTGTCGAAAGGTTTCCATTTGTGTACAGCACAGCAGCAACAATTAACTGAAAGTCTATTATTAATATTATTAACAGTTTCTTATATAGCGCACACATATTCTGCAGCACTTTACAGAGAATATTTGAACATTCACATCAGTCCCTGCCCCAGTGGAGCTTACAATCTATAACACATGTACACCCATACACAGACATTCTATGGTTAATTATTTTTTGTTAGGAGCCAAATAACCTACCAGTATATTTTTGGATTGTTGGAGGAAACCAGAGTACCCGGAGGAAACCCACGCAAGTACGGGGAGAATATACAAACTCCACACAGTTAGAGCCATGGTGGGAGTCGAACCCAGGACGTCAGCACTGTGAGGCAGTAATGCTAACCATTACACATCCGTGCTGCCCCAAGTCTATAACTCATGTTATTATTATTGTTATTATCATTTATTTATATGGCGCCACAAGGGTTCTGCAGCACCTAACAATACATCAATGACCAAAAAACAAATAACGAATTACAGTACAAGACAATTTAGGACAAATATATGTCAAATTAGGACAGTTGCATCAAGGGACAGGACACTGAAGTAACTATCAGGGTGGCAGATATATATATATTCTAAGAAAAGTACATGAGGAGAGAGGGTTCTGCTCATGAGAGCTTACATTCTAAAGGTTACGCTCATCCAGTAGTAGTAATAATAATAATAATAATAGTATGAATACATATATTTATATACTGCTGTTCTCCAGTAGGACTCAAGGTTATTTACAGCAACAAATGTTTTAATACATTTATTTAGATTTGTAGAAATTACAAAAACTATGACTACAATAACGATTTGTTATCCCATTATCATTCTATTGTGTACCAATTCACCCACTTATTCATTTTCAAGACAAGTATTACTTATTTATTAAGCTGGCACCATTTCTACCACCCGCTCATAGCACTATAAATGCCAGCAAGCATTTGCGAATTTGTACATGCTGATGTTTATTGCACCACAAATGTGTACTATATTACATTCATCATGAAATAAGTGTTGAACCATTATGAATAAATTATTATTGCTTGTTTGTGATCAAATATTTCCCCTATAATACAATTCCAAAATAATATTGTCCACAATATATTCATTAATTTTGTCCTATTAACCAATAAATGATGACTTCCATAATCAGTATGTGCCTCCTCTTATAGCAGAGGAATCATACAATCGCTATCTCAGCTCTCAAAGGAGTGTGGATTAATAGATCAACAGTCAGAAGGTCACACCATATGGTTGTCAGCTGACAGGCACAAAAAGTGGACAGGGTAAAAAGGTTGACATTGAAAAGATCGATTCAAGTTTTGTTTTTTAATTTCTGGATATTATTTTGTATGTTTAACCATGCTTTGAAAGCTAGCCTGCTACCTTGTGATTGCCTCTGTGTTTGTGCATGTGTGAGAAACAAAGAGATGTACTTTCACTCGCTGCCAATAGATGGCAGTGTTTCGGAGACATACAAATGAACACTAGACATATATATAGAATATATATATATATATGTATATATATATGAAACTGTATGTTTTATTTTTTATAACATTAGTTCACAGTTTACAAAATGTTACATACAGTATATGAGAAATGTATTATTTTTCAACTGTGTTACTTACGCACTTGCTTAATCCAAATTTCTCTGACTACTACAGGAATCTGAACAAGTGAACTGAAAAATAATTTGCTGAGTGTTATTAACCAGCTGTATTTCATATGATATTCCCCAGTTGAAGGCAGGTGTGTGCTAAATACCGTGTGCTAAATACTTGTAATTAGTATGCCCTGGGGCAATGGCTGTCATCAACCATGCCAGGTGGAGTGAGGGCACAGTTAGCATCTCTTTATTAATTTTTGTGAAGTTAAACCCTGCAGACCTGTACAAAGCTGCCTCCAGAGTCGTTTTTTCAGACATACATCAGTGGCAGATGAAAAGATATCAACAATATGCCTACACCATCAAATGATAATTGCATTGTAGATAAATGATTCATTATAAGTGTAGGATCAGCGAGTTAAATAGGTATGCTCATATACTTCTGTAACAATCAGGTGTAAGCAATTATATTCTACAAAGTATTACATTTGCTGATGTATTTATCAATTACTGTCTCTCTATTTCTCTCTCGCGATATATAGATAGATAGATAGATAGATAGATAGATAGATAGATAGATAGATAGATAGATAGATAGATAGATAGATATTGATCCAGAGAGTCCGGCACTCCACTTTAGTAATACAGCTGCCTCTGGTGCCCATCCAAATAATGATATGTAAGTCCAAATAGTAAAATGTCACTCAGTATGAAACACAATAATACAGAGACAGTTTTAAGTAGCCAACGTTTTATCAAGACCTGAAGTACAGTGAACAGACAAACACATTTATAATATACAAGACTTACATGAAAGTGCACCCATCACCTGCTGGACAGTCACTGCGGGCGCACAGTGATGACATCACCGGACCCCACATGGCAGGCCAGACAGGTGATTTGTGCACTTTCATGTTTCTTATATGTTATAAATATAAATCTAAAAAACAAAAAACGTAATGCATTCTAGATCTAATAAGAAATTAACATCGAGCACCACCAGTGGGATAAAAATTAAAAATAGGCGGCAGTGGTGTGTGTGTGGAGGGGTAGGTGGCTATCAGCTTGATGTTCACATTGATAAACCAAGCAAGCAAAAAAAGGCATAGTCCACTTTCTAAATGTTCCACTGACACAAACATAAAATAGAATCAGCAGTAATAAATGCAGTACTTGTGTTGAGTTTCTATTGATATTTGTCCGGGATGCGGTCATTTGGTCTACAGCATTATCGTAGACAGTTGTTAGGTTGACACCATTAGGTCAACATGGGAAAAGGCGGACATGGGTCTATGTCGACATAGGAAAAGGTCGACATGGCTCTAGGTCGACAGGTCATTAGTTCGTCAGGTCGTTAGTTCGACAGGTCATTAGTTCGACATTGTTTAGGTCCACTAGGGTGTGGTGGGAGAATAAAATAGTGTGCCGAGCATAGCGATGCACCGTGCCCAACGCATAGCGAGCGCAGCAAGCGATGTGAGAGGATGCGGTGCACTTTAAACTGTGTCCATGTCAACTGTGTTGACATTCAGGTAAAATACAGTGAAAAACCCCATGTCGACCCTTTCACTGTCGACCTAGACATTGTCGAACTAATGACCTGTCGAACTAATGACCTGTCACACTAATGACCTTTTGACCGTTTCCCATGTCGACCGTTTCCCATGTCGACCTTTTCCCATTTTGACCTAATGGTGTCGACCTAATGACTGTCGACCATTATGCTGTAGACCAAATGATCCCAACCCATTTGTCCATCTCCCCCCTGTGTCATATTTAAAAAAAAATACATTAATTGAGTATAGTGTAATACTGTAGCAACAAATCAATAGCATGCCTCCCCAAAAGTCTTAATTACACAACATGAATGATGAATCAGCAGATAACAAAAATATATATTTTATTCCGAATATAATGGCAGACATATAAAACATAGATAACAAACAATAATTCCCCAGTGGTAGTGAGGGTGGCTTCCCAGAAACTGTAGTCTGTCGCTTTAGTCCTGTGGCTGCTGCATGGTATATGAACATATTTAGGCAGCTGAGTCCTCTCACCAACGTACACCGACAAGTTTCAATACCTACCGGTTCTTTATCAAGGTGTCAAAGCCCTCCGAGGTTATCATATGTGATCTTTATACACATCACAGACCTTAAATTTTTTCACCCCGTATACACGGGGACATAGTCTCTCAGTGACCATATCCCTAGCTGAAATCATCCCGTGTGTACGGGACTTTAGAATTAGAATACCGTTTACAGTTAGATGTTAGGAAGGTTAAAATTGCTGCAGCTGTGTCTTGTTTCCAATATGTATGTGTATTGAAACAAACAGAATAAAACACCATCAAATGGTAGTAAAAGTTTTATCACATAAAAATTTAAGATAAAAAATACAAACAAAAACCATAGTAATGTAATAGATCTACTATTAAATAAAATTTAGGAACTTAGATACTAAACAAAAACAATGTAAACCCTTTTACTCTACGGAAAGTGGTGCAGTTATTCACTCCTCGATATCACTGAAGTTATCTTGAGTCACTTTCAGTCTGCAATTATATTGTCAGAAAGACATTTATTAGCAACATAAGCTTTAGCTACAAGATATTTAGGAAAAAAGAGGATAGATAAAAATTGAATAGCAAATAAAGCCACTTTCGGACTTAAAAGCATGTGCATTACTAAAGTAAATAAATTTACTATGCTATTGCTGTATTCTATCTGTTCCTTCCTTTAGAGAACAGCAATAGTAAATGTATTCTATATTTTACATTACTTTGAGGCTTCATAAAGTCATAGCTTGTTTGATTATCTATTCCGTGGCCTGGTAATAGCAATGCTTTGAATCGAATGAGGATTGGAGAAATCACGCACATGGCTCTGGCCAGTAATTCTTTTGTTACTTTAAACATAACTGACATGTCTAGTTTGATGATTTTAGCTTTTTGTAAAGAGATAAAGGTATTTTGATCTGTGGTGGCAATACTGTATTTTTTTGTGATGGAATTATGAAGACATTTCTAGTTAAGTTAATACTACTGTATTTTAATGAAGTTTTGGTAAGATTTAACAATACAATTTGCTTTCATGCTATATTTGGGAACATTTACTTTTTAAAGTTTAGTTTTCTTATAGTGGAACCCTGATCACAAAAGTCAATTTTACTTATTAGATGTCATGTTTTTTCTGTATTTTCTGGAGGAAATTTCTTCCTACGGGTACATAAAGTTTAAAAGTAACAAATTGGGAAAACATCATGACATATATCCTAATAATAATCCTATATAATAAAAGGATAATGCTGCTCCTCACCTCTATGGGAGGAACGTGCGCAAGTGGCCCCTAGATGAAGCCTTTAAGTGTTGCTCCATTTTGGCGCACACAACAGCCGCTGGCACTGACATTACTGTTATGTTGTTCCATCACTTTGACTGGCTGGTAACTAATACTGTAATACTGGGGCAGATGTATTAAGCCTTAACAAGAGATAAATGTAAGGGTGATAAAGAGAGATAAACGTCCAGCCAATCAGCTTCTTATTGACTTTTTTCAAACACAGCCTCTATCATGGCAGTTAGCAGGTGATTGGCTGGATGTTTATCTCTCTTTATCACCCTTGCATTTATCTCTTGTTAAGGCTTAATATATCTGTACTAATATCCTTTCAAAAAACTAAAGGTCCCCATACATGCTGCGATTAGCAGCGTACAATGCAATGCGATGCCATGTGCGCTCCCGCGGGCATCGCATCGCTCAGTAAAAAAAGTATGTGCTGCACATACTTTTTGTACTGCCCGCGGATTGCATCGCATGCAAAACGCACGCGTGGGATCCGATGCAATGCTATCCGCCCGATAACGCGTTGCGTTGCTCACTGCTTATCGCAGCGTGTATGGGGACCTTAAGTACATCTTGGCATGAGGCTACCTAAAGTATAAGTAAGGGGCAGGCTAGTTCAAGTGGTTCTTAACTGCCATCAAATTCTATGTTTCTATGAATTAACTATATTTATAGCAATAATGAATGATCCTTTATGAATTTAAACATTGGTATTGTTTATTGTAATAAAGAATTTAAGGTCATAATGCATAATTATTTCTATATTGATATGTTAAAGTTCATAAACTCCAATATAAGGCTATAGAGAAAAAGGCAGTACAGCAAGCATATCATATACAGTATTGTAAAACCAAACAAATTTATATGATAAAGATTCAAAATTCAACAAAGACATGACCTACAAACAAGTAGTATTTAACAAGAGAGCAAGTAAGTAGTCCTATGCATAAACTAGATAACTTCTCACAACCAGCAGATCAACTATAGATCTATTTTCATTTTTAAATCTAAAATAAAACTCCATAAACAGCAAAAGAACCAGAAGACTTAACAAAAACAGCAATCAACCATGGGGAAAATTTGCCAAGATCCGCCAAAGTGCAGTATATGAGATTTTACACCTTTGTAAATTTGTATACTGACAAACATTGCATTTGATTTCTACATAATGAGTGAAATTTATAGGATGAGAGATTCAGAAAGTGAGAGATTTGGGAAGAAATCAGTTTTTTTAAAGCGGAAATCAATTACACTTCAAAATCAAGGTCGTTTTGCATTGTAAATGATTGCTGCTTTAAAAAAACTGGAGATTTCTTACCAAATCTCTCACTTTCTGAATCTCTCATCCTATTAAATTTCACCCCTAGTATCGATATTTGTTCCTTACATATTTATTTATTAAGCTATATAATTCCTTACAGAAACAGTACTTCAGTTACATCTTTTATTTTTGTTTTGCTTTTTTCCCCCATCTTTCTTCTTTGTTTGATCATGTCTTTCCTTTAAGGCTTAACTTTAAATCCTCACACCTTGTGCTCAAGGGATATTGTGCACTTTTACACATTTTTGCATATGTCTTAAGTTAAAGAAAAATCAATAATGCCACAGCGTCTGCAGCCCAATAACAATTATTTAGTTTCTTTGTAGACAATATGTGCCTAGAGACCATATCTGTGCTGCTAAATTGTAGACATCAAAGTCTAGTAATATCACAATTTACACTTGATGACCTCGGAATGTTAGATGTTTAAGGTTTAGTTGCCTTGGAGTGCTATGTGTTTACCTTAAAATGTTTAAAAATGCTGTATCATCTTTTTCCAATAGCAAAGCTCTAAAATAAAAGTGAAAAAAAAGCTTTTGTTTGTTCTTTAAAAATATAAAAAATAGTTACTTTTAAATTTCATGTTTGTGTTATTCCTTTTTTTAAGATATTTTTCCCATTCTATTAGACATTTAAAGAGCACATATTGTACTTATGGGATGCGGTCAATATGCTGGCGGTCGGAATCCCGACCGCCGCAATGCCGACACATTATATAAAATAGTGTGCCGAGTGTAGCGAGGTACCGGGCCCGCTGCGTGGTGAGTGCAGCGAGCCCGCAAGGGGGGGGGGGATCCATGGCCCCCCGTGTTGGCATTTCGACAGTCGGGATTCCGACCACAGGCATTTCATACGGAATCCGTACTTATATTCTGAAATGTATATTACAGGTTGAGTATCCCCTATCCAAAATGCTCGGGACCACGAGCATTCCGGATAGGGGAATTTTTTCGGTTTTTAGAATATTTTTTTTTAGGCTTACTTACCTGTCCCCCGATGGTGTCCAGTGGTCCCTCTGCGTCCACGCAGTCCCCGGGCGTCCACAGCAGGCCTCTGGCATCTTCTCTGGGTCTCCAGCGGTCCCAGGAATGCATTGCGTGGGTGTGCGCGCGCACCGGTGATGTCACCGGCGCGCGCACATTCGCGCAATGCATTCCTGGGACCGCTGGAGGCCGTGGAGAAGACACCGGAGGCCTGCTGTGGACGCCATGGGACTTGGTAAGTATGAAAAGAGGGTTAGGGGGGTAAAAAAAAAAATTCAAATAATTCCAAAAACCACAGTTTTTGGAATAATTCGGATAATGGATGCACGGATACAAGATACTCAACCTGTATATATCTTTACAGCTAAGGTACAATACATTTACGTCACATGCTAAAGGGCCGCATGCAATATATCAAATGTGATCCTGCCGCCTGGCAAGGCCATGGGTGACTCAACCATACACAGCTGTTTATACATAGTAAGGGCCAAGTACTTGATGACTGAAACAGGTCATGTTTTCTGGATTTGTGGATGCAGGTGGCATAATTACTGATCCAACAATAAGGATTATCTCAATTGTGCATGAGTAAAGAAATCCAGAAAATATTATCAGTTGAGGGCATTTGAGTTAAAAACCACTAGGTTATTGTAGGAGTAAATCAAGCAATTATTTTCTCTCTGATTTGGTAATCAGAGGACAGGACTACAGTTCTTAAGTACCCCCAACAGGTTATGTTTTCTGGATTTTGTTAATCAAGCATAGCTGACAATCTATTTTTCTTGGTCGGTATTTATCCCACTTATTTCCACAGATATAAATCCTGAAAATATGAACTATTGGAGGTACTTGTGGACTGGAGATGATAGCCAATGTCCTAGAACAATGATTCTGAGAAAGTCTGAAAAATAAAACGTTTTGGAAATGTTTCTATTGGGCCCGTAAGGATGTATGTTTAGGAGTAACTACATTGTGAACTGAAAAGAAACCAAAGTTGGGGTGATGATTAATAATAGAAAGAGGTGGTTATAAAACTATAGAGCAGTACAACTAAAGAAGGAAACCTCTGAAATATCATTGAAATTTAGTAAAGTTTAAAATTTGTATTTTTAATGTAGCAATAAATGAGCAAATAATTACACATATACAGTATAACAGTAAAAAGAGAGGCAGATAATACAAGAATCATTGTAGGGCAACTTGTAGGGTAAGTTGCAGTAGTTTACCCTCATTAAATAAGTTTTTCCCAACTGTCAGAACACTTCTGACAGTTGGTCGAGTTGGAAATATTGGACAATTCGACCAAAGCTATTCAAACTCCAACTGACGTTCTGACAGTCGGAAAACACGTAAATCATCGAAAACTCGCTGATCCACATGTTTTTTGTTAAATGTGGGCACAGATGCGACAATTTAGTGGCTGCTTTCAACATTGCAGATTCGACGTTTTAAAAAGCTGTATCTGCGTGAGGAAAAGACAGCTGAAAATGTCTGACTGTCAGGAATATTGGCACACATTGAATACCCCCTAAAATGGTGAATATTGTAGCATTTTCTCAATACACTGGATAATATTGAACATTGCTGTGAGCAACCTCTAGATCTCTGCCTTTAACAAATTAATACTATATAATAAGTATAATTTGTTAAAGGCATATAACAATATATTCCCATTAATACTGTAAACTCATATATTTATGGGGATGAAAAAGGGCAAGGGATCTCCATAGCTGAATGGAGATTTCCTGGCATCTGCAGCAGGTGGCTTGCAAATCCCCATTGGTGCCACAAACTGCCTGATGGTGGGTGATCTTTTGCTGCATCCTAGGATGCAGGTCTCATCACTACTTCAGCAAGAGGTGTCTGCTCCAATAGTCTCCTTCTACTGCATTACCATACAGTGCTATCAATTCCAACCACATCTGAATCAGACCTAATGTCTTGCAACATTGTAGCCCTTGTGTCAATTCACATCAAAGTTCTGTTTATATATACTTTCTATACACTTCCTGTGTTTGAGTCAATTACTTCAATGAACTTCAGTTCGTTCAAACCATCCAAAATTATATTAGTAGGCTAATTGGCTTCTGACTACATTTGCCTCTATTGTGTATATATATATATATATATATATATATATATATATATATATATATATATATATATATCTGGTAGAAAATCTAGACAGCTAGTGTTGCTGAGGTAGAGACTGGTATAAACAGTCAAGCAACCTATGATAAAAAGTAGCTTTTATTAATAAGCAATAGTAATGATGGGACGGGCCCTGGTTTACTTGTTTTGGGAAACACAGGATTCTTACCTATATTAATCAATTTTTAATATTCCTCAGAAACAGGCCTGGATGGATTAAATATTCCCAATATTATCATGAATTTGGCGCTGTCTATGCACCAACAGATCATGCACTAGAAGGGACTTCCTCCAGCCCAGCCATCTCCTTGACTGATTTGTTATTTCTAAACCTGGCTTAAATTACTCCTGCTGCTCAAATGATAAACCAAACTCTCTACTTAATACCGATTTAGAATAGTAGGCCAAAATCTTAGTTAATAGAGGGTCTAATTCAGTAAGGATCAGATATGATTAGATATTTGCAGCAGCTTAGCATATGTGATCCATAAGCAATGCAAATGCAGAAGACGGTGCATACCATCCCCTGCCCGCATTTGATATTGCATCAAACTGCAATGCTATCACAGTTTAGGCCCTCTGTTACTGCACCCCAAGTAAGTCTAACCTTGCTCAGGCTGCCTGTCGCAGCCCGATTTACAAGGCCAAGGAAAATGCGCATTCTGGAAAATGGGGACATTCCCCCATTTCTGGAAACACTGACCACCCACCTCAGGCCGAAGGGATTGAAGTTTTACAATGCGATCACTATGCGATTGCAGGACCTGCTCAGGCATGCCCATTTCTGACACTATCATGATCTGTGCTCCAGATCACTTCTGCAATCCCAGCTTAATTAGATCCAGACTGCCATTTTTAGTTCATTCAAATAAACTTTGCTTCATCCCTGGAAGACAAGCCCCAGACAGTTCTAGATGTTACATCAATCAATAAATCAATTAATAAATCAAGTGTTTAGGTTTAATGTCAATTCCTGTTTATGATCTCCTCCATACTGAAATTTCCTTTATAATAGAACACATACATATACACATAGATATAAATGTTTAGAATAACAAATTTATTACCAGTATTTTACCTGGGAAAAATTACAACACAATCTTTGTCTCCTGACTTTGATCCAATCTTATTATTCCTCCCTAAATTTAAGGAGCTAGAACATAGCTATAATATTTTATATAAGATTAATGGTCTGTAAGCTGAGTTTCTAGACTACTACACACCGTATAACATTTGGGGGTGGATGTATGAACCATTGATAAGGGAGGAGATTTGATAAAGTGCCTGGTACTTATCGCTGGCCAATCAGCTAATAACTGTCCCTTTTTAACCCAGCCTGTAACTTAACAGGAGCTGATTGGCCGGTAATAAAGTACCAGGTACTTTTTCACTTCTCCTCCCTTTTCACTGTTTCACACATCTACCCCTAAGCCCTCATTAGCACAAAATTTCCCCTTTGGCATTAAAACACTTTAACACATAAAAATACTTGATTGTCTATATCACTTAAAAACCATTACCAATTGTTCCAGGATGTCGGTGGCATTATTAAAAATAATTACATAACAGTACATTTTTTCACAATGTGTCCTTTATGTCCTTTAAGTCCTGAAACCACATGGGCATAAAAACTGAGACTGACAGTCTAGATGTTGCAAGAGAATAATATAAGCGTATGTGTTGCTGGTACTATGTTTCTTCACAATATTAACCTAGATGTTTCATATACTTGCTTTAGAAGCTGTTTTGCTGGTGGTTCATTTTCCAATGCAGTACAGTAGCTTTTCCAAAACTGCAGACTTTTTGGATTGGTATTAAACAACTTTATTTGCGACAATCCTAAAAATAGACATTCGACCAAAGCTATTCCTCTCTCTACTATGCACATTCTTATCCCCTTGGAAAGTTCCTTTTGCCACTTTTCAATAAAATTATTTTGTCTCTGATGTATAAGTTCAGGCACATTAGCTTAATAGTAGTAGAACGTAAATAACCCAATGTCCCCCACTCCAACTGATTCTTAAAAGAATATGGTACACATTCTGTATGGAGCTTATCACTAGCATCTTCAGAGTCTTTTACCAAAACCTGGGACACCTGGAATTCATAACTTAATTGTCCCCTAATATATATTTCTAACATTTCAGAGCCTTGGCACATGGTCACCCAAATCCTCTTTGTATATGGATTTTGTGATTGTTTTGGTTTGTTCTTGTTATCTGAATCTGTTTTTTACCTTAGTTTTATTTCCCATAAAATTTTGGTCTGCCTCCCCATTCCTTCCCTACATCCCATTCCTTCGCTCTAAACGGTGTTCCCTCCTACATTATCGGAAAACCTTAATTTTTTATTGAGGGGCCCAGTGTCAGGAGAGAGAGAGACCCAGCGGTGGCACGCGCATCTGAAATACTGTCCACCTTTTTCTCTATAAGGGCTGAAGATTGCAAATCCAGGCTTCTGTTTGACCTTGTGCTCTGTGCACATTAGCTGTTACCAATATGTTAAGAGGATCTCTATTATCTGACACAGAAATTGGATACCATTTGATTTGTGCTTGTGTCACACCATTCTTTTTATTTTACTTAAACATTTTTAAATCACTAAGATCAAGCTCATTATGACTACTATGAGTCTAATAATAATTATGCAGAGAAAATGATGTTATTGATGCAGTAGGGGCTATTTTATTGAGGCAATTCCATTGACACTGATTTATATTGTGTGCAACTGTGCGTGAACTTTCAGTGACCCACCATTCCTCACAAAGGTCTCCATGTTGGTCACTGAATACATGTTAGAGTCATTTAAAACACATTGGTAGCGCACATTTGAGTTCATAGATACTTACATCTAGAGAGCTGCACATTAATTACATTTCATGATAGAAAATTATCATACCATTAGCCTTTGCATTGCTGTGACCTTAAAAAATGGTGTCAATAATACTAAAGGGCAGTGTACCCATGGTGCAAGTAAATTCTAGAACGGTGTTTTAACTTACTGTAGTTCATAGAAAACTTTTGGCCATTTAACGACTGTCAGATTGAACACATTTATTATTTAGTTACAAACTGTCTCTATTTTTAAGTCACAGTCTCATGTTTTACAGTGTTTCCCCCGGAAGTCTACCTACATTATCTTATAACTGATCCACTCTGCAGTACAATTCTGTTTACTACTGTAGATACAATGCTTTGTAGCCTTATTATTTGATCTTGTAAGTTAATATCTTTTGCAATAGAGCTATTTACGTGCAAAGTTACCAGTTATTTATACTGCACACAGATAATGCAGCACTATAGAGGGAATATAGACATTCACATGAGTACCTGCCCCAGGGAAGCTTACAACCCACACACCCTCCTATAAAGCAACATCCCCTCCTGCAAAGCCAATTCTGTAGTGGATCCCTTATTTTTAACAAAGGTAGCGGCACTATTACCTTGTGCATTTATTCTCACCAGTCAGGAAAATAAGAAGCTTTCCTATAGAAATGAATAGGGTATGTATATATATATCTATATATATATATATATATATATATATATAATATATATATATATATATATATATATAGATAGATAGATATATATAGATATATATATAGATTTTTTTTTTGTCTTGATAAAGGGCTTAACAGCCCGAAACGTTGACTACAAACTACAAACTTACACTTGTATAGTGTCTTATTGGATGAAAGTCTCTTTGAGTGCCAGCCAGCAACAACTTGGAAGCAAATGGTTGATTGCAATTTGTTCCCAGACATTACAAGGTTTTTATTCCAACCAGCCAGATTGGAAAGACAAGTTATAGCATGTATCCATCTAAAGACCCATACACACTAGAAGATATTGGTATTATTATCGGTTATTAAGGGGCTTCTGAACATATTGATGACACTATCTTCTAGTGCGTATGCCTAATATTGTTAACAATGCGCTCCCCCGCTCATTGTTAATGATATTGACATCTTTTGGACATGCAGGTCAATCTACCAATATTTCTCATGCTGTTTGCACCCATCGTTCAGTGTGAATAGGTGACAAACAACATGAGCAATATTCACCTGCTGCCCAGACCCTCCCATTGCGTGTATTCAGCACTACTACTGTCAGCAACTGGTGTGGGCGTTACTTGTACGCATCGCTAATAATGGCGGCAACTGTAACTGGTGTGGGCATTGCGTGTTATGTTATTTAAACTTTATATTCTTTGCACTAAATTCTCCCAGAAAATTCTAAGGATTTGGAAGCCACCAGAACATTTTTCAAACCTGAAATGTATCCAAAATAAAATCCACAAATTCTTGATAAATTAATATTATTTATATATATTTAAATATTTTGATTATTCCATTCAAAGAAAGTTGATTTGAAAATACTGTATATCAAAACCCTGGAATAGAATATAACCTATTTACGAGCCTTTATCAATGTAAAGCTTCCAACATGGATGTGTAATGTTTTGATAAATGGATAACGGTATGTGTGTGGTGAATGGATTTGGAGCTTGGATTTGGAGCTTGAGATATAAAGAACTCTATTGGAGCTGTTGGAGCAAGAACAAATCCCCCCTTTTTTGATTAATTCACTGGCTCTAAGGGTCTTTAAAATGAATTACGTAAAAAAAAATCTGCTTAGATTGCCTAACCATGAACATATTGGTTGGCTGAGTTACCAAGATTCAGGTGTAATCAATTGTAATTTATTGCTATATACTGTATATTAGTTATCACTAGAACTCCTTATAAAAGGTTCATCTATAGATTAATTCCTTTTTTTAAATTAAAAATGTCTAATGGACTTATCTAAACATCACATTTGGCCATATTCAATGCGGCCGGCGAGGGGGTTAAACGGCGGGGATCACTGAAAACAAGCGGCAGTTTAACACCCGCATCAGCTGCTCACCCAATTCAATGTTCCGGGGGAACCCTTGCTGTCAGATGACGGGGCGGATTCCACCAAACAGCGAGGCTTGCGGCTAATACAGGGATCCTGCTGCATTTACACGTAAACCTCGCTGTTTTTGCTGTGAAAACCCAGCGAGGTGGAAATGGCATGTGCAGGTGGTCAGTTGAATACTGACCGTGTGAGCTGTGACAGTGAGCAGTCAGCACTGCTCGCTGTCACAGTTAACAAATGTCATTGAATATACCCCATGGTATACACCTTTTAAAGTCATCTATATGTAATAACCCCTGAGGAAGTCCGCCAAGGACGAAACGCGTAGGGTCATCAGCCATGGGATTTTGAAAAGTGTCATCTGAATGAATTGATGTTTAAAGAAGGAAAAAATTCTTGCGTTCTGACATTTGCATATATCAATGTATGTTTTATATATTTTTTTATGTGATGCCATTGTTAATAAGATTTACACTTGGTATCTAATTTGGCCCTTATGGCCTTCTTGGATGAATATTTGGTGAGGGGTTGTCTTACAAAAAAACACCTTGGGAGTCCCCTTCACCAGAAGGAACACAGATTGTAATGGGAATGTTTTAGTTAAAATATCCTCTATATAGTGCTCTTGGGAAATCTCTTTTACATACATACATATATATATATGTATATATATATATATATATATATATATATATATATATGTGTGTGTGTGTGTGTGTGTGTGTGTGTAAACAATTTTTTAATCTTAATAATAGTTGCTGATTTGAAATGACCCCTTGTTTTTTTCTTAACACAATTTAATTCTTCTGCTTTTCCAATTACTGGTCTCCATGGAGCAGTTGACTGTGATAAAATCAAAAGACACCAGGATTAGAATGTTGTAGGAAGACCACATGGGAAAGCAAATACACAAAAAACTACAGGTTTATCCTTTAAATAGTCTGTAAAGAGCAATGGTAGCTACCTCTCTGCTACTTAAGTATTGTTTCCATAAATCATAAAAATACAGTGAACCCGTATGGTTCCAAGTACTGTACATTAGCAGTTATGCCTTAGCCTCTTGCCCTTTACATATGTTACCTTGCATTTTCAAATAATGCAAACTAATATGGAATTTAGAAAGCACAAGTCAGCTCCCAAATGATTACTTTTTACACAGAGTATTGTTTTCAGATAACACATAACTACATAAGGTCTTCCATAGTTTAAAAACAGAGAGCTGGGACACCAATCTGATTTTCTATCCCTTTGGGTTCTAAACCTATTAAAATTGAATCTGCTAAAATGGGTGCAACAAGAATCTAAATTCCAGGTAAGGTGCGTACACACGTACAGATTTATCTGTCCAATCTATCTGGTGGGAACAAAAATCTGGAAATGTATGGGAGCAAATGCACTTGACAACACTTAAATGGTAACATTAGTCACTGAAGTAATAATGCTGAAATTAACAAAATGCTTCAATACACACAAAAATGACAAACCCTTCTTACATTATTATTATAATTGTTATTATTATGATTAATAATAATAATAATAATAATAATAATAATAATAATAATAATAATAATAATACTATTATCCTGCATTTATGCAGGACAAGTATGTGGCTTATAAGCATTGCTGCATCAGCTGAACACTTAAATAAGTAGGTGGGTGGCAGAAACTAAAGCTGGCTATACACCTACAGATTTATTGTCAGATCTGTCTAGTTGGAACAAAAACCTGGTCAAATGACAGTTAACCATTTGTTTGGAAAGTTGGAAAACTGGCAAACGGTCATTCAGAAATTACCAGATTTTTATTCACACCAGCCAGATCTGACATTAAATCTGTAGGTGTATGGTCACCTTCAGGGTTATGTGCCATTGTATGCAAGTCCAGCCCTACCATTATGCCAGGTCCATGGCTGAATGAGTCCCCATAGTGAGAAGGGTGCCAGACAGGAGTAAACAGCACCAACTGTATTTCAAATATGGCAGAGCTTGTAGACCAGAGCTTGTAGACCAGCATCCAATAAGGCAGTGGCATCTTCTGCTTGGTTGTCAGATCACAAGCTCCAAATGGCTGCACATTTGCACTGGCCCATGGTGGTCACCCCTCTGTACCTGTGCATTGGAACACTCCATCTGCAGTGACTGTGGTTGAGGTGAAGACATGGCTGTCTTTCCTCCCTTCTGCTGGGACTCTGCAGCTCAATGCACAATATTCACCTCTGGGGACTCCAGTACTACCTGTTTTGGGTCCTGACTTTCTGGTCGCTTCCGTGTCTGCCTCTGCATTCACTGGAGTGCCAGTGCTATTTGCTGATGTTGCCGCTGCTGGCTCTGGGCTGGCTCCTAGCTGGGGAAAAAATAACAGCTCCTGCTATAACTCCTATTGATGTCATCTTAGGTGCTGGTTACATCTTCTGCCAGGCACCCTTAACTTCCATACTACCTGGTGCTCCGCTGGTAGGACTGGTCTCTGACCTGAGCCCTTTTGCACATGTATGAGGCTATGGTATTGTGTGAGGGTGAAGATCTAATATGCTGCAGGTGCCATCTTTAGAGTTACCTCCATGGGAAAATTATTGTTGCACTAGGTTCAACTACTCCTGGCTGTAGCTAGTAGCAGCTCTATTATGTACCTTTTATGTACCAATTAATCCCCCATCCACAATGTACAGTAGCTCCCATCCACAAGATCCACAGCGAGGGATACCGAAACCTATATTCAATTACCAAAGAAATTAGGCTTAGGCCTTCGTTGTAGGGAGTGTGGACTAGTTGATGGTATAAGTAAGGTAAGGGGAAGCGCATGGGCGAAGACGCGTGAGTGCTTATATTCTAATGGGGAGGGGCAGACAGACATGGGTGACACAGATTTGGTATATAGTGGGTTAGTATGAGAGCTGAATGCTTTGTAATAATGCAAACTTAAATATTAAATAGAGAGTATATATACAGTACTAAAATATAAGAACTATGTAGTGTTCATTCTAGCACCCGTCATCTTTGAAAACCCATGCAGTTCCTCTTCCCTGCCTGGGGTGTCGCTGTCTGCTGTGGTGTTTCTAGCACATGTCTGGTTTGCATATATCAGTGCTGATATACACACCGTGCTAGAAGCACTACAGCAGACAGCGACACCCCAGGCAGGGAAGAGGAACTGCATGGGTTTTCAAAGGGTTTTCAAAAAGCGGGTGCTAGAAATTATGAACACTAACCATACATTTATGCAATGTACTGTAGTTTAGGTCTATTCAAGTATATAAGGAATTACCTTGCTTATGGTGTACAGTATTAATTGATATGGTAACTGTCCTCATCTAGTCAAATGTCTACTCTAACAAAGCATTGTTCTCAGTCAATACCCACCAGGGTATATTCTTTAAGAAGATGGTTAGGAAAGCAACTGGTTTGGGTGCAAGATATAGCAAAGGAAGGAGGCATTGCTTAGTTCCTTTTAAAATTAAAGTATTCATTTATATGAAATAAAATTTTGTGAAATAAGTGTCTGATAGGTCCTACATATACTAGTACTCGTGGTATATGGCTGAAGATTAAAACCTGCTCTGTCGTCTTGCTACAAAGAACCTTGATGTGGCTCTGCAGAGTGTATCCTCTACCTTCCACAATGCACCTAGTTTTTACATTAAACATTAGTCTTTATAAAAACTTTTGAGAAATAAACATCTTGCCTTGAGGAATACTACATTCGGTGTATCCTCTGACCACCAGGATAGTTCCAAATGCTATTCCAATCTCCAGCTGTTCTGGATTGAGCCCAGTAACTCCAAGCTTAGGCTCTTTGCTAGCTGCCCTGCAGATTAGTCCAGAGTATGGCACCATTAGGAAAGAGCAGAATGCCACAGTATGCCCACCTTACCCAGAAGTAGGCAGCTTCAGGTGCCAGTGGTAGAAGCCTGGAAGGAGTGTCCAGGGGCCAGTGTAGGTGCCTGGGAGTGGCAGTTAGTTACCCACACACACACTGTGTAGTAGGTGGATACAGTAAGTGAGTGAGACATGTAGTAAGATCATGCAGGTTACTCAGGGACAGGTAATAATCTCGTATTACATCGCGGAGCAAATATACATGATCACCTGATGCAGCACGGTCATCAGATTACCTTGATGTTTTGGTGATCTGTGAGACAAAATACAGGGCCAACATGTCCATAAACTGACAATCTTATTGGACATATGCAGCCAAACAGCTCTCTGGTTGGACAACTGCATTCTATGGAGCTATTTTTTTCTCTTTTTGCTAATGGCGACACTTTGTTAGAGTAGCACTTGGTCTAACCACACTTCATCAGACATGATTGACATCTGATTGTCAGATTATCTAATATTATTTTGGGCCTAGGCACCCTCCAATGTGTAGCCAGAATGCTCTGAAACAGTGAAACAGTCCAAATATCAGTGTGAATGGGCAGCTTCATTAATGTTTCATTCTCCTGCATTTAAGTGAAGTCTGTTCCAATTCCTTCACTGCTTTTTTTCCAACACTAACACTGTCAATGTGTAGAAAAGCCGCCATAAAGAAAAGTCCCCTGTGAAAAAGAAAATACATTAGAAAAAAAAGTCAACAGGTCTTACAAGAGCTATCAATATAGATCCTTATATCCAGGAAGTACAGAAATAATATAGTATTGAAGTATTAAACTGCTTGCAAATATCAGGAAATTGTAATAACAAACTTGAAGAGTGAAAACAAACACATTTACAGGAAAAGGTTCATTGTATGTAATAGAAATACGAAGAAAATGTTTTAGTAAAGTGCAGAGGCATACAGTATCTATAATGGGCGTAGGAGGTGGCTTTTGCATAGGCTCATACAGAGTCAGATCTACTTTGAAACGAATGAAGCTTAAGATGCAGGGCCCCTGGAAGGGCCCTGAAGCCACTTTGAGTAGGAGTCCCCCGTATTTTGGAAACCAGCACCGGGCTCTAACAGCCAGTGGTGCCATGCCAGAACCAGGGGAATCTATTTATGTCCCCCCAGCCAAAACATGACATCCTGGCTAGTCAGCCCAGGCCGGGTCCCTGGGGGAATAAGGACCCCCCTAATAAAGGGGTCCACCCTCTCCGGAGGACCCCTGGCCCAAGCTGAAGCCCGGGGCTGTCCCCATCACCCCAGGGCAGTGGATGCCAGGCTGATGGTGTAAAAATAGTTATAACAATGTGTAAAAAATAGATATTGGGTTCTTTAGTAGAACTACATGGCCCAGAAAGCTTCCCATGCATGCTGGGACTTCACGACCCATAAGTCCCAGCATGCAGGACATTAATGGGCCCGCTGGGACTTGTAGTCCAACAACAGAACCAATGCACAAAGAACATACACACACATAATAAAGTACAGCTTTATTGCACACCACATACATCAATACTCACTTATAGGCCCACCGTTGGCCAGTCCTCCTCTCCAGTAATAATCCATAGGGAACCTGTGAAAATATAAATATGCTCACCATACCTCCAGTGTAGATCACATCCACTTTGTTCCAAGTAGCATCCCCAGCTGTGAAAAGAAACTGAGGAGCTGCACTTGAGGCATAGTCTATGTGGCAATTCTGGAGGCATTATGTGTCATTGGCACTACTGGGTCATTGTGTGTAAAGCAAGAGTACTGGGGTATTACGGTCTGATGGTATAATATGGAATGGGCATTATGGTGTGTGGTATAATATGCAATGTATGCAATGGCCATTATATGGTGTGTGGTATAATATGTAATGGACATTATACGGTGTGTGGTATAATATGTAAAATTACAGTGTCAAGCATAATGTGTAATGGGCATCATGGTATGTGGCATAATCTGTAATGGGCAATATGGTGTGTGGCATATTGTGTATTTGGCATTGTGGTATGTGGCATATTGTGTAATGTACATTGCAGTGTACTTAGTCCTGGCACAGTGTGTCTCATGGGCTTGTCACATTTTTCTAAGGGGCTCTACTTGGCACAGTGTGTCTAAGGGGCCCTAAATAGTGCAGTTTGTCTATGGAGCTGTAGCTAGCAGAGTGTGCCTAAGGAGCTCTAGCCTGTACAATGTTTATAAGTGACACTACTCTGTGGTGTAATGTGAATAACGGACACTACTGTGTGGCATAACGTGAATTGGTACTATTATGTGGCCATACTCCTTCCCCACGAAGCCGCTCACTGTACCTATTTTTAGTGTGTGTGGTGAGGCAGCAATTCCTTTTCTGGCACAGGGCACCAACATTTATAGTTAAGGCACAAGAGGCACAGTGTGTATAAGAGGAACTACTACTACTACTATGGGAATTATACACCCTTTTTTTCAGCATCCACCTTTGGCACATGATGTATGTTTGTAAAGTATGGGAGGGTGTAAATATATAGTTTTCAGGGGGGCTGAACGACCTAGTACTGAGTCAGATCAAAAGAATACAGTATGTGTGCTAGAAGAAAATCCTGGGCCACTTGCTAGTGTTTGCCGCCCAGACTGAAAGGGGCCAGCTAGCCCCTGGTTTGGTGAATACAAGATCAAGGCTGTAGTCTGTCCAAAGACAGAAGCCAGCAAGGTGGTTAGAGAGAGTAGTTTGTAGGCATGAGCAGCAGAATTCAATAAATACATTGAAATCACCCATGATAATGGTGGTGGAGATGTCAGAAGATAGGAAGTGAGGAAGCCCGGCTGAAAAATCTTTCAGGAATTGCTTGGGTTGCTCAGAAAACTGCACAAAGAGAGGAAGGAATATCAATCCTGTCCGAATGTACTTCAGATGTTGTGAATGTGAGTGATGGAAATTGTTAGAACTGTGTATGTGAAAGATTTCAATAATAATGTTCCAACCCCACCTCCTTTACTGTTACCAGGCTTGGAGGTGTGTGAAGTGGAGACCACTGTGTGACAGTGCTGCAGGGGAGGCCTTATCTGCTTGTGTGAGACATGTTTCTGTATACCCAAGCAGGCTACAGTTATTAGATATAAAGAGGCCATGGATTGATATTAAATTGTTACAAATATACTTTGCATTCCATAATCCACATGTTATTAATTTGGATGGTGATGGGAGGCATGTGATGTGTTTGAAATTAGCTGGATTTCTATATTGTTGCAAATTAGGTAAATGTGAGTCTAACAAATGAAATGGGCTTGATTTGGTGAACAATATAAGCAGGAAAGACAGATAAATATAGCTGTAGAATGTTTTTGTATGTTTTTTATGGAGAAAGGTTGTGGATGTTACTGTCAATGTATAAGATAAAAAAGCTAATAAGAGGAAAGTAGACAATTGCGGTGCAATGTGAGGGGTGGATGAGTAGCAGGGAGGTTGAATGATGTCATTGCTTTGGAGAGAATACCATTGAGTGCTATGAAGAAACATCATTTGTGGTATGTGGTGTATGTGAAATAAAACTAAGCTAATTTAGGCTAATGTAGGGTACACACCAGGATGATCCGCTCACGATGCATATCGTGAGCGGGTCGTCAGTGTCTCGTCCGACCCGCTCACGGTGACGCGGGGGGGCACGACCCGCTCACGATGTGCACCGTGAGCGGGTCCGATCCGATGGCGACCCGCACCCGGCTGTATGGTCGTCATTGAGATCCTACCTGCAGCAGGTAGGATCTCAATAACGACCGACCCGCGGGACCGCGCATCGGATCGGTATCGGTTCACACCAGGTCAGAAAAGGGCCCAATCAGCACACAATCTACATCCAATTGATCGGAATTGGATCTAGATTGTGGGGATCGGGCCCTAGTCGTCCTGGTGTGTACCCAGCAGAGCATAATGAAGTTGCAATTGTTAAAGTCAAATGTTCAAAAACCTATTTACTGATGTTCATTTTCATACACTTGGGGTAAATTTACTGAGATGGTAGATCTATTAAAGATGGGATGTTGTCCATAACAACCAATCAGATGCTATTGGTTATATTCTAGAAGGTGCTAAATAAATAAGAAGTAGAATCAGTTGCTATGGGCAACATCCCATCTTCAATAGAACTCCCATCTTAGTAAATTAACCCCTTTAGTGTTATGCCCAATTAATGTAGCTGCTATTCAAAGGCGGCTATTAGTCTAATTTAAAACAAGTAAATACAATTAGCAAGAGAACAGTGCTTGTGGGTAAATGTAATAGTGCACTTCATTCATCAAAATGTCCAATGAGGCTTGGTAAATAACATACAATATTTAATGGATATTAAAAATTATTATACAATAATAGATATATTACAAGACCTAATGTAAATGGAACTGAATATGGTCAAAATAGTATCTGCTGATCTAGATGGTGTCATCAATTGTATTAAAACTCAGTCAATAACCATCAACACAAATGTGAGCATCAATTATCTTCCTATTTGCAATTATTATATACTGTAAGACCACCAAAGCTGGGACACCTTACTGTGGCTGGTGGATTACTAAATGTTAACAAATTTATGTATGTAAGATTTCTATTACTGTTTGTTCTTTCTTGTCTCGATTGTCTTGTCTTGCCTCCTTTCTTGCACCTTTGATGGTCCAATAAATTGATTTAGACAACAACCATTTTATAGTTGTAATTTTACTAGTGTGAAATCTAGCAATGATTTAGCTTACCTATGACCTCTTGCAAGGATGACTTGTGTACTAAAATGAAAACTCTAGTGAATATTGGTATCTATTGTTATTTTATTATGGCTAAGTTACATAAATGAGTACCAAGGATTACACTTACTTTCATATTTACGTATCAGTTTAATCATACTACTCGTGACAGTCTATATGGGCTTCATGCTACATAAATCAGCCCCTACACTTCTGCAAAGTAACAGAATGGGGGCCCCCAAAGTAGCTTGATGTGTTCTCTCCCTCATTTTGCTATGAGGTTCTGAGAAGTGAATACTTCCCTGGTCATTAAGAGTTCTTCAACTTCATTTTTCTACCTTTTCTACGACTTCTCTGTTTCCATCGAGGGTTCTGTGTCTATGGCTTTCCCCATGCATAACATTTGGAAGAATATTTATTAATTTATTCACACATATTATATAGCACTTTAGTCATTCACTCCAGCCCCTGTACCCATGACGCTTACAGTCTATATTCCTTATCACAGTGACATATATACAATAGGGTTCATTTTTTGACCGAAACCAAGTGACCTACAGTATCAACATGCTTTTAGGCTTTTGGGAGGAAACCAGTGTTCATAAAGGAAACTTGCATAAACTTCGGAGGAACCTACAAACTCATGACATGGCATTTTACTAAATTCCGATACGGTCACAAAGCAGCTACTGTATACATATCAGATTATGTTTTTCTTCCTTCACATGCATCTGAACCACAGTATGCACACGTAGCAATCTAATTGCAATGGCAGTTTCAAGAAGTGAGTAAATACAAAAAGAGTGACAGGTAGGCAGTGTTATGATGTCCACCGGGACCTGGGGAGTGAACGTTGGTGGTGAGAGAAGGTGGTTTAGGCGTGAGCCCGCAGCCGGGACCGCCGGTTAGGACGGCCACAGCGGATGCTACTCTAACTCTATTGAGCCCCTGAGGCCGATGGTAAACCCCTGCAGAGCTAGGCTTCACCTGTGGCCGCCGCGTCCGAAGGAGCGAGTTAAGCCAGCTCCGACCCCGATGCAGCCAGGTCTTAGGAATGGACAAGGGGTAAACGATCGCCACAGGGTACTCAAGAGGACCACTGGCTAACGGGCCTAGCTGGGAGTAGACCCCTGACTGCCGGCACCTGGCCAAACCGGGATGCGACCGAGTCGCAGACACAAGGAGGACCGGTAGAGGAATCCCCAGCAGGAAGCACCACGACTCCTCAAAACACTGTAAAGTCAAGGAACACTCCCTGCCTAATGGATTGGATAATTGACTAATGGGAGGTAGAATAAGAGGGATGACAACTGGTGAGGATAATACTGTATCCACTGCGGGGTACGACCACGGCGGGCCACGAGCAGGAACAGGACAAGGGAAAGTAAGCCCACGGAGGGGCACGGCCACGGCGGGCCACGAGAAGGAGCAGGACAATGAAACGTAAGCCCATGGGGGGGGCACGGCCACGGCGGGCCACGGGAAGAAACTAGACAATGAAAGTAAGCCCACGGAGGGGCACGGCCACGGCGGGCCACAGGATATGAGAGATAGAGACCAAAGCTCCAAAGGAGCACTTACGTGACCCACGGATGATGGGAGATGTGGGCAGAAACGCAAGCTCACACTGAAGCTGGGACACAGGCAAAAGTAGGGTACTGCAGCAGACAGGACACTGACAGGAGCAGGACGCTGGAGCTGACAGGTCACTAGGACCGAGGACCTGGGAGCCTCGGGGACCGGGAAGCAAGCTTAGGCAGTGAACAAACCAAAAGCTATAACCGGCGTCTGTGCCCAGCAGACGCCGGCTATTTATTTGATTTTCGCGCCACCTGACTGACGTCAGGTGCGCGTATCTGCGGCCGCCGCGCGAGAGCTCGGGAACGTTGCCTAGCAACGTCCCGACGCTCGGCGCTAGAGTGAGGCTTGGGACTCTGCTTGGCAACGCCCCCAGCCGCGTCACTCAATGCCGCATCCGCCGTCCGTCCGGGTGCCTTGCAGCCCGGGCGGCGGCGTGCAACAGGCAGGATTTGGGGGTGGTAACAGGGAGTGGTCTGGTAAATGCAGGTGTGCCATGCCCTTTCAGATGGTGCTTTCTGGGCATATATAAATTAGCATTTGTGATCATACTTGCTACTGCTAATGAGAGCAGCTGAGACACTCAGAATCTGCATATTGATCTGATTTGCAACAATGTTATCAATGTTTTTGCATTTGTATGCCGTGGGAACTGAAAGGAAGAGACAGCACAGGGGGTCCCTATTGTCAGGTTAGGTATATTGAGGGTCATTCAGGTGTGGTTGCACCTGTGATATCGCAGGTGCAACCACATCTATATGTCTGGAACCCATTACATACCCAAACATGTCCTGCAACATTAGAAGCAAGAAGACAGCAGGCTGTCAGTGATTGACAGGCCATTCTTGTTCAGAGAGCAATGGCCTTCATTTGTGAAAACTGAGGTGTATCGTCTCCATTTAGGAATGGAAAGATATCAAGGATCTCCGGAGATTTCCTAGCCTCTGTAACTTGCCCATCACCATAGGTTCCATAATCCACCCGTTGGTGAAGGAGAGATCTGATGCTGCATCCTAGGATGATTCTTGAATCACTACTGCAGCAGGAGGCATCTGTCTGTAATGCCACCTGGTGCATTACTATACAGTGCTATCACTGCTGCTTCTTTGAAAGGAACCTCATAGTCACAATTGTGAATGGCAAAATATAGCAATAGCAATAACAAACACAGCCACATCAGTATTAGGCCCATTAATAGGATCTACATGATGATCCCAGGAAGCAGACCTAACAACAAATACTGTGCTGCCCTAATTTACAGTAAGAAGAATCATGGTAGTCCATTTCTCCTTTCATTATCAGCATCCCAGAATGGTGATAGCAGCAAAAATCATATGTGAAATATATTACAATATTAACTATTTGTTTATTTTCAGTATGTGGTACTAATGGACCTTCTGGCTGGTCTTCCATTTTCAGTGTATGGGGGATATTCAATCTGGGATCACGGCTGTCGATCCCCGCCGACAGCCATTATCCGGGCCCATTTGCGGTCAGATCGACCGCAAAACGACAGACGGGATTCAATGTCCCGTCTGCCGATGGGCACAAAGGGGGCGTGGCCGTGAAAACGGCCGTGGATTGTCGATCTGTGGCCCAGATAACGACAATCCACGGCCATTATCAGCAGAACAGGCCCGACAGCTTCTGAAGTCGGGCCCATTCTGCCATGATCCCGCATCAATGCTGTCACTAATGACAGCATTGAATAGGGAGCTGCCGCTATTTCCCACGTTGGAAATAGCGGCAGCAGATTGCATACCCCCCTATGTATGTGACTCGACTAGCCATGTCACACATGTTAATATGTCCACATTGGTTTTTACTGAGGGGAGATCAAATTCAACATGTCCAATACACAAACTAGTATTATATATTTTGCCATGTGCAAAAAAAGATAAAAAGCAAAAATACATACAAATGTAAAAAATGTGAATACACTATTATATTAGATTAACAGTTTATCCCAATATTACTTATAAGTATCTATTATAAACAGTTCAATAAGGCAATTGAAGTTCATTATTACAGTTCACCTTCATGAAACAGATGCTAAAGTCTGACCTAGTAGGAACTTTCATTTCATAAACAATTTTGACATTGAAGAATAAAAATGTCACTAATTCCTTTTTTTTTTAATTTGTGCACTATTTATAGCATGATGTAATTTAGTTGATCTATTCCGTAAAGTCTTCTAAAAGGGTTAGTAAATTCAGATAGATTATTTATGCATTCCAGTGAAATTTCATTGGAATTTAATGTACGGAACACAGCCCACTTCATCTGGTGTTGTATTCTATGCAAGCGAAACAAGTGCAGTTATAATCTTGTATGAGCTTCAACAGTCCCTACACCCCTGGAGTACCATTGAAGACAGTGATGAACTGTGGTCTCAATTCCCTTATTAGCTGTAAGACCTAAAAATTATATGTGCAATTAAAAGGCAAAATGCTGATATTACTCATAGGAAGCCCTTTGTACATTAGCAAGGTACAAAAGTCTGCTGACACTTTATAACAGAGATAGTCAGCAGGGCCGAAGATTAATAGGGCATCATAAATTTGCAGAGTGAATAGGAGTAGAATAAGCATGTTGTGCTGCAGATAAATAAAGGGCATGGTCAGCCTGACAACACTCTTAAAGGGAAATGCAGCACTACACTACACTACATTAGTCTCCATGCACATAGTAAGAGTAGTATATTTAAAGGCTTTATAAGAGCAGGCTTCTATTATCATGCGCAAGAATTTATTTGTTGTCTACTGTTATCATTTTGCATTGGTTGTTTCCAAAGTAATTAGTTTTGAAGGGATTTATTTTTATTTTATTATAATGATCTTAAAATTTATTCATTTTCCAAGGTTTTTTTTACTTGTATGTTTTTTGTCTTTATAGCAAGTGTATATATATTTTATTTTAAATTTTTTAATTTTTAAAAGGCTAGAGATAAACTTATGAGAGGGACACATTTTCTTAATCCAAAAATTAGACACAATTTATTTTCTACCCAAACCTTTGCTTTCTTTTACAAGGTGGAATTTACTAAGCTACAGTATAATAAAAAAACAAAGTTCTATTCAAATGGGACACATTTATTATGTTATCTAGCAGGCCTTCGTAAAGTCCTGACTGGTCCAAAAGGTGTTACCTATAGCAACCAGTAAAATTCTAGCTATCTTTTCTACAATGTGCCAGAAAAATGATTGCCAGAATCTGATTGGTCACTGAGGGCAACTTGTTCTACTTTTATAAACCCACTTCAAGTAATTAAGGTACTTGTGTAGTTTCATGTTGGCAGCTTATGCTACATTGTCTGCATAGCCCACCTGCTGCCTAGCGTAGTAAGCATAGTGTCTCCACGGCAGCCCGACGTAGTTAGCATAGTCACCGTACTGTCCCCGGGACGTTATGGCTGGCCACAGGCGTTACAAAACACTCCCCGGTGTCTCGGGATGTGCCTCCAAACAACCACTGTTGAGGCAGGACGCATCCAACATGACTTTTTCTCTGGACAAAGAGTCTCTCGTCCACCTCCACTATTTTGCCCGGACCACCAATCTGGCTATGGGGCTGCGACATTAAATCCAGGGTGCAGGCCTCCCGCATACGGTTATTATACAGCACAGAATTTGAAAAAAAAAAAGACAAAAAGGTAATATTAAGGTAACATTAAAATGAAAATAATTAAATAATTCATTAATTAATCAATTGACAATACATTAATGCAACCACTTATTCAAATAAAATATTAGTATAAAAAGCAGAATTTCACAGTTTACAGCTAAGTTTTGTTACTAGAGTGCCTTGCAATAGGTGTTAATCATCGATTTCTTTTTCCTTAGCAGAAAGCATGCATGTTAGTAACTGTTAGCATGTTAAAAAGTGAAAAATAAAAAGGTTCAAAAATAGTAATAATAACATTACCAGTCCGGTACTGTATGTCTGGCCAGACAAAAGTGAGGATCCTCTCTTAGGTCCTGTCAATTTTGCAGACCCCAGTAAGGTGTGTTGAGTTTCAACTGCTGTTTAGCAGGCTGGGGGAGCAGGCTGAAAAAAGCTCCTTTGTTTTATCCAGGTGCCTAAGAGAGCCTCCTTGCATTCCAGATGGTTTTTACCAGATGGACCTTTAACAAAGCAATCGACGATGACGCGCTTCCCCACCTCCTTTCCGGTGTCAGCGGCTTCCTCAGATCAATGATCGGAAAGTGATACTTCTTAGCTCCTCCGCCCAAGAAAACACGAAGCGTAGAAGCGTCATAAATGTGAGATGGCATCCCTGAAACCACTGTGCGGCCCGGAGACTAACCTTCTTGCCACAGCTTCTTATGTGGCAGCACCACATCCGCTCCTTGACATTCAGTCTCATTGGATGCCCATTTGCACATGTCTTTATCTCTGGGAGAAAGTGGTGACGCTGTAAAACAATTCACCGACTTCGCCATCTGCAGCAAGTTAAAGATGGTTAATTTGTCGGCAGCCATAACTGACACAATGTACTGCTGACTGACTATGATAACTGCGTACCGCTGACTGACTACGCTGGCCGCGGAAACACTACGCTTCTTATGACAGTACGCTAAGCGGTCGTGGGAACACTACCCTACTTCTGACTGACTACGCTAACTACGCTGGCCGCGGGAACACTACACTGATTCTGACAGGGGCGCTACGCTGATGACGTAACTGCCACCGTCAAACTACACAAGTATTGAAATTAACCCTCAAGGGTGTTATCAATAGTCTTTTTTAATAAAATTAAAGTATTGACAATTGGATTATTGGAAGTATTGACAATACAAATTTGTTTAAAAAGGTCCAAAAGCAATGCCAAACCAACTGAAACGTTGATACATTTTTATTAGAATTTTGTGAATTCCTCCAAAAACCAAAGATTAGTTCTGGTAAAATTATGGTCAAAAGGATATTGGCTTTTTCTTTCCAGTTTTCTCTGGAAATGTTATTTTTTTTTTATTTAAAAAGCAATACAATAAAACATTAATCAAAACTTTTAATTCAAAACTCTTGCAACTATTATAACTTTCACTAATTTTATAGCCTTTTAAAATTAATATTCAATTAAAGTTATCTGTTTTTATATGTACTACGGTATTCTTACTGAACTTTAGCACACATGCCATACAAACCATGAAGATCTTAAATTACAGGTGTAGGGTGTCATCAATTACATTAATCTATGCATGTTGATATATGGTACAGTAACTGTTATAGAACAAAATGAGAGAAAACCGTAGCAGATAGGTTTGTGGCCAAGATGCAGTAATTTGATATTATATTTAGAGTCATATTTTTAAAATATAATTGTTCATGACTCCAGAGGGATGAATGTGTGATAAGAGTGCAGTGGTGTTATTACTGGTTTAGTCATTGACATCCATAATTCACACAGTCTCATATGCTGATAACTGATGCTTATAACTTTAATATATATTTTGAATCTTAATATATACAGTAATTATACTATGGGAGTATTCAATCCCGGGTTCCGACTGTCGGTACGTCCTGACAGGCGGGACCCTGGCCAGTTTTCTGTCCGCTCGCTTGTTTATCGGCAGAGGTCAGTGGTCACTCCTCCTCTTGTACTGTACCTCTTATAGCATAATGCAGTTCAAGCAAGCAAATAAGTAGAAGTCAGTCGCATACAATTTAGTGCATAAGTTATTTAGTCCAGGCAATGGGAGAGAGAAGATTTGGAGACACTGGCCAGACAACCAAAAGATATGGGGATGCGGCCATAGTTGTGCTTGTAGTTGGCAGTGCTGTGCTGCTATGTATACTATGGCTATGCACTGACTATGGCAATCATCAGCCACAGGACCCTAATCCTTCTTCTACTCCCTCACATTACCCCACTGGGTGGCTGCCAGGAGCTGTCACCTCTGGCCAGTGTTAATAACTTGATAGGTGGAGTGGCTGTGACATCTGTCCCTGGGGTGAAGCATGCTGGAGGGGCAGGTCTGCCAGGCTTATCCAGTGACACAAGGGCAGGGTGGTAGTTTTGGCCCCCTCGCTGTCTGGGACTCCATTACTGGCAGACCCTCCTGATGGCAGTCCTGCTAATGCTAACCGCTGCTGCTGGTGGTCCGTACTGAATGATTACATTTCTTATGTCAACATTGTAAACATGTCAATATTCTGCACATTCTGACATGTTTAATGTTGTTATTTTAACAGTGGTATTTTCCTAGCTGTCAAAATGGTAACTGTCAACATTTTAACTATATCCTCTTAAAAAGAGATAACAGATGCAGTTCTTACAGTTTTTAAAATCATATTGCTAGTGAACCACTGGAAAAGAGATGCATCCATGTTTTTCCTAAATTTTTTTATACTTTCCAGGGAATTAGTTAATTTAGGCAAATTCAGTATATGATAATTTACAGGATTGCTGTTGTGGGTGGAGGAAATTAAGTTTGGACTCCATTCCATTATAGTGCTTGTCTATTTACATTTTATAAAGTCAAGGGAATGGCCAACATATTGCAAGCCCATTGGTGGTGGTGTACCCCCAATATGTTTGTGTTTTACGTCATTTACAGACATCCCTCATTGGCTGTACAACACATCCTAGTGGTCATACACTTTGGGGGAGGGAAGGGCGAGGTGACAGCTGGGCAGGCAAATTCAAATGCTCGCCCAGCTGATGATCTTGATGGGCGCGTTGGGGTTTATTTACTAATATGGGAGTTCTATCGAAAATGGGATGTTGCTATTGGCAATCAATTAAAATCGACTTAGCACCTTCTAGAAGACAATAGAATCTGATTGGTTGCTCATAGCAACAGTCCATCTTCAATAGAACTCCCATCTTAGTAAACAAACTCATTAAGTGGCACAACAACGGTTCTGCTTTTGTGTTAGATAGGTGTGCACCCAACCTTAGGAAAGTAGAGGCACTTAAAGCAATATATTTCAAAATAAACATTTTTTTTTTATATTTCCCACTTGTACCCCTCATATTTAAATGAAAAGACAAAAACATTGAGTAATGTAAACCTATTTTAGGCCCTACTCCTGGTTATTATTATTCTTATTTTGATCTGTGTTCAAGTACGTGTGCAAGAACATTTACTTTCCAAAGATTGTAATGTAGACCACTGTAAATCCATCCATTCACCAAGATGAGCTTCTGATTTTTTTTCTAAATACATTTCATAGATGTCATTGCATAAACAGAATCATGGAATGAGTTTTTGTCAGCAGATATCTACTTGCCCTCTAACCCTTAATTGATTTACCTTTCAGCCATCTTCTTGGTGATTTTTTTTTTTTGTTTCATGGCTTATTCTTCATCAGTGATTTCCATCATTTCCCACTGGTTTCTTCATTCATCAAGGTTACAATCTAACTCAATCAAATCTATTATTAGAGAGTGCATACAGTACAGGTTTTAAATCTTTCAAATTAAATGGGCATATTTAAAAACAATTCTTAGATCACAAACCATTCATCCTGAGCCCTTCAATATAATGAATGCAGGTTCTGTGGCTGCCAAAAGGATTGGGAGTGGACTTTATCACTGTCATAAGTGACAATCATTTATATGTAATTTAGCTACATTTTATTCATTTATTTAGCTTATAAAGTAACAGAAGTATAAGCACAAAATACAATATAGATTTAAAAAAAAAAAACAGTAATCAATTTAATTTATCTAAAAAGGCATACATGACCAAGGCAAGACGGCTATGTATCAATTGGTACATCCATAGCTGTAATTGTAGGGTGTCTTTGTAACTGTATACAAGATTAACAATGGAAGTTAAAAGTGCAGAAATTGTGCCCAATGTTTGTATAAGCTGTCAGTGAAAATACAAAATTGTGTATATATATATATATATATATATATATATATATATATACTGAACATACTGAATGTATATAGAACTGAGTGTGGTTTCCTCAGTGCATCCGTTTGCAACAGTGATTGGCAGTGCAGGGATACTGGCCCTTATTCTAATCACCAAGCTCCCCTGCATGTTCGCACAGGGGAGCGATGGTGAGTGACTGTGCATGCGCATATCCCCTTATGCACATTTGCAGCCATGTGGCACTAGCGGGCATGGCGAACTGCTTGTTCACCGCCCAATTCGCAACTAGCAGTGCGGGCGTGGGGTGGCAGTGATGGGCTGCATCCATAGGAGCACCCAGCATTTCATGGGCATTTCCATGAAAATGCTGGGCGTTCTCATGGTAGTTTGCCAATGATGAGGGTGCGGTGGGCGGGCAGCTGACGTCAGCTGCTGGCTGCTTCCCACACAGGGCACCGAGTGATGTCTTACAAATGCGAGCGATGTATAAATCATTTGATCACTCAAGCTGCAAATGGCTGTTCATGCTATCCATTCGCACGCATGCGGCTTAACGTGGCATGTGGGGGAGCGGGGGGCTGGCGGGCATGCGTGCGGCATAAAAATTACACTCACGAATTTCGCAGCTTTGCGTATCAATCAAAATAACCTCCAATATGTATAAATATTTGAGCTACTGTTGTTGGCAAGAAAAGTTACCGTTTAGTATATCTAGATAATATTGTACTAAATGTAAGCACAGAGTGGTGATTTATTTATTGTTTGTGCCAGAACCAGCCTTAAAGCCAGCAATAAAAGTATGATAAATTCTCTATCTGCCACTACCTGACAGTGTCCAGCGTGATGCTACTGTATATATTTAAACACATGTTATCACTGGATACTATTACTATTATTAATAGAGAATGGATTTGAATGTAATGCTTTTCCTTAGGATGTCCACTACAATTTTCAGATTTCTAAGGCCAGCAGGATATTTGCATCTCAGTAATCCTCTTTACTGCATTCTGTGCAGTCTTACTGTAGTTGGGGCAGCATCCTATTGCTACTTATACCCCTTTCACATCACACCTGTTCATGATGTTTTTTTGCCAGTTCAACCTGGTAATTGGTTAGATGTGAAAGGGGTTACCGGGTCCCGCAAACTGGTAGCAACACGGCAATATGAACCGGTAAAAACAAGGCTTCTTACCGGTTCCTTGACATGTTGCTTTAGGTTGTGAATGGGTTAATCGCGTTGAGCGACCTGTTTCATGTTCACACCACATGGAGGAGGCAGTGCTTGGAGCAGCACCAGCTCCTCCCCCACCCTGATGATGCTCTGTCGCGCCCCCAAATTACATCAGCGAACCGGCAATATTGCTGGTTTGCTGAGGGGATGTGAACAGACCAAAATGCAAGGTCATACCAGACTGAACCGGTGCGACCCTGCATTTTACGATGTGAAAGGGATATAACTGTAATCTGGGCAAAGGGGTGGAAGAGTTTCTTACAGTATTCAATATGAATGTATTTTCTGTAAATATACATAAGCTTAAATGTTGCGAATACATAGAAATTGATGTGTGGGCTACACTGTTGTATGTATTTTATAAGAATTAACCAGCTGAGTACAGTATTAAATATCTAAGATGTCTATGATAGTCAGAGCACAACTGCATCTTTTTGTACAGTCCCTAAAACTGACAGAACAACTGCCGTTAGCCAACCCTCCTGTCACTGCCACCAAAACTGCCTGGATCTCTTTCATTGCCGATATGTATCTCCCAGGGTTTTTTTGGCGTCTCTTTACATACAGTAATGCTAGGATTCATACCTTTACATCTCTGAATATCTGAAGGCTCAGTCTTAGAAAACAAACCCAACAGAAGAGAGGATCCGTATTTTGGAGACGATATACAGTTGGGCAAAAAGTATTTTGACAGCCACCGATTGTGAAAGTTGACCCACTTAAAAATATGAGAGAGGTCTGTAATTTACATCATAGGTACACATCAACCGTGAGAGACAGAATGTGGTAAAAAAAAACAGGAAATCCCATTGTATGATTTTTAAATAATGTATTTGGATATTCTTGCAGAAAAAATATTTGGAATAAGTTAAACTCAATACTTCGTAATATAAGCTTGGTTGGCAATTACAGAGCTCAAACGTTTCTTGTGGTTCTTGGCCAGGTTTGCACACACTATAGCAGGTATTTTGGCCCACTTTTCCATGCCGATCTTCTCTAGATGTCATGTTTTGGGGCTGTTGCCGGGCAACACAGACTTTCAACTCCCTCCACAGATTTTTGATTGGGTTGAGGTCTGGAGACTGGCTATGTCACTCCAGGACCTTGAAATGCTTCTTGCAGAGCCACTCTTTAGTTGCCCAGGTGGTGGGTTTTGGGTCATTGTCATGCTGAAAGACCACGTTCCATCTTCAATGCTCAAACTGAGGGAAGGTTTTTGGCCAAAATCTCTTGATATATGGCCCCATTCATCCTCTCCTTAATACAGATCTTTTGTCCTGTCCCCTTTGCTGAAAAGCACCCCCAAAGCATGATGTTTCCACCCCCATTCTTCACAGTGGGTATGATGTTTTTGGGATGCCACTCATCATTCTTCTCCCTCCAAACACGGTGAGTGGAATTTATACCAAAAAGTTATATTTTGCTCTCATCTGACCACATCACATTCTCCCAATCCTCCTCTAGATCACCCAAATAGTCACTAGCAAACTTTAGATATGCCTGGACATGTGCCGGTCACCGCAGGAGTTGAATCCATGATGACATAGTGTGTTACTAATGGTAACCTTTGTGACTGTTGTCCCAGCTCTCTTGAGGTCATCGAAGGGGCACTAACGGCCATATCCCAGCCACAATGAGTATCTGTACTGTAACAATGGTTCAAAAACACATATTATATTATAAAAAGTACATACATGATATATGTATATGTTGTAATAGGGTTCAGGGGAACAGGTACAATCTCCTTGGGTAGATGTCAGTGTGCAGTAGCTGGAAGATCATAAAATTCTGTTGGTTTAATTCAACTGTCCTCAATAAGGGGATTATTCTGGTTCACTCGCAAAGGCAAATTCGTTCTCAAATGGACAAAACCAAGTACACTGCAGGGAGGCAGATGTAACTTGTGCAGAGAGAATTAGATTTGGGTGGGGTTTTAACTCAAAGTGAGATTTATATTGCAGTGTAAAAATAAAGCATTCAGTATTTTCCCTGCACAGAAACAATCCAAATCTAAATCTCTCTACACATGTTACACTTGCCCCATCTGCAGTGCACATGGTTTTGTTCATTTGAGAAGGAACTTTCCTTTGCAAGTGAACCAGAATAAGGGCCTAAATCCCGGCATAGAGATTCCTCTGAACTTCGAAGGAATCTCTATGCCGGGACATCCTGCTGCCCTCATCCTGGCTAGCCCAGCTTTATGCTTGTAATCCTCCGGCATCCACTAGCCGTGCCCACCTACACACCGGTAACGGCAACAGCTGGATCCTGCACAGCACCTGCATACCGCTAGGAGTCAGGTCCCCCACAGCAGCTGGAGCCACCGCACTGGGTAAGGAGGAAAGGCAGCCGGGCAGTCAGTGTCAATTATGGCACAGCATCGTTACATCCTGCAGCAGCTTTATCCTGCCGGGCCATGCGAGCCTTACTACACGCAATGAGATGCAGCCTGTAGAGCAGCAACTGACGATGCTCTTGTTGCCTTAAATTGGTGATATTAATACCCCTTTCACACCGCACTTGTTATATTGCCATTTTTTTTCCATTTTAAAACGTTTAAGGCTGCAGTGGGAAAGCACCAGAGTTCATTTACCGGTTAAAGATAACTGGTATTTTAAAACGTCTAAAAACGTCCTACACATTTCAAAGCAGTTTTTTATGCAGTGAGAATGGCTCTGAAACGGTATTTAGTAAAAACAACAGACTACAGACATGTGATAGGCTGGCTGCCTTGAAACGTGTTCAGGGGATTAAATGGGTTGACTGATGTGAATGGTATTTAAACGGTATTTAAAACGGTAATCTACTGCAATGTGAAGGCTCAGACCCGTTTTAAATACGTTTCAAAATACCGGTTTTTAAAACGTTTTGGCAATGTGAAAGTGGTATTATCTACACACTCTGAGGTAAGTTCCCCCACTACTTTGACACTATATAAATAAGTGGATATCCTTGTGTGATCATATACTGATTACTGGCCATTTATCCAACTCCTGGATGCCATTCTCCCATTAAGGATTATCACTATTCATCCCAGTCAGATCGAGGATCTGAGGACATTTGCATATTGAGTGTACGCTTCAATTATTATTAGCAAGCATTTATGGACAAACTCTTATTATTAATCCATGACCCCCGTGAGGTACATATTTGTTGTATATTCATTATCTATTATTTTTTTTATATTTTTATTCTCTATGTATTGCTTTATAACATAATTTTTACTTGTGTTTGAGCAGTTTTGTGTTTTCAATAAATTGGTTTTATTATAAGTGGTTCCCGATATTTCGCTAAGCGCCCCACGTTCTTCCTAGATTATTATTAGTAGCTGCATATATTTAATATGATAGCCAATAAGATCCTGCTTTGAAATCAGAGTAAATCAGAACCTGCACATCTCTAATTTAAATACATAAACCCCACTGCTTGCCATCCCCATAAAACCCCAATGGGCATACTGTGACCTGTGTGCATAGGGCACTGTCTGTGATTGCTGGCCATAACCTCAGCTGTGTGTACTGTACTGTCACAGTTGGCTGGCCATGACCCCACTGTGAATACTGTACTGTCACTGCTGTCCGGCAGGGCCGATGCTACGCACCGGAGCGCCCCAGGCGGGGGGGGGGGGCACCCCGGCGCTCACCCACCCCGGTGCTGGCCGCTCAAGCACTCCCTGCCGTGTCCGCATTGCATTACAATCCCCCCGGCTGTAAGGTGCCACAGGGGGGGTGTATGGAAGACGGGTGGACGGGCGGGGGTGATGTGGCGGCGGCCGTGTCGCTGGTAACGGGGGAAGAGGAGTGACAGGCAGCTACTCACCCATCCAGCGGGGTCACGGCTCCCAACTACCGCCCTCCAGTGGCCGGTGCCCTAGGCAAATGCCTAGAGCTGCCTAGTGGTGGCGCGGGCCCTGCTGTCCGGCCATAACCCCAGTGTGCATACTGTACTGTCACTGCTGGCTGTCCATAACCCCAGTGTGCATACTGTACTGTCCCTACTGGCTGTCCATAACCCCAGTGTGCATACTGTACTGTCACTGCTGGCCGGCCATAACCCCAGTGTGCATACTGTACTGTCACTGCTGGCTGACCATAATCCCAGTGTGCATACTGTACTGTCACTGCTGGCTGATCATAACCCCAGTGTGCATACTGTACTGTCACTGCTGGCCGGCCATAACCCCAGTGTGCATACTGTACTGTCACTGCTGGCTGACCATAACCCCAGTGTGCATACTGTACTGTCACTGCTGGCTGATCATAACCCCAGTGTGCATACTGTATTGTCACTGCTGGCTGTCCATAACCCCAGTGTGCATACTGTACTGTCACTGCTGGCTGACCATAATCCCAGTGTGCATACTGTACTGTCACTGCTGGCTGATCATAACCCCAGTGTGCATACTGTACTGTCACTGCTGGCCGGCCATAACCCCAGTGTGCATACTGTACTGTCACTGCTGGCTGACCATAATCCCAGTGTGCATACTGTACTGTCACTGCTGGCTGATCATAACCCCAGTGTGCATACTGTACTGTCACTGCTGGCCGGCCATAACCCCAGTGTGCATACTGTACTGTCACTGCTGGCTGACCATAATCCCAGTGTGCATACTGTACTGTCACTGCTGGCTGATCATAACCCCAGTGTGCATACTGTACTGTCACTGCTGGCTGACCATAATCCCAGTGTGCATACTGTACTGTCACTGCTGGCTGATCATAACCCCAGTGTGCATACTGTACTGTCACTGCTGGCCGGCCATAACCCCAGTGTGCATACTGTACTGTCACTGCTGGCTGTCCATAACCCCAGTGTGCATACTGTACTGTCCCTACTGGCTGTCCATAACCCCAGTGTGCATACTGTACTGTCACTGCTGGCTGCCCATAACCTCACTGTGCATACTGTACTGTCACTACTGGCTGGCCATAACCCCACTGTCCCCATACTGTACTGTCCCTGCTGGCTGGCTACAACCCTCATGTCTTCATGGATATGTCGACATGATGAACTGTCAACAAACCATCCCTGGATGAATAGTAGTTTCTTACCATTTCTCATTGGCAGCTCCAGCTTCTCAGTAGACCTGGAATACTCTTGCATTCCAATGAGTATCTTTCCCCCAGTGCCAAATTGCCCACTTTGCTTTTCTGGCACATGCTCCCAGCATAGGGGACGCAAAACTGTTTTTTCAGGCCAATTCATATTTTAAATAAACTGCCACAAAGACAATAAACAGAAGTGTATAAAATACTGCACCTAAATAACAGAGCGTAATGCATTGCTTACTGAACTTACTGTAGCATTCAGTAAAGAGTTGGACATTAGAAGACACAGAGGTGCATTCTTCTATTAAGGGCAAACAAAAAGGATTTACCCTGATGTTTTGCCCCAAGTTTTTTCTTCGTCACTTCAATTACAGAACATCCACACACAATTGCCCTTATTCTGGTTCACTCGCAAAATCCAAATTCACTCTCATATGGACAAAACCATGTGCACTGCACGTGGGCCTGATGTAACATGTGCAGAGAGAGTTACATTTGGGTGGGATGTGTACAGGACCGGCGCCACCACTAGGCAGCTTTCAGCAATTGCCTGTGGGCGCCTGCCACTGGAGGGCGGCACTGAGGTTGGTCATCCTCACACGTGGACTGGACGCAGGAGCAGGTGAGCGGCGGGGCAGTTGCATCCCCCACTAGAGCAGCAGGTCAGCGTAACCCCAACCCCAACCCCCCCCCCCCCCCTGTGGAGCATATGTATATATATATATATATATTTATGTGTGTGTGTGTGTACATATATATATATATATATATATATATTTATATATTTATTTATATTAACTTAAATGTGAAAAGATTGTATATCATAGTACACGCTCCACAGCAGGTGTAAATCTTCAATTTAGCCCCAAATTTCCCAATATTAAACTCCAAGTAGACATATAAAACATTGATTTAGTTCCCCAATGAACACAGAAGTATTGTTTTACCAAGAACATTGCTGCTGCAGAGTGATCTATTTTTCATTTTTAACTTCAAAGGATGAATTCTTCTAAAGAAGGTATAAACATTCACCATGGCTTTCCCTGGTAGAAGAATACTTCATCTGAATAAGGATTTATATCAGTACCTCATACTTTATGAAGAATAAATGCATGTACATTGTAGCCTTTGTATGCACAATGGGCCTCATTCAGATGTGGTGTGTGTGTGCATCGCTGCTGCCTTCTTGAAAGTTATGCATAGGTATAGTAATGCAGCAGCAGGTTTCTGGTATACATGCATGTGTGATCCACTGCTGTGTTCAAGGATACAGTATCGGATCACTTGTGACACCATTGGATAGGGGAGTGACACATTGGATCACAGATCGTCCACCGCAGCTCCTTCCAAGTGCCCATGAAATCTCAACATAACATAGGTTTTCTCCACTACTGTATACAGTATTTTCCCAACTCAGATAGTGCCTGGCCATGTCTTAAGCTGCGTCATACACCCAATGTGACTGGAAAGTGTTGTGACAGTATGAGGCTGCTGGAGTAATGGTACAGTAATTGATGAGCTAGAATGTGTTCCTCTCTTTGAACAAAAACTGTTCACGTGTTCATACCAACTAAAATATTTTCAAAGCTACTCAGTTTATTAAAACTGGTTAATCAGCTCTGTAAAGCTGTGTAGGGCCATCTACTACAGGGAATGATATAGCTCAGCTGTTAGTTACAAACTATTTATTTGCATTCTACTTCAAGCATCTCATGCACTGCTAGATTTCCTTTCACAGACAATCAGACAGACATATGTGTGGTCACTGAGACACACGGCAGGCCTGGATGATACAGGTGGCATGGTCAACCCAGGGAGAAATGGCCACATCCTCTGAAAAAAAAAAAAAAATATTCTGCACCTCAAGGGTGCTTTTCTCCTGTACAGCTTGCCCCGGCCCCACCTAGGCCTTTCAGATGAGCCTAGTCCTGTGTAATTAGTACCCATTGCCTTGGGTACTAATTACACAGGACTAGAAGGGGAGACTGAAGGGGAGACAACTGTGAACCGCAGAGATCACTGGACAGGTTTTTTTTTTTATGTCACTCGTGCAACACTATTTTCATAGCTTAATAACCCGCTACCAATTTTTTAAAATTGGATATTATAGATATTGGGTGTGGCATACCTGTGATAATCCAAAATCGGCCCGATGGGTGGAAGAGTTTTTACATGCAAAATCTTGCACCCAATTGAATTACCTGCTATATCTTCATATTTATGTGATGTCATTCAGTGGAGCCTTTAGTTGTTAGTGCAGTTTGCTTAATATTTGAAAATATATTCAATTGAATAACAAGTTACTCTATGTAAGGTTTAAAAACTATTAGGAAACTTGACACAACAAACACTTTATTGACTATTTGTCAGAGCACAAGTCTGTAATATATATAATAATATAATAATCTTGGGTCTGCTGCTGTCACTATCAAGGGAATACTCCTCCCCTTGGATTGCAAGAAAGACATTGTATGTTGTGTACCACCGGCCAGTGATCAAATGTCATATAAAATATACAAAAAATTATTTTAAAATAAATTTTGCCATATTTACAAAAAACTTGGATCAGCGCTATCACTAACTTTTCCTAGTTGACTTTATTGACTAGATAGACATACTCATAGGACTCACTTGACATGTTTAATAATAGAAAAACACACTAATGGATAGAGCAACAGTCAGTGTTGGACTAAGGCATGAAGGGCACACTGGGGGAATGAAGTGGTAGGGGCGTGGCTAGTCTCCAAAAGGGGTGTGGTCAGCCACCACATTAGTTTAGCTTACCATTAGAGACCGCATGGTCTATGCCACTGGAAATATATATATATATATATATATATATATCTGTACAAGGTGTGGAGGCACTCAGGAGATTCCCATAGTACTGCACGGCGGCAGTCAAACGCGGTAACAAACGGTAGACAAGACGGTCTAAGTGTCAACGTTTCGGGTACAAACCCTTTATCAAGACATCAGATGTCTTGATAAAGGGTTTGTACCCGAAACGTTGACACTTAGACCGTCTTGTCTACCGTTTGTTACCGCGTTTGACTGCCGCCGTGCAGTCAAAAACAGGCTGCGTTGGTAAGGGGTTAAGTACTAAGCATCGATAAACAAGCTAATTGGCTCCTAACAAAATTAACCCTAGAATGTCTGTGTGCGTGTATATGTGGCTGGGAATAAAGACTGTAAGTTCCACTGGGGCAGGGACTGATGTGAATGTTCCAATATTGTCTGTAAGCACTGCGGAATATGTGTGCGCTATATAAGAAACTGTGATATTTGGTCGCACAACTTTTAATCGCATGGCATACACCCGATGCACTGCGATACGATGCAATGCAATTTAAAATTGTATAAGCCCCCTATACGATGTTAAATTGTATAAGCACCCTAATGGGGGCTTACAATGTTAAATGCTTCCCCACGCCACCCCCAGTATGAACGTGAACCCGAAGTGTGGCGAGCGCAGCGATTTTATATACGATTTTATATAGTGTGGCGAGCGCAGCGAGTCACTGAGCCCGAAGCGTGGCGAGCACAGCGAGCCCCGCGAGGGGACGCGTAATACCTGTGAAGTAATGCGGGTATGAAAAGGTCGGAGGACGCGTACCGCCGACCCTCGCGGGCTTGCTGCGCTTGCCACGCTTCGGGTTCACGTTCATAGTGGGGGTGGCATGGGGGTGCATTTAACATTGTAAGCCCCCATTAGGGTGCTTATACAATTTAACATCACATCGCATCGCATTGTATGGCATTGTATGCCATATACAGTACAATGGTATACAATTTTAAATTGTATACCATCGGTTGCCAATCGCGTCGCATCGCATACCATCGCATGTCTTATGGTCTGCGATGCAATCGGCGCCGTGATAGTACACAAGTACCGAAACTGTTAATAAATAAATAAAAAATAAATGTATGAGTTACATGTATATTTTTCTTTTTTTCATGCAAAACTTTTTTTCAATAAGGAATATTTTGAACATTTTTTTTAAGCAGTGCCAATTTTTTTATAGTTGTAAATAACCTCCGTCAATGAAATGGCAGGGGATATGATTTCTCCATTCACTGTGTCAGTAAGAACAGGAAGAAATATCAAGTTACAACACAGCCAAAGGGACAGATCTGTTTACTTCACTGATTTAATTGATTTGCTGAGATCACTCAGTTGCAGGGTCATGAAACATCTCTCTTAATTGAAAGAAATATAGCCCTTGCCTGGCTTATTAACCCTTCTGTGCGCATTAGAATTCTAGAGTCACAGTAATGCACCACAGCAGTCTGGGGGCAGGAGAACAAAGGTACAAAAAGAACTGATTTGTCAATAATGGCAACTGTAGGACAGACTCTTACTGATGAATTATTATTACACTGGATCCTCATGGGTTTAAATTGTCTGTATTGTTATTAAACTAGTACAAAATACTTAATAAAATCACCTAGACTACAGCTAATCTTTAATGAACATAACAATAGCTCCCATGAATCTAGAATACGATGCCTGCTCACATCTATAATGCAGTCCTTACGTGCACAACCCGGTGGCAGCAGATGTCACTGCAAGGTAACCCCCAACGCATCCTTGTGCTGCCTCTATGACCAAGGATTAACAGAATGGATCCTTTATAGCAAAATAAAAACCAGCATAAATGTAAATGGATTGCTCTAAGGCTACTTCAGTATGGTTATTATCCTTCATAACTATGGACTGATATCCACCAATCGTTTTCTGGGGCCGATTCAGGATCATTTGTTGTGATCCGAACTTGCTCCCAGCCCCGATGGTCGGGGTTTGTGCATTTGTGCGCATGCGCAAAACCCAGCAGTGAGCGGTTTCAGGGAGTTACATACTGACCGGGTTGTTAGCGGGCAGGAGCGACTGCAAGGGAACACCCAGCATTTTATGGGTGTCCCCATAAAATCCTTGACGTTCCCCTGGGAATGCAGGCAAGGTGTTCCCCGCTCGGTGTGGGTGGCTGATGTCATATGACGTCAACGCCCGCCCCCTCTTCAGTAGGAAATAAAAGTCAGTTAAGACTGGCTTTTATTTCCAAAGGGGAGAAAAAATCATTCGATGGTCAGCGACCATCGAGTGATTTATCTCCCCTTCGGTCGCATGCAAGGGGACGTGTTCACATACATCCCCTTGCATGGTTCTGAGAGGATTCAGCGGCATGGGGGGGCGGGCATTCGGCCGGGCAGCAGGTGGCATTTATGGGCTCACTAATCAGATAACAACCAATGCTTAATGTGTCTTTGCTTAACGATGTACTCTTTACTATGAAGGGTATGACATCACACCTACATTACCACAGTCACAACATTTCACTTGTACTGTGGCTGAAGTTAGTTGCCTTTTTCATTTGTCAAATAAAAGGAGCTGTAATCTGTACATTTGCAGATCCATCATATTTCTCAGTCACTCCTGCAATTTTTTAAAGAAAACGTTAGAAAATGTTTCCACCATTCTGAACTCCATTACTGGGGTTGGATTCAGTTCTACGGCCTTGAATCCACTTCTGTGTATGTTCTTCACATGTTTTCAAATGTTTATGTTTTCTTCTTGGACAGTTTTTTCCCCAACACCTCCTTGCCTGTGGTATCTATTGCATTCCTTCCGGGCCTGCTGTACCTTCTCAATACTCTGGGCCTGTCTCCTCATACTGTAGTTCTCTTTACTGTTGTATCATCCTTTTCCTGAATACTCCTCAATTTTGAGTCTTCACCAATTCTCAAACTAAGGCTATGACCATATAATCCATATGAACTATTCAAGGCCATATGCAAACTTTTCATTGAAAATAATATTGAAAATGTGTTACTCAAATAAAAAACATGGTCTGAAATGTGATTTTTATCTGACCAGTTTTGTGTCCAAAGTCCTTTAACTTAAAATTGAAATATGCATAGAAACATAGAATTTGACGCACTTACAGACTGAGCTTAATTTTAGTTTGGAATCAATTAACATACAAGTATATATTTTGAGTGTGGGAGGAAGACGGAGAAACTAAAGTAAACCCATGCAGGTACAATGAAACTATACAAACAAGTTGTTTGAAACAACAAACTGTTGTTGCAGTAATTAAACCCATGAACTCAGTGCTTTTAGACAGTAACATTATCCCTTACACAAAAGGCAGGGGCCTAGGTGCAAAAATATAATTTGGGCCCCCTTCCTCCACCCCAACCCAAGTTCACAATATAGAACACAACAGTGGGTGACAGGGAGAGGGAGAGGCTGAGAGAGAGAGGCAGGGGGGAGGAAGAGGGTGACAGGGAGGGGCAAGTGGAGGCAGTGGGAGACATGGAAAAACAATGGGTGACAGGAAGAGGGTAACAGGGGCAGCAGTGGGCCACAGGGGCCCCAGTGCACTGTTCCTGCTGCACCAATGGTAGTTCTGCCTTTCCCTTACACCATCTGTGCTTCATTATATAATTGTACTATTGTGTACAAATCTGGTTTCATTTTGACTTTGTTACCTTGTGACCAATTATGTTTCCCTCAGCCTCTGCTGTTTGCCTTTGCTGCCACATATTTTCTTCTGTGCTAGAATATAGACTATAGGCAGTATTCAATGATAAAAATTCGCCCTGTTTTATGGCGAATTTGTGCTTTTTTCGCCTTGGACGGAGCATTTTGCTCTCCAAAAGCGAGCAACCCTATTCAATGTGAAATATTCGCCGTCTTTCTAAGTGATTTTCGCCGTCTCTCGCCGTGTAGCAATTCTCCATCTTTTCATGGAGAGCTGGAATGTGAACTTTTAAACTAAAAGGTTTTTTTTTTAAATTTTGGTGTAAAAAAAATCAGGATTTTTTTTTCTGTGAAGGGGCATGTTATTTTTATTCATGTGCTTATAGCACATGAATATATATTTAATAAAAAAATATATATTTTTTAAATGTTTTTTTTTTTACACAGAGCAGCCAGCAGGGGGCCGGAGCGCTCGAGCCGCTCATTAGATATTCATATATTCACTGCATACGATCATTACATATGCACGATCGGGTGCAGTGAATACTGGGTCCCCCGCTGGCTATAGGGGGGGGGGCAGCTTGTGCTGCCTGGGTCCCGGGGAGCCCCCTCCCCTCCACATATGTTCTGGGGCATTCAGGGAGACTTTAATCTCCATGGCTGCCTCGTCCCACGGCTCCCTGCCAGCTCCCTGCTGCGGACGCTCGTCCGCTGCAGGGGTTAAGACTCGCCGCGAGTGGCGGCGAGTCTTAACCACATTGAATAGAGCGATCAGGAGTGGCAGCGAGCCCTCCGGAACACGGCGAGTGCATGGCGAGAGAAAAAATCTCTCGCCATGCACGGCGAATTTTTCACATTGAATACTGCCCATATCACCTGAGCTTAGCTACTGTCCCAGAGCCTCACACTTCTGCTCCTGAGGAGTGCTTAGCACAATATCAGTTCTCCCGGAAGACATTGGGGGGAAAGTTACTAAGATGGGAGTTCTATTTCACATGGGATGTTGCTATGGGAAACCAATCAGAATCTACTTCTTATTTATTTAGCACCTTCTAGAAGATAATAGATAGTATCTGATTGGTTGTCCATACCAACATCCCATGTGAAATAGAACTCCCATCTTAGTACATTTCCCCCATTGTACACTATCTGTTAGTGGCAGATACATGAGGCTGGCTGGTGTGGAGTTTTGGAGGAAGCATAGGAACAGTTGGTAAGGGGAAGAAAGACAGGTACAAAAGGTGGATACAGTTCCCAGCCTTCCTCCAAAAAATAAATGAATTGACAAAAGAGTTATAAAATATATGATTAATTATTTTTATCAAATATTTCTGTAAATAAATGGATCATCTTTGTTGTACTGTTGTCCCTAAATAAATTGAATATTGTTCTTCCTAGTCCGTAAATTGAGCATTATTTTCCTTCTTCTATGATTCTTCTAGTATCGTTCATCGGTGAGTATCTCTGACCAGATGAGTCCCAGATACCAGGAAAGTCCATCTAGTTTTTTTTATACAGTAATCGGCTGACTAAATTCTGTGACCTCCAATGGAAACAGTATCTATTTAAGTATTTCCAACAATTATATAGTGTATTACTACTGTGCTTGTTCCACCAATGTCACAGTTTCTTATAAGTTCTTCAATTTGAAATTCGAATTGGTAGCTTAGAACATTGATGTTGTGAAAGTAACCACAAAGCAGAAGTGTTTTCCGATGAACTGCATGGTGATAAATACAATTAATGTTCAATGTGATGAATGAGAACTATGAAAACATGGAACAGATGAAAACTGAAAAGAAAAAGGGGCCTAACTGTGTTTTGAACTTTCAACCCCTCAATTTTTCTTTTTCACTCTGGGTAATATAGAGTATCTGGGAATGAAACCGTTATCATTACCAGGCATTTGTACTCATGGACAAAACCAACATTTTTGCATTAACCTCTATTTATCATTAGTCATTTTGACATTCTAATTAAGGAAAACTAATAAAATATAACATGGAATTAAAATTCTGCTTAAGAAGCATGATACATGTAAAAGTGATAAATTGGTAATGTATGCAGAATTGCATCACTTCTAGAATTATTATTTAAATAATATGGCTTTCATTTATGCCAATGCAGTGCAGCTATTTGCTCCTCTCTTGTGATTCTAAACCATGGTGCTAATTTTTGGATACACGCTGGGAGCTCTGGGTAAGTCACAGTGGGCCTTATTCTAGTTCACTCTTTCTGACAAAATCCTTCTTAGATGGACAAAACCATGTGCACTGCAGGTGGGGCAGATGTATCATGTGCAGAGAGAGTTAGATTTGGGTGGGGTTTTACTTCAAAGTGAGATCTATATTGCAGTGGAAAAGTAAAGCAGCCAGTATTTACCCTGCACAGAAACAAATTAACTCACCCAAATCTAATTCTCTCTACACATTTTTCAGCTGCCCCCCCCCCCCCCTGCAGTGCACATGGTTTTGTCCATCTAAGTAGGATTTTGTCAGAAATAGTGAACTAGGATAAGGCCCAGTGTCCAATCTTTAGAATGATCACACATTGCAAAGGCAAAGTCTTGCCTAGGCCCACACAATGGGCTTTATTCAGATCTGAGCTCAGTACAAATTTGTTTGGAAAATGGGCAAAATCATGTGCACTGCAGTTGGGGCAGATGTAACGTGCAGAGAGAGTTAGATTTGTGTAAGTTATTTTGTTTCTGTTCAGGGTAAATACTGGCTGCATTATTTTTACACTGCAATTTAGATTTCAGTTACAGCACACCCCACCCAAATTTAACTCTCTCTTTACATGTTACATCTGCCCTACCTGCAGTGCAAATGGTTTTGCCCATTTTCCAAACAAATTTGTACTGAGCTCAGATCTGGATAAGGCCCAATGTTTAATCAAGCTCTAAGGGCTTGACTGTGGGCAGTTCTGGTCCATACTGTACAGATGGAGTGCACTCCATCTAGCGGGGGTCTGGCGGTCGGATTGCCAACCACCAGCCCCCGCCAGCTGCCAGAAAGGGTAACGCGCGCACATCCCCTTACAACAGAGCCCCCTGCTGGCCCTGCCACCTCGCCACCGGTCCCCGCTGCTCGATCCCACCTCCCTGCTCCCCCTAACCCTGCCCGTCTCCCTAAAACTGAGACGGGCAGGGATCACGTCCCCCGCCACCTGGAAAGATGGAGCACCATCTCACCAACGGGAGCATTCTGGCGAGCCCCGGCACTGGCTGAGAGGCGCTCTATCTGTATATAAGGAATTTGCTGTGGTAACTGGATAGGAGAAATACAGTATTGCACAAATTATTTAATATACATATATTTTGTTGGTTTAGTATTGACTGGGGTGGCTGCTCTATATAAATCTACAGTACAGCCCAGTCTTTTATATATACTGTATAAAATATTGCTCCACAATTTATGCAAAACCTAAAAATCTAGACATTGCTGTCACCCTTTTTAAAGTTTGCTTTTTATCTTATGGATGATAATGTATTTTGTGATCTCTTGATAGCATGCTAACAATTATTACTTTAATAGGCTTCCAGTACCTGATACTCAAGTTTGGTTCTATTTAGCAATGCATTTTATTTATTTTGCAATACAATTTAGTTTTTATGTGCTAAAATACCATAAAAAGTTTTTGGCTCCTGTAGATTGTGTATAGATAATTGGTATTTCGGATAATTGGCTTTCTGATAAATTGGCATTAAACTGTAATTTCTTTCAGCCTACTCTAGAATATAGGATCAGTTTAGAGGTGCCAAGAGTGTAGTGTTTAATTAGATTGAGCGTACAAAAATAGGTTTGCATGACACTCATTAGCAGTATCTAAATAAAGAAGATGGAGCATTGATAATTTGCCTACAACTGGTGTAGTCCATTTTGGTAAACTTACAAGCTAGTAAGTCGGTTAGTATAAAAAAAATAACAAAATAGTGTTGTGGCAAAATGTTCACTTCCCTGATGGCAGGTCACATGCATGCACTTCAAAACAAGCACACAACCCTTTGCTAGATATTTAGATCAGGGTCAGAATGGATGATAATGTGTCATCTCTAAGACTGTACAGCTGTCGGGTGTGGTATAGTAGCCCGACAGTTGGGATTCCGACAGTCATTAGTCAGACGTCGGAATCCCGACTGCACAGCGTGGGGAGCGCAATGAAGCCCCTTGCGTGCTCGGTATTCCGACTGTCGGAATCCCGACTGTCGGGGAGCCGTCCGGCACCCCAGCTGTCCCCTTGTTGGACATTGGGATTCCAAACTACATTACCATACACAAGTGGTTCTCAAACTATGGGCACTGACCCCAAAGTGGGTCCTGTCCTTCTCAGCATGGGGTCGCGACTCCATGTTGCTGACCATCAGGCTGATGACTTTTCTAATCTCAGTCAGTGATTTAAGGAGTCTGAAAAATCTGCTGAATTGTCTGTTATTTTAGACTCCTCCCATCATTTAGTGCCTCCACAATGCTGCCATGTATGTGCTGTGTGCTGCCTACACATGTGACGTGATGACCTGCTGCAGTCACTTGCTGGGGTCCTGTAATTATTTGTATTGTCTGATGGGAGGACCCCTGCCATACACAATGGTGCGACTTCCTAGCCTTGGGTATTCCCAAGGCAACTGAAGACATCTCTGTCTAATGTATTAGACAAATAGCTGGGTGGTTGACATGTTTCTCTCAGTTAGTGGTATATGTGTGCCTTTATCTTGATTCTTTTCAATTGACAATACGTGTGTGGCCACTAGGGTCACTCAAAAGCGCTGGTTTCTACAGTAGATGGGTAGGGATTTTATTCAATCTTTTGACCAAGCTGCAGCCTCCTATTCAGAGGAATTGTGTACCTCTCACAGTGCAAATATAGATAATAGGTATCCAGCAACAAGCTGGTATCCCTAGGTGGCGCTGCTTAGTCAAAAAAACAATTAGTCATTCAGATCCAATTGGAATATGCATATATTTATTAAAAATACAATTCATCATAAAAGGAAAACATTTTCCTAAACATACATAACATACTACATATAACATACAATAAATATTTAGGCGAAGCTGATATTAGCTTTTGAGTGTCTGTATACTGAGGCTTATTTTATAAGATGACTGTTTGTCATATCATAGAGGCATTTTCAAGTATAGAGGCTTATATAGTTACCAGTCCCAAGGGCCGTTTGTAATGGATAAATTTCACAGATTTTTGCTGCAATGTCCTATTGGACTTCCTCCCTTTATCTGAGCCAGGTATATGTTTGTAATCCTTTGAGTGGTCAACCTTTTTTCAAAGGGACCGGCTCCAGGTGGTGTCCGTCCAATGGAACTTATCTGTTACACAGTAAAGACTGTGTGTAGATTTACTGCGGCGCTGGGCTGGACTGCTTCCGGGCTAAATAAGCGAGGCTCCCAAGTACGCGTTTCTCCGCCTGTTAGGTAGATCGGCGGCTTCATCAGCTGGGTCACCCAGCTGATGATGCCGCCGATCTACCTAACAGGCGGAGAAACGCGTACTTGGGAGCCTCGCTTATTTAGCCCGGAAGCAGTCCAGCCCAGCGCCGCAGTAAATCTACACACAGTCTTTACTGTGTAACAGATAAGTTCCATTGGACGGACACCACCTGGAGCCGGTCCCTTTGAAAAAAGGTTGACCACTCAAAGGATTACAAACATATACCTGGCTCAGATAAAGGGAGGAAGTCCAATAGGACATTGCAGCAAAAATCTGTGAAATTTATCCATTACAAACGGCCCTTGGGACTGGTAACTATATAAGCCTCTATACTTGAAAATGCCTCTATGATATGACAAACAGTCATCTTATAAAATAAGCCTCAGTATACAGACACTCAAAAGCTAATATCAGCTTCGCCTAAATATTTATTGTATGTTATATGTAGTATGTTATGTATGTTTAGGAAAATGTTTTCCTTTTATGATGAATTGTATTTTTAATAAATATATGCATATTCCAATTGGATCTGAATGACTAATTGTTTTTTTGACTAAGCAGCGCCACCTAGGGATACCAGCTTGTTGCTGGATACCTATTATCTATCTTTTCAATTGACTCTCCATTCTCCAATGTCAAGCTGATTTGGTAACAGTTGACTCTAGTAGCCTATACAGGCAGAGTGTGCCCTATTTAAGACTACTCTGGAATACAGATGAGTGCAAAAACAACTTTACTCCTGTTACCTATTACTGGATAAATTTCCCCCATATGCTTTACACCAGGCATGTCCAAACTATGGCCCTCCAGCTGTTGTGAAACTACACATCCCAGCATGCCTTGCCATAGTTTTAGATATCCTAATAGCAAAACTTTGGCAAGGCATGATGGGACTTGTAGTTTCACAACAGCTGGAGGACCATAGTTTGGACATACCTGCTTTACACACACTTGGGCTGATAAAATTATGTGGCTGCTAGTTTATTGAAGGAAAGCTACCTCAAGCAATGTGTGGCTAACATAAATGGCACAGAAAACCCTATTTACTGTTGAGCCTATCTACCCTCTGTCTAAGTTCTACACACTATTTGGAAATGGCATATGTCCTTTTTCTGTTAATATGTGCAATCCTTGTACTGTGTTAGAAAAGGGTTGAATACATTCCATAGTTTACTGCTAAAAAGAAAGCCTGTGAGAATGAACATGTGTACAGTAGTTGTGTTATGTGTATGTCACCAATTTGGTCATCTCCATCTAATCACCTCACAATGTCATTATGTCCCTCTATGGCACTATGGTAGGTACGATATTGGCAGGAGCTGAAGTTATAGCCACAGGTGATATCTGCAAGAGATCTTAGCTGCAATTGGCAGCAAAACACAACGCACAACCAGATTAAAAGCAGCTGCCAGCTCTGGGATTTTCCAATGTTACATGGTCCTTAGAAGAGGTGCCAATGTCACATAGCGGTTAATTGTGCCCTTCTGTAGAGGAAGAAGAAGCTTGCTTAGAGCAAAACATTACTATAGGACATTGTAAGGGGCAGATGTCTGACATGGAATATGCCGCTTTGTGGAATGGCAGAGAAAACTGTCTGGAAAGAATCAAGTACTTATTTTGCCTTATGTGTCAGAGGATTAGAGGGAATCGTTTTTTTTAATATGTATATTTAATAGAAATATGCAGACAGCAATTACAGAAGTAAATGCAGAACTATGGGCCTTATTCTATTTCACTCTTTCTGACAAAATCCTTCTTAAGCTGCCCATACACGGAGCCGTTCGCCGGCATCCGTTCTGCACTATGCGATGCGCGCTCCCGCGCATCACATAGTGCGGTACAAAAAGTATGTGCTGCACCTACTTTTTGTACTAGGTACACATTGTATCGGATCGCAGTGCATGCACACTGCATGCACTAGGGATGCGATCCGATCCGATGTGTGCTTTTTAAGTCCCAAACGGATCCATTAAACGGACCGTGTATGGGCAGCTTTAGATGGACAAAACCATGGGCCTTATTTTGGTTCACTCTTTCTGACAAAATACTTCTTAGATGGACAAAACCATGTGCACTGCAGGGGGGCAGATGTAACATGTGCAGAGAGAATTAGATTTGGGTGAGTAATTTTGTTTCTGTGCAGGGAAAATACTGGCTGCTTTATTTTTACACTTCAATATAGATCTCACTTTGAAATAAAACCCCACCCAAATCTAACTCTCTCTGCACATTTTGCATATGCTCCCCTGCAGTGCACATGGTTTTGTCCATCTAAGAAGGATTTTGTCAGAAAGAGTGAACCAAAATAAGGCCCCATGTGCACTGCAGGTGAGGCAGATGTAACTTGTGCAGAGAGAATTAGATTTGGGTGGGGTTTTACTTCAAAGTGAGATCTATATTGTAGTAATAAAATTAAGCAGCCAGTATTTACCCTGCACAGAAACAAAATAATTCACCTAAATCTAATTCTCTCTGCACATTTTACATCTGCCCCACCTGCAGTGCACATGGTTTTGTCCATCAAAGAAGGATTTTGTCAGAAAGAGTGAACTAGAATAAGGCCCTATGTGACAAATGTAAAACATAGCATAGTGAAAGACAATACTTTGGCCATAACAAAACAGTTTGATAATACAGTAGGTAGAGAGACAAAAAATATGTTGAGAGTAGTACGAAATCGTCAAAAAGTAATCTGCAAAAAATGTGTGACAATAGAAAATGGGCAGTAGGATCAGAGTGATATGACAATTTTATTTTTAAAATGGGGAGAGCCAGTAACTAATATCAACCATATTGTACCACGTGGTTAGATGAACAGATTTACAAATGTTATCTTTAATGTAGTAGTAGGTAAAACAGTAATATAAGGAAGCCATATATCAAATATTTTTTTTCTCTTGATTCCGAATCAAGAGAACATCACATCCAATCCATTTGGTGCATATAGACCAGAGGAAGGAGCATTAACTGAATAGAGATAGGTTCGGATTTAATCCATTTAGACAAAATAGTCTTTTTGGCCGCAGCTGCTATACGGGCCAATAACAATCGTACTCTAATAGCTGGTTTATTTAAATCAGATTGGCTATAATAGTTCCACAAAGCCCAGTGCATATTAATCTGGAAAGGAATATTAAAAGCGTTATTAATATAAGCCTGGATTTCTAAACAGAATGTTTGAGCTACCAAACATGACCACATACAGTGTACAATATCCGCTTCAGGTAATGAGCATTTGAATCAGTTTGAATATTCTGATGCACCTGTAAAAAACCGCAATCTTGGCGTGTATTACGCCCTATGAAGTAGTTTATATTGGATTTCTGCATATGAAGCCGAAACCAAATGTATATTCAATAAGACTCAAAATGTAATACTAGTTAACAGAGGAATATCTGAATCATACCTCTTCCACTTAGCTATACCCATAGTAATAGTCGATAAATCAATTTGTTTCCTTATATGGCCATATAGTAAAGAAGTGAAGAATGGGCGTCCCATCTAATATCTGGTGAAGGGATCTAGGCGGTTGACTTTTGTGACTTGGAGTGTAGTAAGCAATTGTGCGACATAGCTGCGGATTTGGAAATATGCAAATAATGGAATGTGTACATTTTTCTCAGAGCATGGGCAGGGGTAGAATGGAAAAACCATCTTCATCAACAAGTTGATGCACCAAGCAAAGACCATGGAGATACCAGGATGTAAATATTGTGGCAGAGTCACCGTCTTGGAAATCTCTGTTGGCCAGTAAAGGCAGAAATATAGAATGTGAGTATGAAAGACCTAGTCTCCTATGAAACAAGCGCCAAGCTAGACAGGGTGTATACAAAATAAGAGCAAATATCCTTACTGGGGGTGAGTGCATTTGACTAACCAAACTAATACTTGGAAGGAAAGCTTGATCCAACTTGCAAGATTTAAAGTTGTCAACTGATTTTATCCATCCAATGCATATCTATAGTTAGAAGCTAATGCATAGTCCTGAGGACAGGGTAAGTTTATTCCACCCAACCATAATGGTTGTTGTAACTTCATCCGTGTAATTCTAGGTCATGTTCCTGCCCAAATAAATGTTATATGCCCCCTATTAATAATTCCAATATTCTGAAGGGGAAAGATGAACCTCACCCATCTTTCACTTCTGGAAACATGGCCAATGCTTCCGTTTTGGTGAAGTTAACAAAGAACCCTGAAATTGTGATGAAATCTTTAATTATCTTTTGTAAACTGGGAAAAGCAGTTTTGGGTTCACTAAAATAAAGACATATACCCTAATTGAATAATCTCCTAACTGAATTCATTTGTGCGCTATATAAGGAAACTGTTAATAAATAAATAAAATAAGAGTCTGTTTTAATGAAGTATCGAATCAAGGAGTCAAGCTCCAGATTAAACAGGGGAGAGGGGTCAAACTTGTCGTGTAACCCTGAATAAAGGGAAATATGGTGAATTCAGACCATTAATGGTCAAATATGCCATTGGTTGGGAGTATAAGTTTCAAAATAGCAGTGAATTCATTACCAAAACCCTGGATATCATATATACGTAAAATATGAGCCCAGGAGACTCTGTCGAAAGCCTTATCGACATCACAGCTAACTATAATAGCATTATTATTCTTTATTTATTTGGTATGAATCATAGTGGCAATGAGCATACGGATATTGTGCATGGAGGAGCGACCTTTAAAGCCATTCTGAAGCAATCTAGGGAGTATACATTGAAGACGTTGAGCTAATAACTTAGTAAATAATATTAGATCTGGTAGGCTGAAACCAGTAGCTCACCTGATGCTGGGCTGGTATTGACTAGAAACAATGTCAGGCTGGAATCTGAAGTGCTTCTGATGCCAGGTTGGTACCAGCTAAGATACAGGAAAGGGCTGGAACCAGTAGTGCTTTTGATGCCAGGCTGGTACTGGCTACGATACAGGATTGGGATGAATCTAGTAGCACTTCAGGTGCCGGGATGGTACTGGCTAAGATATTGGACCAGATTAGCCGGTAGTGTTTCTGGTGTTTGATACTTGGTGTTTGATACTTGGACATCTGCATAATGGCAGGTGCCTGGCTGAGACATGCACATGAATTGTACTGGTGTAGTACACAGCTGATAGAGATCTGACAAATGCAGGACAAGGTCAGAAAGCTGCAGATACTGTATTGGCCAGGATGTAATGGAAGCCTATTTAATGTTTGGGAAAAGGCAAAATTTGGTTGTTAGAATTTCTTACTTTTCCCAGAAAGTTGGCCAATGTAATGGTATGCATCTTTAATGCTCCAAATGTAAATTGGTTAGGAATTCTGGCTGTATTTTTAGAGCATAAAGCGTCTGATTTCTTTCAGACCAACTGGAATGTAACGTATAGTATAACAGTTGTAAGGCAGGAAGTAATGGTATCCGAGTTAGAATATCTCACAGAAAACAGCTCTATTTAGACCATTTTTTTTGTTTTAGATAAGTATTATTCAGCAATGTTAAATCAATTAAGTACACAATTACAACACATTTATAACAAATAAACATTGAAAAAATTATTTTTAAACTTAAAAATTAAAAAATGTATTTCTTTTTACACTGCAATTTAGATTTCAGTTCTACCATGCCCCACCCAAATCTAACTCTCTCTACACATGTTGCATTTGGACCGCAAGCAGCGCAACATTTACACAACCCAGGTGGTCCTCAATATGGGTTCCTTCCTAACTTTTATAGAAAAGTCTTGCCCAGGCCAGAAGACATGTTGGAATGGAGACAATGATTAGTGTTAAGAGTGATTATGGAGACCTTATCTGCATATATTTCTAAAAAAAATATATATATTTTTCATCACAATAACCTACAAGAGAGGAAAGATAACAAAACACATATATACATATTTTTATTTGAAGTTGTGTAAAATAACTCTTTAGATTCAAATATGTTAATGTCCTTGACATCAGCAATTTATAGTGTAATAAATAGCATTCACGGGCTCTAACTCCAAGTAAAAAGGTAATTGATCTTTGTTTTTGTCTTAACATTCATACCATATATTTAAATTTATAATTACATAAATAAATGAAAAACATTGCAAAATACTAAACGCATGTCAACATCAACAATTTAATTGTGTTTATTTACATCATTAAAAATGTAAGCCTCCAATCAGAAACATTCTTCCCATTCTTACTATGTACGTAACACACCATTAGCCAGATGTCATTCTCCATTAGGATCTACAACAATGACATCTGCTGCCTGTTTGGATGGAGAACATGGGATAATGTTGTAACTGCAATTTAACAGATCCGTCTACCTCGGCGAGTTTCTATTATTATCGTGTAAAAGAAAAAGAAAACATTGCATTTGTTGCAAAAGAATCTGATAAGAACAAATTCAATGAACCTTGAAAGAAAAATGAACAAATTGCGAGGACATCCTGGCCTGTCAGAGTGACTGTAGTTTGTTACTTTTTAGGGTTTCCAATGATAAGAGCACGTCTCCAAGGAATTGAATGTATGAGTGATCTGAAATCAGGCCAGTCAAGCTGAAGACGATGTGTACACTAACCTGTTCACACTGAATAGTCCCCATAAATAATTTACAGCTATGACTGCTAGCTATTATTACAAAAATACCGGACTGCATTTTGACACATGCATCTAGCTTGTAAGTCAATAGAAACATTCACCTAGCTTGTGTCGACCACACTTAGAGGCATCCATCCGTGGACTATTACAACAATATAATTTACAACTCAAAATTTAAATCGAAATAGTCTTTCTTAAACAATGCTCATTTTTTTCCCTCTACATGCATAATATTGATCCTTAATAGCCTTGACTGTATTTGTATTCTTGGCTTTGTGTTTTTAAAGACCTTTGATGTTTTATTAAACACCCTTATTTCACTGCAGCCAAGTGTTATGTACAGATGTTTGGAGACACAATGAATCTCCGGCAAGATTTTTTTTGAGGGTTTAAAAAGAATGTTCTTGACATTTTCCTTCATTTTGTTTTTTCTTTGAGCTGTGCTAGAGTCACCAGAAAGTACTTCATTATTGCTTGATTTGACCTGAAAGGCTGTCAGGTTGGATTGAAAGAAAGGAAAAAATACCTTTTTTGCAGGTCAGCCGTCTCGAACAGTTATTTATACTGCATATAACATATATGTATTTTGAACAATAAAATAGTTTTGTTATTATTTTTAAAAGAATGCGCTGTATTTTTCTATACACGTTGTTATGTTTTATTTGTCTTTTGTTGTTTACTATTAGCCTATAGTATTACTTTTTGTTGAAATTACATCTGTAGTCAATAGTCATAGACAGGGCCATAACTCGGGTCGTGTGAGTGGTAACATTGCACGGAGGTCAGGGCTCTGGGGATGTCACCATCTCTGTTTCACGGCTCCCGCTTCTAGTTAGCTGAGTGCATGTAATGGCAACTAGCAGTAAGTATCACTGCTGCAGTTCTGCTGCTAGGAACATCCTTAGGATGCTGTGGACAGTGCTGTACTGTACTTCCCAATGCTGGTACCCCCTCTGCTTGATGTAATGGTGTCATGCTTTCAAGGCCAGTACTGACATGGTACACTGACACCTTGTTATGGCACTGTCATAGGTAAGTAAATGTGCCACATTTAAAACTGTTATGGATGAAAACAGACTACATTTAAGTTTAGCATTCCAATTTAATGTCTTATCCAGATGCTTGACCAGGTGTGGTGACGCACAGTGTGCACTCTGCATTACCCCACCCCGCCAAAGGTGTGGCTGCCTGAAAAAGGGGCATGGTCCAATATAAAGGGGGCATGGCCTTGCAGGGATCTCTGTCAGCTCTTCATCTGTGACAGTACAAGAGTGCTGCAGGAGAGTAACACACTGCAGCACCTGTCACTGTAGAAGATCCCTCCAAGGATGACGTCTGGGTGCAGGCCACACCTCCAGCACATGTCTTATGATGCCACTGGTCCTAACCACTAACTATAGGAGCTGTGTCTTAAGTTGATGTTGTCTCAAAATCTGCTATGATTACTAATGGATGCTGTAGGCAAAATATGTGTTATACAGGATACATGTATATACATGACATCCTGTGACGGAGATCTGACATTAACTCCTATAATTGCAAAGAAAAAAAATCTAATCCTTCGAATGTAAGAACACTGCAAACCCTGTCTTGGCAAAGGATAGAACCAAAGTGAGATAGCTAATGCTATAGCTTTTTTCCTGGAGATGTACCCAGCATACAGTATGTGCTGTGTGATTGATGAATCAGGCTGTGCAATGCATTGTGGGATCAAGGAGAGGGATTGGTTAATATACAAATGGGAAGCCCAAAAGCTACTACCAGTGTCAGACTGGCCCACAGGGAAATAGGTGAAACCCCCAGTAGGCCCTACTGCCTGTGGGCCCATCTCTTCCTCTATGAATCAGTTTCCAGACTGTATCCTAATGCACAAAAATATACATTATACATATGTAAGATTAAAACTGTACAGGACTTTGGTGTATTTACTCATATCTGTTCGACGGATCTTTGATGTCTAGATCGACCATCGCAAGCGTTAGGTTGCCCAGAGCGTGGTTGATGGTCACATGGTCGACATAAGGTTTTCACTTTTTTTGGTGCAGGTTGACTTTGTTCATACTTTCTACCCAAGTGGACATAGAACTAGATTATAATAGTGTGCATAGATTAGCAAGGCAAGGGCCCGAAGCATAGCAAGTGCAATGAGCCATGCAAGGGGACACTGTACACTTATACATTGTACACATTGACCTATGATGACCATGTGACCGTCAACCATGCTCCCATCGATCTAACGTGGTCAGCTATCTTTAGGCATCTAACTAGATGGGTTCCACTAAAGGTGGTTGACCATAACATGATCAATCCAGACAGCAATGATCCACTATACCATAATCATATTTTTTTACAGTGCATTGCTGTTGTTAATGTGATACATTATCTTTCATGCACTAGCAGTGTTAACTAAATATATATTCATCGAGGGCCCCAGATCAAGCAATCTCTAATAGTCAAACCTATGTGCTGGCTGGCCAAACCCCTACCAGAGCATAGCCACATCCTACAACTGCAACCCCCCCCCCCCCCCCCCTTGATTGGTTATACACAGAGAAAGAAAGTGCTTAACTGTATGCACTGAATACAATGCACTATATACTGAGGTTAATTAAAATGTAACATTGATATATAGCAAAAACTATGTTTTAAGCAGACTTTGTGCATTATATTGCCCATTGCACTCCAGGGTACAATAGGAAGCAGATTCTTTTCTTGTTGCTTTGTATATAAAAGTTAGAATATACTAGAATTGGTGGCCTAGTGATGGGAGTTTGGAGCACTCAGACAATTAATGTATTTATTTATTTATTAACAGTTTCTTATATAGCGCACATATAATCCACAGCATTTTACAGAGAATATTTGAACATTCACGTCAGTCCCTGCCCCAGTGAAGCTTACACTCTATGTTCCCTACCCCATGTACATGCACACACAGACATTCTAAGGTTAATTTTGTTAGGAACCAATTAACCTACCAGTATATTTTTGGATTGTGGGAGGAAACCAGAGTACCCGGAGGAAACCCATGCAAGTATTGGTAGCATATACAAACTCTGCACAGTTAGGGCCATAGTGGGAATCAATCCCATGCATTTAGCTCTGTGAAGCAGTAATGCTAACCAATGCACCATCCATACTGCCAAATCCATATTTCTACTGATTATTTAGTCAGTTACTTATGGCAATATGTTTATCAAGGGTGTAATTTCAAGCCAGATGCCTTAAAATGAAATATATACAATAATGGAGCCCCCTCTCAGTAGCACAAATGTCTGTCTCATCAGTCAGTCCTATTCTGTCTCTCCAGCCATCATGCTTCTGTCTCACCAGCATCATGCTTCTGTCTCATCAACCAGTCCCATTCTGTCTCATCGACCATCACCCTTCTCTCTCACCACCCATCATTCTCCTGCCTCACCAGTCAGTCCTATGTCTCATCAGCCAAACCCATTCTGTCTCACCAGCCATCATGCTCCTGTCTCACCAGCCAGTCCCATTCAGTCTAACCAGACATCATGCATCTGTCTCACCAGCCAGTCCCATTCTGTTTCACCAGTCAGTTCCATTCTGTCTCATCAGCCAGTCCCATTCTGTCTCACCAGCCACCACCCTTCTGTCTCATCAGCCAGTTCCATTCTGTCTCACCAGCCACCACCCTTCTGTCTCATCAGCCAGTTCTATTCTGTCTCACCAGCCATGACCCTTCTGTCTCATCAGCCAATTCCATTCTATCTTACCAGCCATCACTCTTCTTTTGCAAAAGCCAGTTCCCTTATGTCTCACTAGCCAAGGGACTTGTATCTTATATCTCTCCAGCCAGCACCCTTATGCCTTACCAGCCAGCCATTTCTGCATCTCTAGCTCTGTGTAGCACACAGACACTAACCTTCCTGGCTGATCCTCTACATGCTACTGGCATCGAGAGACCAATACTTTCACAGCATCTGGGAGTTTCACTACTGATATAGATGCTGATTACACTCAGGCTCTCTATTTGTTTGTCCTTATCTATAAAATAGATGACATGTTCATTGTGAAAGGGGGATTAGATGCAGAATGTTGTTGCCATGCCTCCTTATCATAATAATTAATCTGTATCTTTATAATGTTATATCAATTCTTTTGCTGCTACAATGCGACTAAGAAGCATCATTTTGGAAAAGTATGAAATGCATTCGCAACTCCTGGAGAAATGACGATTTTGCATAAAGTGTCTCATGCCCTATGGTGCAAAACATTAGGAGACAGAGGACACATTTTCAAAGGGTATTGCCCACTGCATCCAATCCCTGGAATCTATTCCCACTCCAGGTGCATATGCAGTAAATGGCCAAATCTCCAAAAGCATTCTTTTCAGAGATTTGAATGCATTTATTATGTTAAAATTATAACAGGTGATACTTATGTTTACATTTGCCACAAATATTTAGTTAAAAGAATAACACAATTCATCATTAACTTCTTGCCAAGTATCACTTCCAAAAAGCTGCTTCTTTTGTGGAGTCATCTTTTTATTTGTGTGAAAAACTTCTCTTGCTTCTCCAGAGATCTATGAGGTACTGTCACTTGTACCCTGACCTCCCCACTTCTGTAGTAGCTAAAGAGGGACACTCGCGCAGCAGAGACATCCTCATCCACGTCCTCTGGTCTGATGAATAGACACTACGCATGCGCACAGCGTCTATTCCCTTCAGGCTGGGGGGACTCCCAGCTGCCCCCCCCCCCCACTGCGGGACACTGCCGGCCCGGGAAGGATGCGGGACTGTGCCAAAAAAACAGGATGGTCCCGCTAAAAACGGGACTGTTGGGAGGTATGTCTACCCAGTGTCCCCTTCTCCCTTCCCTCATCCAGTTAGATTTAAAAAAGACCTAACTGGACCTAAAGTAGTGTTGACCATGTATCGCTTTTTGAATGTCAACTATGAATGTCCATCCTGTGCATCAAAATTGACATGGATATGCCCATGTTTTTATATTTGATTATTATTAATTTGTGTCTTTTTATCCTTGCATAGGTAGAACATGGGCTGAAAGGGCAGGTTCACATATCTGTGACAATTTAGATATGGGTGCATTTTAGGAGTTTAAAGGACTAGAGAAATAATACCTATTGATGATGATGATAATGAATATCTAGTTGATTCTGGCTGCCTAATTGTGTATTGATCCGTGTATAGAATTTTGTTTATTACCATTGTAGCGACATCATATGCAGTTGATGTCATCTAGGGCCTTATTTTGGTTCATTCTTTCTGACAAAATCCTTCTTAGATGGGCAAAACCATGTGCACTGCAGGGGGGCAGATGTAACATGTGCAGAGAGAATTAGATTTGGGTGGGGTTTTACTTCAAAGTGAGATCTATATTGCAGTGTAAAAATAAAGCAGTCAGTATTTTCCCTGCACAGAAACAAAATTACTCACCCAAATCTAATTCTCTCTGCACAAGTTACATCTGCCCCCCTGCAGTGCACATGGTTTTGTCCATCTAAGAAGGATTTTGTCAGAAAGAATGAACCAAAATAAGGCCCCTAATCTTGATGTGTCCATTTCAACTTTTGTGGGAAAGAAGATTCCTATCTGATTCTTAAATGGGAAACCAAAACTTTTGTATATTTATTATTGTATTTACATTTATATGTAATTAGATTTTAGAATGAAAATTTGAGTTTTCTATTTAATAATGAAATTTGAGCACATTGTCTTTTATGTATAGGACATGCCATTACATTATTGATTAGAGATGAGTGGGTTCAGATTTACTTGTTTGTATTCGTATTTACTCAGCTCTCAAAAATGGCTCTCACGTGTTTTGAATAGCCAACAAGATTAATCTGGATAAATCTAAACTTACTCTAAATAGGATAATGTGACTTTAGCATTTTCTCAAACTCCATCATTACAGTCCAGGTTTTAAGGCTATCCATACTTGAGCACAGATGAACTTTATTAGTACCACAGTCAATTTGATTTAACCATCTGGACTCAACCAGGACTATTCTTAAAGCTTGGACTGTAATGGTGGAATCTGTCAAACTATGGATTATAGCATGTTTAGGCAATTAGTGACCCTCCAGCTGTTGTTGAATTACACATCCCAGTATTCCCTGCCACAGTTGTGTTACTTGGCTATTATAAAACTGTTGCAAGGAATGCTGGGATGTATAACTCTATAACCACTTGACGGTCACTTATTGCCCTCCCTGAACTAATACTGTCAGGCCACATCTACACTATTTCTGAACTATGGTGGAGGGGAAGTATATATAGTTTTCATGCCTAACATATACATACTGGATACATCTCTAAATACATATTTTCCTGCATACAAATTTACATTTATTTAACTATATTACATCTTATATTGCCTCATATAAATATTGTAAACAATTTGAAAACAATATAATATAAGGTATTTCAAAATGAATGCAACAATTTTTTTGGGAAAAATATATATAAATTAAAGAATTGAATAAATTGTGCTGTGTTACCCCTGATAATGTAAGTTATTAAACAAAATACATTGATATCTTTGTGGCAAAGTTTATTTTATGTTTTATTTAATTTTTTGGCATGTGTTAGAGGCTTGTTTTTTATAATTTAAGCAATCATAGGAAAATACAATATTGTTTGTTTTCAGTTATATATGTAGCAACAATATAGTGAAATACATAAATATATATATATATACTGTATATATAAAGATCTATATTTATAAATTTGTTCTATCTATAGTACAATTTAGAAACTTTGAAACATTTATTAACATGTAAACATGCCAATATGACATTGCTGATAAATACAAGCTGTACTACAACAAGGCCTTTACATATTGTACTTAAGGGTAAAGTGATGTCAGTCTATTGAGTGACTGCCAGGGACTGCTAATGAGAATAGGATAGACTTTGAGTTTACTGTTGTCATTTAGAATAGACAATAAACCTATGGAGCTGGCTTTATTCCAAACGTAATTGCTCTGAGTATTGGATCATAGAGGAGGCCGTCACACAGAGACGGTTGTGATGGATGGTCATTGACGCAGCATGAATAATTATCAATCAAAGAAAGAAGAGACACTGATAGCTAGAAGGGACATGGCTTAGATCAGCAAAGCAGACAGTGGATTAGTATACACTCAATGACCTGACTTTTTAATCCACCTAAGTTTTTTTTTCTTGTTTCTAAAATTCAGTAATTATCAGATTCTCATTAAAATTGATCAGTTCCAAAAATGCAGCAGTTTTCAGTTCCCGGGATTATTTTTGCCAACAGATTTGCACCATTATTCCAGTGTGTGCTTTAAATACATGTTATTTTATTAAATTGGTTGTACAATAATTGCAGTGTATTAACCTATATTGTAGAAAATGCTGAATTAAGAATTAGTCTTGGGGATTGGGCAGAAGAAATATACTGTACAAGGAGAAATGATAAGTGTAATGGGCCAGACTACATCACTTGTCATCATTTTCCTGTTCTTTTAACTGTACATGTCATACGAAAGTTCATCAGATTCCAGCTGATCTAACCAGTGTGATTGACAAATCCCATACATTTGACATGGCTGCTAACAGGAGAGGAAATATTTGATGATCTCCAATACTCACACTGGCTTGACACAGTCTTCCTTAAAATAAAACTAGATTTGACACAAACTCCATAAATGTGTTACCTAGTTAGAAAGAAAGTGGTAATTCAGCTGTTCCAGTAGCGACATAGTGAGTCATAATCAGAGCCTTTGAAAGTGTCCTTTCTGACTAGACTAGTACATAAGACAGTCAAATAATAAAAATGTCACATGACAATAGATTAAAATGTTCACTATCTGCTATACTGTAGCTTCTGAAATTTAGCACTATAGAATCATGAAGTAAAAAGGGTACTTCATGATTTTACATAACATTTTATTTTAAGGTCTAATTAAGGGATATATACACGATCCTGACTATTGAGATACCAAAGGTCAAAAGCTAATCCTCTCTGCCTGCAGGCTATCCCTAGCCCTCTCCGCTATTGCCTAAACCCTGTACCCTGCCATTTAAATCTAACCTCTCTGCCCTGCAGCCTAACTCTCCCCATTCCCTGGCCTAATCATAACCCACCACAGCATACTTACAGTGCCGTCTTTCCCATTGGGCACGATGTGCAGTTGCCTGGGGGCCCTAGGACCTAGGGGCCCCCGGCCCAGCCCAATGGGAAAGATGGTGGCCTGGGTCCGGGAATCCGCTCACCCTCGCTGGGGGATCCGGGCAGGGGGATCAGGGCGGTGGCGGTAGCTAGAAGCCTGATTCGGCGAAGCTCTATTTGCCGGCGGGGCGGGAAGCGCTGTTGCATTTGAATAGACTGGCCGGACGCTGATTGGCTGAATTCAGAAAATCAGCATCCGGCCAGTCTTTGAAAAGGCAACAGCGCTTCCCACCCCGCCGGCAAATAGCGCTTCACCTCCTAGCTAGCAGTGAATTTAATTTCGGGGGTCCGTGTGCCGGGGTTCTGATCACCCTCACTGGGTGATCCGGCAGGGGGATCAGGGCATCGGTGGCGGTAGCTAGGAGCCCGAAGCGGCGAAGCGCTATTTGCCGGCAGGGGGGGCGAGAAGCGCTGCTGCATTTAAAATGACTGGCTGAATGCTGATTGGCTGAATTCAGCCAATCAGCATCCGGCCAGTCTTTTCAAATTCAACAGCGCTTCCCGCCCCCGCCGACAAATAGTGCTTCGCCGCTTCGGGCTCCTAGCTACCGCCACCGCCGCCCTGATCCCCTTCCCCAGCGAGGATGGTCGGATCCCCGCCACCCGGCCACCATCTTTCCCATTAGCGCTATTTGCCGGTGGGGCGGGAAGCGCTGCTGCATTTGAAAAGACTGGCCGAACGCTGATTGGCTGAATTCAGCCAATCAGCGTCTGGCCAGTCTTTTCAAATGCAACAGCGCTTCCCGCCCCGCCAGTTAATAGCGCTTTGCCACTTCAGGGCAGGCTCCTAGCTACCACCGCTGCCCTGATCCCGCTGCCCGGATCCCCCAGCAAAGATGATCGGATCCCCGGCCGCCGGAAGCTGACTGGCTGCCGCACGGAGCCAGAGAGGTGAGGGTTGGGGAGGTGACTGTGGGCTCCTGGGCAAACTAATTTGGGGGGGGGTCCAGTGAACTAGGTTGCCCAGGGGCCCTTCCTAATGTTAAGACGGCCCTGCATACTTACATTCATTATATCGCAACCACCACAATTATAACATTATAACTGCATCCCCTAAATAGAAACAGAAGTGTACCAGTAAGCAAGTTGATAATTATCTACATAATATCTAAATATAATAGGCAAATAAGTCTTGTGAGATTATAGAGTTGCTGTATCACGTAGTGGAAAGAGTGGACCAGTGGGAAATTGGCCATATCAACCAATTCATTTTGAGGCAATATTAAAGTACATTCTATGTTATGGCAGATAGAAGCTGATTAGTTGCTTAAAGTAGCTTCCACACTGGCTCACTGCTGCACTTTTTCATTTCTCAAAGGAAACTATTCCTGTGTTAGGTCACATACTACAATAACGCTTTGTAAAATCACAGTGATTTAAGAGAAGCCATGTGACCTATGTCAGTCATTCATGGTTCCCAAACTCAGTGATGCCAGGGCACGTACAGGGGTTCCACAAGTTTGCTATACATGACCAAAGCCTCCAGCACTGGCTTACCATGCCTATTATAAAATATATGGACAAACAGAAGCGCAACTCTCTCCATGACTACATTACTGAACCTAAGCATTACACATAAGCACAGTTTACTTATTTATTTATTTATTTATTGTTTAAATAAATTATTCAATAAGCACCTTTTGGTCAAGGCTTGTAATGGGAAAAATGTTGATACTCTATGGAGCCATGATTCTATAATGTTTAGGAACCACTACATTACATGATACCATTATATAGAGAGTATTTACCACACTGCAAAAATGAGTTGTAAGCAAGAGTGACAACAATCTTGACAATTGACAACAATCTTGCTTGCAACTCATTGGTCATTACCAGACTATTCAAATACAGATGGAGCAGGTCCCTGGCAATAGCATCACCAATCACTGATGTGCACCATCCGAAAGAAGGTGGCACTCGTGCATGAGATGCTTGCGTGCCACGATCTGTCTGAGCCTGCCGCCACCCTCCGCCATCTCCCCACTGCTCCCCCATCTCCCCTGTAGCCCCCGGCATCCCCCACTCACCCTGCCTGTCTCACTGAAGTGGAGATGGGCAGGCAATCTGCTCCCTGCCACCATGCTGACTAGGATGCACGAGAGTGTGAGATGCTTGTGCATCCCAGTCTGATAGAGCTCCTGTCCTGTGCCATTTTATGAGATCTGGTAATTCTTCAAGCTGGCTGACAGGTGCTGTTATGATAATCAGGGGTGAACTCATGGTTAACCCTTGCTCTGACTGGCAGGTCTGCAAGATGTTGAGTACAGCCTGAATTGTGTTTCTGTGGTCGAGGTGGTGAAGCCACAGCAGCCTCTCAGTCTGACTCTATTACTTTACCCTGAGTCAGCTGGCACTTGTGCAGGTCTTAGACTTCGCCACTAATAGCCACCTGGTGAAGCCACAGCAGCACCTCAGCCTGACCCTGACTCTATTACTATACCCTGAGTCAGCTGGCACTAGCGCAGGTCTTAGACTTCGCCACTAATAGTCACCATTCCAGGCCAGACTAGCTCTATCCTGTACTCGGATGCCACCTGGTCTTTCGCGGTGACACAAAGTTCCAACTGAGTCAGGCTACTAGTAAGAGGATAAACTGACTAGATAACACAAAGATAACCTAGGCTCTGCACATGAACATGGACTAAAATATGGAAACTTGCAGACAAGGACTGAACACAGGATTTGTGGCCTTTAACACTATAATGCGAATCCGTAGCAATAAACCAAACAAAAGCTATACCCAAGATATTGTGGATAGGTTTGCAACCTAACCGCCTAAGCGACTCTTTTGCCAGACTAGAACAATGCCTCTGGCATCTGTCGTGAGACAAACAAACAAGACACATACACAAGACAAGTTTGCATGCGATTAGGCCTTCATCCTAACAGCCTCCATGACTCTGTCTCAGGACAAAAGCTATGGCTCCAGATGGCACTGTGAGAATACCAACAGTAGATTGTAATGAAAGGTGCAACTTCCACCACAATGTGTGGGGAAGCTGCTGGTACTCACAGAAGCTAGACACAGACAAGATACAATGGTTCTCTGATACAGGCATGATCTCACAGTCTGGAGGCAATGGTTCTCTGACAATCTAGGACACAGCTGATGCACTGAGTTCTTAGATACACAGGCTGGAATACACTGAACTGGAATAGTCTCAGACAGGAGTTTGCTAGGACTCTGAGAATCTCTGGGAACATAGAAATCACCAGGAATCTACTAAGAGTATCACAGGAGTATAACTAGCAGGGTTTTTTTGCTTGGAGCATACCTATATACCCAGTGGCTTAGGAAGCAGCCACACCCAAAGACTAAGGTATGCATGGAGACAAGGCAAGATGGATCAGCCAAAACCCGGAGCACTGATTCGGTGAACACATAAATCCCACACAGAACATGAATAACAGTGGCTGCTGCAGTCGCAGCCCATGACAGGCGCTCCATCAGTATAGTCCATTTTTACCATGTGGTAAATTACCCATTCTCAAGCAATAACATAAGGGATATAGGATAAGTTCCAGGACACAACATTTATTGTGGCAAAATAAGTCAACTAAGGCTGGTTATGGGGATATCCTTTTGCATGCCTGAGGCACACAGAGCATAATCCCTGATATGTGCTGGTTACTTAGGGCTAATTAAATAGCCCCTTGGTGATCCATTAGACATGGTAATTTACCATGGCTAAATGGATACCACCCTAATTGTAACACATTATGTAAACAAAAGGGATTAGACACTTACAACAAATAGAGCAACACGATTTTATTGGTGTCAGTACTTTGTAGGTCCACCACATGCAGTAATTACTACAGACACTCTTCTTGTCAAACTGTCCATAAGTCCCTGGATAACAGTGGGTGGTAGGGTTAGCCATTCTGCCCTAAGTACAATAACTAACTAGGACACTAAGGAAGGTGAAGTTGGCGTACAATGCACCCATTGCTTCAAGTTGTCCCAAAGGTTCTCAATGGGGTTAAGCTCTGGACTATGAGCTGGACAGTCAATCCAGGTTTTTAAAGGTTCTGTATGTCAGTCCAGCATCACCCAGAAAACATGACAGGTGGCATTGTTGTTGCTGTTAATTGTTGTTTTGTCATTTCCATAGAACTGCCACAATGTAGGGAGCACAGTTATCGAGAACATCTCTATACTTCTGAGAATTAATGTGACCATACCAAACAACTAGTTGACCCATGCCAAGCCAATGGAAACCGCCCGAGCCTCCCTACAAAAGTGTTTGGTACTTATGTATTATCTGGACTCCCATGTTAAATGCACCCCATTTTTTCATACCCCTACTATCCAAATACGCATGGAGTTGATTTTATATAGTGTGGCGAGCGGAGCGAGCCACCGTGCCCGAAGCGTGGCGAGCGCAGCGAGCCCCGCGAGGGGACACGGTCTCATAAGAAAAACGGGAGCCCAGATATTACATAAGTACCAAGTGTTTTTGTTAAAACCGACACATTAGTGGCTATTTGGAACTTTTGTGTAGTGGTATGCACATGACTACCTCTGTTCTTTTGCAGCTCCCTGTTTAGCAGTCCCTCGGTTTCAGTCTTAGGGGTCTTCCAAAGTGAGGTGCATTCCTGCATTGACCATTCTTCTTCCACGCATTAATTACAAACGACTCAGTGGATTTAGAGACCTTCTTAATATCTGCACTAGTTTGCCACTTTGCACATACCCTTAATGCAATTTAAGAGTGACTTAACAAGCCCTTCAAAATTAATAAAATGTATCTAATACTGTAGCCTGTGCTACTACAGCAGGGCCGCAACTAGAGAAAGGGGGAGAGAGGCGCAAGTGCCGTGGGTGATGGATTTGAGGGGGCAACATGAAAGAAGAGATTAAATGAAGAAGGTTGGGGCATTTATTATTTTGAGTTATGATATGCCATAAACATCAGCATTTATTATTTCTAAAGGAACAGAGAGATAATTTAATCCCTCCATACAAAGTTCATGTTGTTAGTTTTTCTATAAAAGACAGACATTGATGTGGTGCATCCATATGTTTTTGTGGCTTGCTGCTACAAAATTATATATTTAGTTTTTTTATTTGAACCGGTCCATGAACATGTAATAATCATACCAAATATGCAGTGTTGTAGTGTATCCATGTCTGATTGCTGTCAATTTAGACTATGTGATTATTAATAATGATGGAAGTGTTAACTTAGTATTTATAATGAATTCTCATACTTTTAATGAGAATTCTGCCTCTGGCTTCCTCAGTATATATCTAACCCAAGGCAGATAAAGCCTGGGGACAAGTATAATTTCAAGCATGACAGCCAGAAAGCTCACGGCTATAAGAAAGTAAAGTTTTTGTGTATGTTTGTGTGTGTTTCTGTGAGACAACATACTATACACTCTGCATTCAGATGCCATGTATTATGTTCTAACAAAGTTTACATAAAGTACAGTAGCTTCCTCATTCTCAGGAGTAAATGATTAAATGATACCTCACTGTAAAATGCAAAAATAAATGTGATACACAGAATGAGAGTTGCTCAAATCAATTTATAGTTCCAATACAGATAAGTGTACGGGATAGGTTAATATAGACAAGAAAAAAGATTCCTTTCACTCCGCAATAAGAGCAAAAGAGACATCCTAGATGATAACAGTAATGCCCAAATCTCAGTTACATTTATGTATTTCTAAATTGAGAGATAACTTACCTGGAGGCACATCAGGCACTGTCATGGCACTACAATGATCAGTATACCCTCCATCTACCGATCCAATAAATACCTCTCAGAACATTGATATATAGAATGGTAGTTCCTCAAATCAATTTACAGTATAGACCCCACAACAGTGCAAGTAAGCGAGGGGTTAATCTAGACACATACTACCAAATTCCATATCCCAACATGACCCATTCCAGGAGGGACATCCTGCTCTGCTCCTGGACTACCCTCTTTAAGTGTGATTGTTCTCACCTGCGTTGAACTAGTTAATGGATAAGAAAGGTGTTTCACCATGGGGGATCTATATAGTAAAGGTTGGTATAGCACTCACCTCAAGGGGTTTTCTGTTATAGCTGCTAGTCTCTGGGAGAAGGCTAGTCTCCTGTAGTCATCAATATAAACAGGGGTGTAGAGACCTGCACTCTGTGATGTTTGTATACTAATTCTGTGCAATGCAAATGAATAGTAAATTGTTCTTGCAGTGTATTTAAGATACTTTTATTTTGGTCACAATGCCTGTCATAAATAAGGTGTTACAAATAAATGTTACAAATAAGTGTTTATTGAAGCACTTCTTACAAATAAATAGGTGTTACAAATAAATGTTACAAATAAGTGTTTATTGGCTACTGGAGCACTTAAGGGGTTATTTTGGTTCACTCTTTCTGACAAATTCCTTCTCAGATGGACAAAACCATGTGCACTGCAGGGGGGAAGATGCAACATGTGCAGAGAGAATTAGATTTGGGTGAGTTATTTTGTTTCTGTGCAGGGAAAATACTGACTGCTTTATTTTTACACTGCAATATAGATCTCACTTTGAAGTAAAACCCCACCCAAATCTAATTCTCTCTGCACAAGTTACATCTGCCCCACCTGCAGTGCACATGGTTTTGTCCATCTAAGAAGGAATTTGTCTGAAAGAGTGAACCAAAATAACCCCCTTAGCTAGGTGTGGTAAGGCACGAGCTGTATCTGTTCACAGTGGTGCTGATGGCACCTTATTTGTACAAGATTTACGTGGAAAAAAATGGTAAATAAAATAAAATAAATTGGAATGAACACAAAACAAAAACAAAACCAAAAAGATTATAAGGGATTGTGCACTGTAAGGGATTAATGCATTGACAGTGAAAATGATAGTTCACTCAGGGGAAAAGTCTCTGTATTTAGGGATATACCCAGGTACTGTTACAATCACTAGGACTCTTATTGGTAAACATTTATTGTAACTTATTTAAGACAGGCATTGTGGCCAAAATAAAAGTATCTTAAATACACTGCAATAATCATTTAGTATTCATTTGCATTGCACATAATTAGTACACACACATCACAGAGCGAAGGTCTCTACACTCCTGTTTATATTGATCACCATGGGGGATGGCAATCACAAATTAAGAGGGTAGTCCAGCAGCAGAGCATTATGTACTACTTGGAATGGGTTATGCTGGTTGGTATGTGTCACTGGTTGCATGTGAATTGATAAACTGCATGCAGGTTTGGACTGGCCCACAGGGGAAACCCCAAGTGGTTCCCTCTGCCTGGGGTGGGGTAGGCACCCCCTCCTCTATGGATCAGGTTCCAGTTTGTGCACTTGAATTATACATATGCTACCTTCTACTGCATTTTCTTCAGTGCATTGGTGTTATTAATCTATCAATCTGTTTATCTGGTACATATCATGTGCTATCAGTATTTACTATGTATTTATCAAGGGGCCCAGCCCATGTACTTACTAATGGTTAGCCAAATTCTGTGGTGTCTGGCTACACCCCCTCTGAAGACTGGCCATACCCCCAACATAAACCCTTATCACTGTATTCTCCCGGTTGGCCCTTCATGTCTCATTCTGACAGTGGTTGCATGCCTGTGCCTATTGGTTATGAAAAAAATGGAACGTGTTGTTTACCAGTGTGGTATGTTATAAATAATATGACCTGACATTTAAATGAGTGATTACTGGTTAGCATTTCCTCAATAATGTTGATCAAACCATTAGCTCTGTATAGAATCATGTTTTCTCTTGCTCGCATCTACATCTGGTTGGTGTTTTAATGAGTATGATTTCGCTATTCCCCTGCCAGTACCATTTTATTTTTTCTGACTTTTCTGACATTTATATTTTATAACTTTAACGTAAATCTAGTATATTATAATTAGTGGAAACAGTGGCGGATCCAGAAAAGGAAGAGGGCACCATGAGAGGGCACCAAGATAGGTGAAGGGGAGAAGGTCAGTGGCACCAGTGCTATGTGCTGCTCCAGAGGCATGCATGCTCTCAGAAAAGTGATGGGTACATAGAAAATCAAGGCCCCAAACCTTAACTATCATGCTGTGGGTCTTCTCTCATGGTAGATGCCTGTTCCCAACACGTTTCGTCAATAGGTACAGGAAGGGTTAATACTGGGCACATTAGTTGGAACAAAGGTCAAAACTTTGTTTAATACGGACATCTCATATGATTTATTGCTTTGTTTTCTTTCTTCCTCTGCCTCTCATTTTGGCCTGCACGTCGGGTATGGGAAGTGGGGTGCCAACTTTTTGGGCCACCCCCGGAGGGGATCTTAATGATGTGCCAGCTCTATTGCCTCTGATGGAATCATTTTCACTGGCGCTAACAAAATTCTTCTCCAACGAGAAGCCCAATGGATAGACAGATTGCAAACTGTCCATCCAGGCAGCATGAATAAAATTCTTAGCTTATGCTGCTTTCTAAAAACTGTCAGCCGCTGAATGTATTTTAGGTATACTATGCCTCCGATTGCTACAATATTGTATTAATGTCCATGTATCTGTACTGTTTATGGCTCATTGTAAGTATGTTTCTTATTTGTCTGTATGCTTTGTTGTTTCCATAGTAACACTTGTTGATGCACGCCCACTGGGGGAGACAGCTGTGATGCTGGTGCTGACTGCACTTGGATGACATCAACGTGACTACCGCCGGGAGCGGTGTGACCGCACATGGGAAGGGAGTTGCTTGGGTAAGCTATATATACTGTCTTTTACACTTTTATCACTGTATGTCCCAACGAAAGAGGTAGTAAAGACGTCAAACATGTTGACCACACTCCAAATGGTGTAGTATCTTTATTTTGCGGTTCAAGTCTCCTAGAGTGCTGGCCTGGTCAACTAGTGACCCCATGGACTGTGTATATATATATATATATATATATATATATATATATATATATATATATATTATCTATATATATATATATATATATAAGCAGGGAAAAGTGTGGAAAAGTGAACCAGTAGAGACATAGACCATAGCAACCAATCTGCTTTTAACTATTATTTTATAGAATATACCTAATAAATGTTATCTGAAAGCTGACTGGTTACTATAAATAACTTATCATCTGGTCCACTTCTCCACTCTTTTGTCTACTTAATATATCTACCCCTTAGTTTTTCTTATTAAAATACAACTACAGTATATACAAGTTTAACTACATTAAACCCTACTTAAGAATATTTTAAATTTACTAATATCCATTGTAAATAGCTTTTTAAGCATAAGAATTTAAGATGAGAGTTCATAGTAAATTTTACTGAAATATAAAGTATTTGGATTTATATGCTTGTACAGTATGTGTTCAAACCAATTAAAGGCCGATTCATTTAGGGCACCACAGTGCCATGGCAAGCAATTGGAGATGGGTGCCACTCTGTTGTCAATTAGTATTTCTGTGCTGTCATTGTCATCATTGCCGCAGTGTAACAAACAATATCCATATATAACCTAAATACTGCACATATTTTATTAACTTCAAAAACAATTCATAAATTTGTTAGTATAATTTTGCATGATTTTTTAAATCATCAGCCTGCGCTTTATTGTGAAGCAATCCTTAATTGATTGACATTTAATCACAGTCTTTGTGTTTTACTGTCCCTTGCCTCATAAGAGGTAATTTTGTCTTTACTGTAGTTTAACAGCTGATGAAAAAGATTTAAGGAAACCTATAAAGTTAAGATTGGTTAATAGCCTCTTATAAAAGAATATTATACATCTAGGATCCATTGCACAGATGTGATGTTCAATTGTAGAAATGTGCATGGGGTTTATTAAATTACAGCACAAATCTTCAGTCTACTGAATTATTGTTCATGTTGGTATTGTTAGGCAAATGGGGAGACACATTATTGCTTCCAGTTGTTCATATCGCTGTGTTCTAATACAGGCAGAGACAGCTGGCACATTGCTTTAGGCAAATGTAGAGCAACAGCAGCTGTGGAGACCTGGACCCCATGAGAAAGCCAGGCACCGCTGAGTCAGTACTAAGCTGCTCTTCAGCTAATGTCCAGAAATTAAAATAAGATGATGTTTCTGCCAATGTTCTGAACTACATGCAACTGAGTGGTATCAGAGACTTGCTATAAAACAATGATATAATTGCTGGTAAACCATGGTGATCATCAGATTTTCCTAATTATGGTACATGGTGTGATTGATCTGCAAAGACATATCTGCTTTCCAAGAGAATATGAGATGTTGCATTTGAAGGTACATAAATCTACTTGCAAAATATATGTATCATCTAGAACCAAGAAGCAATTAACTCATAATTTAACCTCCTCTCAATCATTAGTCACACAGAGAGCTGTGTTTGCAGTTAACAGTTTGTAAATACCTAACACACTCTCACATTAATTTACCAAATTAATTAACCAATCCATGTCATTAAACTATATTGATGTATGCCTTGTACTACTAGCTGTGAAGGGGGGAAATGGATTTGCATGAGTGACTGTGTTACATAATAGTTTTTGCTGGAGGAAATATATTATTTGTTTAATTAATTAAAGATCTATGTTCACAAATAAAATTTACATATGATATTTCACAATAATCTATATAATCTCTTTGAAGAACATTTCTACACCAATGTTTATGTTTACATTAATCTCATCATGCATGAATTGATCATACAATACACCTGTGTATCCTGGGGTGTCTCAGGGCACTTACAGGGGTGCAATAGTTTTAATGGTCCAGGACCAATTCAAATTATTTATGGTCAATGGAATAGACAAATCAAGTGCAATCATAAAATATTTGTACAAACAGAGGTGAATCCTGTCCCTCACTACATAACTGGACCTAAAAATGACATAAACAGGTACTTATGTATTATCTGGGCTCCCATGTTAAATGCACCCCATTGTTTCATACCCCTACTATCCAACTACTCATAGAGTTGATTTTATATAGTGTGGCGAGCGCAGCGAGCCACCGTGCCCGAAGCGTGGCGATGCGGTCTCATAAGAAAAACGGGAGCCCAGATATTACTTAAGTACCCATAAACATAATGTATTTCATTTTAAAAATCTGAATTTCTAAAGAAGCTTTGGGCCTATGGGAGCCATGAAAAAAAATTATATATTTTGTGCGTCGTGATCCAAAAACGTTGGCAACCACTGAAATCTTCTACAGATATACTACTAAGGAGGTACTTGAGATGTTGATATTATGTTTGATTACATTATAACTATTCCTAATGCTTAATAATGGGCAAAATGTTTTGGCAAGATTTATGTTTCTAAGAAAATGTTATGGAGTTGACAAACAATTCCTGAATATGATGCAAAAAAGTTATAGAATTAAGTTGTAAAGGGGAGGGGGAATCAGAATGCGATTTTTTTCTGAGACATCAAATTTTAATAACTGCAACTTCCACATTAAAAAATATTTTAGGTAATATATTTGTTCATTTATAAGAAGTCAAGTGGGTAAAATACTGCTGTACAAGTGTAACATTAGACAACTTACAGGCCGACAGTATATACATTTGAGTGAGTATATAATTGTAGTGTACAGATATTTTAATATGTAGAGATGATGAGTAGGAAAATGTTCCTGATCAAACAAGCTTATGAGATATTGGTGGGCTCAATTATTAGAAGAGGACAGAAACTGCAGAGGTAGGAGGGGTGGGAAAGCTAAAATAAAAAAGTTGGGACACAAAATGAAAGTCTATTGTTAAGAGATGAATTCCAGAGGTAAGGAGCAGTCCAAGAAAAATGAGTATGAGAGTGGGCAATGGCGATCAGTTAAGAGGTGAGATGGCAACAATTAGGCCCTCATTCTAGTTGAATCGGATGGATGCGTATTAGCCCCGCCTACCATACGGAATCGCTCACACCATCCAAATGCAGTAAGACGCCGACCGAATGGACCGCGAGTGGATGTTTCATGTGAACACCTCCTCCATCTGTGGTAACCTCCCCGATCCTCTGATGGTCGGCAACCATCAAATAATAGACTGAGTGGTCAGGCAGCACCGAGTGCTCCAGACCACTCAGACATTTTTCCATATGAAAGCAGGGATATGGGTGGGCATCTGACATCTGGCTATGTCAGCTGTTCGTCCCCCACATGCGCATCACAGCCGCATTACCCTACGTACGCCCAGCGTTTTCATGGGAACACCCATGAAACGCGGGGCGTATGCATATGGTAATGAGCCCAAACAGCCCTTCACGCCCCTCTCCACCCCCTGCTCGGATGGTTCCATACGATCATTTTCTGCACGGACTTCGTGCCGTGTTCAGACGTGTGAGGCGTTCACACATGCGCAGATACACCTCTGCACATGCGCAAACACCAACCATCAGCTGTCCGTCTGCACTCGGAGCCATCCGACTCAATCAGAATAAGGGCATTAGTAGAGAAAATTGGTAGGAAGGGAGGAAACCAGTGTGGAGATAATAGGAGCAACAGTAATGAGATAGAGTTTGAATTAAATTGAGATAGGTTAGATAGAGTTTGAGATAGAGTTTGAGATAGAGTTTGAGATAGAGTTTGAATTCAATTCTGAGGGGTATAGGTGACCAGCATGACTGGCAGAGAGAGACAACAGTGAGTCTGTAGAGCAATGAAAGTGGAAAATGAATCAGCCAGTACAGTTGAGACTAGACAGGAATGGAGGAGGTAAGAGTTATGAGTGCCAGAGTGGAGCTAAGTAATCAAAGCAGGAAATTACAATTTCAGAAGTGTAAATAGCCGGAATGTGTGTGTGGGGTGAAAGACGAGTTACCCGTGACTCCAGCAGCTGCTAATGAAGGAGAACAAGATGCTGACATAAAAGTAGACAGCATCTTGACTGGGGAAAAGATAATAAGTTAATTTTTTAAAATATTAGGTTTAAGGAAGTATTTGATATTCAGGGTGAGATGACAGACAGGAAGTGACATGTAAGAGTACATTGGGAGAAGGATCTGGGGAGTTAAGATTGGGTACTGTCAGCATAGAAGTGATCATGAAGTTCAATGAAACTGATTAGTTTGATGAAGGAAAACATTTAGAGGGTCCCTCCTGGAAAGGGGAAGCGGAGGGAGATGAAGATCAGTAAATAAAATGGAAAGTGAAGTAGGAAGGGAAGATTTTTATGGTTTGGCAACAGTGTCAAAGACCACTATCAAATTTAAGAATATAGAAACTTTGCACTTACCTGTGAGAAAGAGAGGACAGTTTCTGAATTAGAAGAGAACGAAAACTAGTTTGGAATGGGTGCAGGAGGGACATGTTGGAGAGAAAGGAGATGGGCAATTGTACACCACCTGCTCAAGGAGTTTGGCTGCAAGCACTTGACCAAACACACCAAAAAAAAAGTTACTGTTAGGCAATGTGTGTTTGCTGATTCCATAGACTATAAAACATAAACAGTTTAATAGAAAGCAAGTACTGTTCTTTAATTTTTTGCTTCAGTAATGATTTATTAAAAAAGCTTTACTTAAAATACTATTTTATTAATTTACTAAATGACAAAAAATAGCCTGAGGTGCTAAATTGAAGCTTTATATTAAAAGTTATGAAAACAAATTAATTGTGGTTTATACTGCATTATTAAATATATGATTATTAAGTATTGACTGAGGCTCTACACAATAAATGTAGAGTTTGACATGTTATGCACACTGTCACAGAAAACTTTTATCATTCATATTACACAAGTGACACTGCTCTACAAATATAATAATACATTACATTAACTGGTACTCTTTACCTAGATGGGCGCCAGCGATTGAAATCGCGGGCGTCGGGGGTAAAAATCGCGGTCATCGCGGGCATCGCGGGTAAATCGGGATGGCCGCGATGACCGCGATGACCGCGATGACCGCGATTTTCCCATAGGGAACAATGTTAAAAAGGCTAATTGACCGCGATTTTACTGTTAAATGCCTCAATGGACCCGATTTGGCCATAGGAATCAATGTTAAATGGGCCACAGAGCCCAAATAGGCACAATTAACCCTTAAATGTCCCCCCCAATTTTTAACGCCACCCCACGATCCACGCCAACCCGAAGCGTGGCGAGCGCAGCGAGCCCGCGAGGGGCGGCGGTACGCGTCCTCCGACCTTTTCATGCCCTACTATCCACTAGGGCGTGGAGTGAGAATATAATAGTGTGGCGAGCGCAGCGAGCCACCGAGCCCGAAGCGTGGCGAGCGCAGCGCGCCCCGCGAGGGGACGCGGATACCTTCACAGGTAGACGCGTCCCCTCGCGGGCTTCACAGGTGTCGGCGTGAAAAGGTCGGAGGACGCGTACCGGCGCGTACCGGCGCCCCTCGCGGGCTCGCTGCGCTCGCCACGCTTCGGGTTGGCGTGGATCGTGGGGTGGCGTTAAAAATTGGGGGGGACATTTAAGGGTTAATGGGCTCTGTGGCCCATTTAACATTGATTCCTATGGCCAAATCGGGTCCATTGAGCCATTTAACAGTAAAATCGGGTCCATCGGGCCTTTTAACATTGATTCCTATGGTAAATCGGGAGCATCGCGTCGCGGGCATCGCGGGTACATTTATGGCCGGCCGCGACGCGACCGACACGATTTCCAAGTTTAACATGGGTTTCAATGGGAAATCGCGGGCATCGCGTCGGTCGCGTCGCGGCCAGACATAAATGTACCCGCGATGACCGCGACGGGCGCCCAACTAAGTAAAGAGTACCCATTAACTTTATTACATACAGTATATATTGTTATTAAGGTTATTATGGTGAGTGCAGAACTGTGTGATTTTTATTTATATAATGTGGTCACATACCACTGGCACCCTAAACCTGGCAATAGTGAGTGCAGTGGATTTATTTTTATATAATTTTCTTATATACACTCAGATGAGAGCAGCTCCATCTGTACCATGACTATTGATGTATACATGTGTGTTAGCTAGAGATGAGTGCGTTCGGATTTCTAAAATCCAGATGCTACCGAACGGCAGGGATCTGAACTGAGATCCTAGCGCCGTTCAGCAATTCATCATCCTGGCGTCGGATTCTTGCGAGATCCGAACGCTATAAAAGTCCCTCGCAACCGTCAACATCATCACCACGGGATTGGAGAGGGTTAAGGAAGTTGTGTCTCTGTGTGTCTCTCTTGGAAGCTGGCATGGGGTGGCGACCTGGTTGCAGTGGTGGTGTTCTGTGCAGTCCAGTGCAGTGCAGTCCCGTAGTACTGTCCTGTCTTCTGCAGGTGCTGGTGTCCTGTGCTGCTGTATGTCTAATGCAATGCTGCTTTGCTGTCTAGTTCTGCCGTTAAGTCCAGTGATATTGCTGTTAAGTCCAGTGGCACTGCTAGTCCAGTGGTATTGCTGTTAAATTCAGTGGTACAGCTAGTCCAGTGGCACTGTCGTTAAGTCCAGTGGTACTGCTGTTAAATACTGCCATATAAGTCCAGTGACGGTCCAGTGTGCACTCTAAAAAAAATAAAAGGGTTATATTAATCTAATGTTTTCAGGCTTTGCTGTGTGTGTGTGTGTGGGGGGGGGGGTACACTTTCCTGTGCCGCCCGCATATCATTAATAACCCCAAAATAAATGGCTTTTTTTAATACATCTAATTTTTTTCTGGATTTGCCGTGTGTGTGTCTGTGTGGTACCCTCCTCCTGTGCCACATAGAAATAAAATAACCCCAATAAAAAAGGGTTACTGTATGTTAATGCATATAATTTATTATACGCCCGCGTATAATAAATAACCCCTGAAATGATTGGTTTGTTAAAAACAGTGTGGGGGGGATGCTGTAACATCCTCGCCCCCTTACCGCCGGCTACCACATTCATAATTATCGCATATGCTGTAACATATGCGATAATTATGGCAAAGGACAGCTCTTGCTTTTTTACCGCATTATCAGCTTAGAGAATCTCCCCCAGTATGCATGTCCTATTTAAGCAACATAAGGGTGGGTGGGAGGGTCCAAGGACAATTCCATCTTGCTCCTCTGTTTTTGGCATTATGTGCTCTTTGGTGCCTAGTTTTGCAAACTGCTATCCTGTCTGGCGCTGCAGTGCCACTCCTAGATGAGCCATGTGTTTGTGCCAGCCACTTGTGTCGCTTAGCATACTGTAGTTATACAGCTACCTCGGTGCAACCTTTTGGCTTAAAAACAACATTGTGAGGTATGAGGTATTCAGTATAGTCTGGAAATGAGTGGAAATTAATGTTATTAAGGTTAATTAAGGTTAATAATAGCGTAGGAGAAAAAAAAATATGCGATTTTAGCGATTTATATGTTTTTTTTTCTAAATAAAATACAGATCCAAAACACAAAACACTGAAGGGTGGTGTTTTGGACCAAAACACTTCCAGAGATACAGATCCATAACACGTTTCACAAAACACTAAAAGTGACCGGTGCACATCCCTAGTTTTAGTGGTATTTACAAGGGCCTTCAGTGTCATCACCATACTTAAGGTGGATGGCAATACATACCTCTTGCTGTTGTCCAGGAACTTGTGGACAGTTTGCCAAGAAGGGTGTCTACAGTAATCAATGCATGTGGTGGATCTATTTGCTGTCAGTAACCAATCATTTTGTCTACATTGTACATATCTTTAATAGAACACACATTTAAAAATAAATATACAATGCGGAAATATTAAGATACATACAGTATTTTTCTGTACACATCCCATTTACAGATTCCAATATTTATGTTCTACATGCAAAAATACATATTTCAATAGGTTTTGAAAAAAGCTTTTTTTCTCACATTAATTCTCAAAGGAGGTACAAGTGTGATTTCATAGAGTACCTCTTGCCATAGAACCGTAAAAGGAAAGTGAAAGTAGGGCAGATTAAATACATTTTGCAAACTAAAAAAACTTATTTAAATCCCCCAGTTGTGCATGGGAAGATAATTGGGCAAAACGGCAGCATTAGTCTGGACAAATTTCAATTTTCTTAAATGAAATGCTTTTTGCTTAACCTTTAGAACCATTGTGGGTCCCATTTGATTAGAGTATTTAAAAGCAACTGATAAATAAGATTTTTATTATATTATTTATTCTATTAAAACTTCTGAAAACTATTTTTGTTCTAAGGAAGGGTTAACCTTTATATTTTTTTCTACAACTATAAAATATATTGTACCCTAATGCAATCTAGCATGCTAGATATCATTCACAACTACTGCATTGGACCACATCTGCTCCGGAGACATCTGTGCACCAACCAATGATAATAAACAGGTATTATTAAGTGAAAGGAACATTCTACTGTATGTACAACTAGATTTACCAACAATTAAAATATCTTGAATATCATTAACTTATAAATCATATCAAATGAGATAGAAAAAAATTGCATATAACTTTCTAGGGATATACATTTTCAAGGATATATCATGTCACAGAAGACAACTGTCCATAGGGACAGTTGCCAACTGTATTACAAGGGTATGGGGTCAAAATGTCTACATTAAGGGTTAGGGTTAGTCAGTATGGGGTGAATAGGGGTATTGATTAGAGATAGGGTAATGATACTTACTGTAGAACAGGAGGATTGGAGATCTGACGTGGAAGTGATAGTTGCATGACCCGGAAGCTGCTCTGTAGCTGCTGAAGCTGCCAGAAGCAGGTAAATCGCCATTTGATCATTAAGGATTGATTTGGTGACATTCTAACATGTCACTATTCAATCAGTGTCTGCATGAAGACATGGTCAATGTCAGCATTATGACCATGATGGCAGTTTCATGTCAATGTGATGGTTGTCAACATTATAGTAAATGTGTTTGGGGAGTTAATTTCTAAAGAAAATCACTGTCAATTCTCACTGCCTCTGACATAAAAGGGGTAATTTATTAAGAGGGTGCAAGTGTAAAGTAACTAGTAACTAAAGTAACTATTGAGTGTCATAAGAGGCCCAGGAAACACTTACTTTATGGCTGAAGTACTGCTAGTCCATCCTTGGGCAGGGGAAAGGATTTTGGGCTACTGCCTATTGAACTTGTGGAATGCCTGGTTCAGGTGACAGGGGTCCCTTGCACACAATGCCATGAGTCACCACCTTTGCTGGTGGTTGGTGTCGAGGAGGCTTCACCTTCTCCTTCCAAACCTCCACTAGTTATATTTGTAAACTTGCTGATGTCAGGCAGCCAAACCATTGTATAAAGTATATCAGCTCAGCACACCAGTGATTGAGTATTGTAGTGCTTTCCTACTGTCAGGTCATATTCCAAATCCTCTGAAGCTCCCTGTTTCTAGTTAACAATTTATAATGCATTGTTACCTTGATTTGACTCTATGTGTCCTTGCTGTGTAGCCATTGTCTATACCTTTGCCAGTCTGACTGATTTCATACCTGACAAAGCATTGCTGTCTTGTTCTTGTCTGTACCTTTGGCATTTCCTAGCTAAAGAACTTGGCCTTGCACAAAATTATCAATGCCAATACACTGGTTCAAACTCAGCCATTTGTATTAGAAGTAGGTTCATCAAATTCAGCTGTTTTAGCCCAAAGAAAGGCTAAAGATGTGTACTCTATCCTTAGAGAAACCTGACTTTTGCTGAACAGAAATTCTCAATTGTAGATTGTTATTTACTGGCCGTCAATTCTGCCATGAAGTTCTTGCTTGTAGCTTCACCAGTCCGATTCCATGTGTATCGAAGCCTTGATATCTTATCCATGTCTGTACAGTACCTCACCTTTAACTGGCTTAAGACCTTGTGCTCAAGTCATGATGGTTCCAGTCTAAAGGCCTACATCCACTAGGGTGAGGTATCAAGTGCGGTACCTGGCATGCGATACCTCGCCAACTCACCCAGTATCTGCCGGGCAGCAGTCCTTTTGTATACAATGTATCATATGTGATCCTAGCCAGAGCTATGGGCTGCAACAAATATGCATGGTAGTTCATAGGATCTAATGCGATGCGAGGTGCATGGTAATGCACCTCACATCGCAATCACAGGAAAATAACATGCGATGTGTCACCTTTCATGCGATCTGAAGCAGAAATTCTTCAGAATCGCATAAAAAGTGAACATATTGCACTAGTGAATGGAGACCTTAAGGAATCCAGTTTCTTAAACTGAGTAAACGAATCTTTACCAGCTGTGACAATGAGATTTTACTGATCTAATGCAAATTAGTTTATCAAAAGATATGTCTGATTGCATATAAGCATGTCATGCTAATCACTTTGATTATAAGTACTATATTATTAGTAAGCATTAGAAGTTCTGACTGCAGACCAGTATTTAATTGTATATAATGAATTGTGGGGCACATGTATTAAGCCTGGTAAACTTATGTTTCTGTCTGCCCTCCATTATTTTCTATGTGGTCCATCAAGACAGGTGTCGGGAGGCTTTCCCAACAATCGGGATTCCAACGGTCATTACATCGATGTAGGATTGCCAATTGTTAAAAGCCCGACAGTCGGAATCCCGATATACACAGGCAATGACCCCAATAGAGGTTAGAATAGAATAGGTGGCGAGTCAAACAAGTCGCAATTCCGACGTCCGTGTAATGATTATTGGATTCCCGATGAGTAGGACCTCATACCAAGCCCATTAAGATGGTATTACAGTATATCTTACATGTGTGGATGTACTTGCACTTCAGCAAGACCTTATTGTAAAAGAGTTTAAAATGTTAACTACAGTATGTAGGTGCTCAAAAGAGATAAAGGAAATACAACCATGTTCCTATATTTCATTTTTTCTGTTATAAAACCTTAAACTTTGAGCGTTCTTTCATTGCTATTGACAAAGAACAATAGTAAGCAATCAGATGGTTGCTTTCAGGATCTAACATGCACTAGACTTAAAAGCTTATTGTTGATTTGTTCATTGATGGAAACAAAAAGAAGAGAAGTGGAAACAATTATAGGAATTATAAGTGACAACAGCAGCAAGAATGTTGTCTCTCATTTCCTGCACTGTAATGATTTCCTGCTGGTGATTTTCAGCAGCAGCAGCATGAGACTCTCTAGCAATCGTTCTACAGCTGACCTTCAGCAAGTTTTCACAATACAAAATATGAAATAAAGGTAAATATTTTATAGTAGCAGTGTATCAATATATACAGAATGAACTAAGTTTTTAAAGGATCTGGTGTAGTTTTCAGTCACCATACACCATGCATCTTATTTAGCAAGCATATTCCCTGTTGCCTTATAAGCTCTGGAGAATGGTGCTCACCTGCTGGCTTTCAGGCAAAGCTGGATATTTACATGATAGTGTCAGAACAGCCTGGGATGTAAAGTATAATATACAGCATGATGCCTCCTTCTCCAGCAGCTCAGAGATTGCAGAAAGATAGTTTCACCTGAAGAGAATAACTCACAATGAGGCAGAGCTACAACTGTTCTAGAAGTAAAATGCACAATATCGTTTCCAAGTAAGATAAATACAAATAATACCAACAGATGCATGCAGTGATAAAGTTAAGCTTAGTCTTGGCATCTGAATCATTTTCTCTGCAAGTTTTGTTAAGAACCTTTTTTTTCCTTATAATGTATATAACCAACTGTGGGTGAACTACTAAAATTATTGGTGATACAGAGAGCAACTTCAGAATCAGAATCAGCTGTATTGGCCAGGTATACTTGCGTATACCAGTATTTAGATTTGGATTGCTGTGAAACAGCTAGTTAGGTAACAGTTCAACAGTGACAGTACAGATATACATTCACATACAGGTATACGCTAGATGTACCTTGGGTAGGGAGGCCGCCGCTGCTGCCTCCTGGACAGAAGATCCTCACCTCCCTTCTGGTGATATCTTCCTGCGGGCCACCACCGCCAGGAGCATGGTGGTGGGATCCTGGACGCTGGGTCGCAGGATGGACGGAGGGGTCCTCCTCTGCCGCCGCACACATGGTCCACTAACTGGAGACCGGTCTCCTGCCGCGCTGCCTGGCTTTGCAGATTTTTGTGGGCACATCATGTGGAATGGACCCAGAGAGCGGGGCAGCCTTGCCTGGCACCGGCAGTTGTAATTTTGCCCATGTTTAGGGGTGTGGCCAGTTGTTACAGAGACTTGTCTAACCATTGGAGATTGCATGTGTAGGGCCCCAAATAAATTATATATATATTGAATACTGTTTACTTTTGAATGCATGATAATGTGTTCCAGATTATTCCATCCATCCATCCAACTCCAGACACACTGCCTCAGGAACACCCACTTCCAGCATTCCCCTGGTCCTAGGGACCATCACCGAATATTCAGGCTTATCACCAAAGATTCAGGCTTACACATATTAGTAAGGGAGTGTCTACAAATACCAATACACTAACATCACACTGTGCAATGTAATTTAACATATGTATGATGCATGATTCAAATTCACAGTCTTGAACCTGATCCCTGGAGGAAGGTGTGGGCCCTCAAGTGGTGAGGCCCACTGGGAGGTTCCTCTTTACCCTTGTGAGCCAGTCTGGCTATGGACCAGCGCATTGCAAGTATACTGGTTGCTGCACTTTTGTCATGGGTCCACCAACTGCCATTCCAAACTGACTCACCGTCAGTTTGTATTTCTCACATATTTCAATTTGAACTGTGCTGCAGCCCTTCCTCTGGAGCCACCACCTTTACAGTAGTTCCTGCAGAGATAAGCAGGTACATTTGCTTGCAATGGTGCAAATGTCTCCTTCCAGCAATACCCCATTTAATTCATTCCAATTGGGCTTGGACTTGGATTTTACAGAGAACGAGAAAATAGAAAAAACTGTTTTTCAAACTTTACTCAGTCACAACTTTTTTTGAGTTACAACTAAAGGGAACAGATTAACACAGATATTACTGTTACTGAGAAGAGGTCAGAGTGACTGGTAGGCAGGATGATATTGATCTTTTCTGAGCTTCTTCCATGGCCATTAATTACTATAGATGGCCAGTTTTTTTCTGTTCTCCCCTGAATAGCTTACCCTGCACTAGTGTATGGTGAAGTGAACTGTAGAGTTAGCAGGGGCACTGCTGGAGAAATATGTGATTTTTCTACAGTAACGCCTTCTTTGAATTAAGTGAAACAGTGAAAAGCTTTGTCATCACAGTGGACGAGTGTTAAAGAGATTTTCACAGCCACATGAATGGGCCACACAGCCTGGCATCACAAAGCAGGCCCTATAGTGCTGTACAGTGGTATTGGCATCCACAACAAAGTTAATAGTCAAGGCCAACAACGAACGTGCCTAATTCTTACTAAAGGATGGCAAATTAGTATCTATAGTGGGCCCTTATGTCCAGGGCCACCTAGAGGGGGGGGGGTACTAATTACCCAGGCCCAGGCTTGCTGGAGGGGCCAGGCGGGGTCCCTGGTCTGACCCCCTCATACTTTCCCCCTCCATCCCTCCTGGCCAGCAGCAGCACACACCTACAGCCGACTCTCCCCGACTCTCCTACACCCGACTCTATCCGACCATGCAAAGCTTCAAACAGGCACTGAAAACTCACCTATTCATCAAAGCATACCCTTCCACTACATAAACTAGCTGGTACTCCGACCCCTTGCATGTTTACATCCTGCTATCTAACCACCACCCACTTGCTTGCACCTCTTGTAATCTGTCTGTCTCCCCTTCCTACTAGATTGTAAGATCCTCCGAGCAGGGCCCTCTTCCCTCATGTTGTCAAAGCCCACTTCTCTCACTCACATCTCTCCCATACTCAAACACTCAGTGACCATCTTTGTCTGCATACTCATCTCCATCATTGGCATCTAGCCTCTAGTTGTATGTTGATTGAGTCCTCACTACTTATATTTAAGCTGTAATGTGTATTTATCTGTGGCGCTCTTTATTTGTACTCTATTTTTGTTATTTATTCATTGTTATGCCAAGCTTTGTCTCCCTGTATTGTTCCTTTGTACGGCGCTGCGAAACACTTGTGGCGCCTTATAAATAAAATTATAATAATAATAAGTAATAATGTGCTGTGCTGACAGCAGGCTCAGCATGAGCATCTCACTGACAGCATGAGAGCTCATGCTGAGCCTGCTGCCAGTACAGCACATGCTGTAGGTAGATCAGTGGTTTTGGCAAGGTTTTTGGGCGCTGCTTCTGGTGCTGTGCTGCCCCACTGTCACAATAGGGACTATTCCTTACAGTCCCCACAATATAGTTTTTGGAAAAAGGGGGATTAGTGATTACATGCTGTAGGTGAGTGCTGCTGCTGCTGAGGTAGGAGGGTGATGGACAACTTTAGAGTTTTTTCACTTACCTTAAACATTTTGGGGACGTGGCCTAATCATGGGAGAAGGCCACACCTCCCAGGTTAGGCCATGCCTCCAAGTTTTACCGGGGCCCAGCATATCTCTCGGCTGCCCTGCTTATGTTTTTATCAGGTGATTGCTCCACCATACTTCCTGATTAGCTCTTATACTACTAGCACTACTCTAATAAAAGAAAAAAGGATGTACCCACCACTAGGATATAGCATACTGTATACAGGAGACATGGCATTTAGTCTAAGCATATAGGGGTAAATAGAATATTATTGGTTGCTATGGGCAACATCCCATCTTCATTAGAACTCCCATCTTAGTAAATTTACTCCATAGACTATAAAACAGTGAATCGTCAAACAGACATACAGTATATTCTCTATCAGATACTGCCATTAAAATCAAGCACACCACTTGCTTGACACTGTGGGGCATATGCAATTGGATGGCTGTGACCTTTTCCTATTCAATTAGCCAAAATAATTTTAGTTACTATGACTAAATAGGATTTACCACAGTTTTTTTTCTGGAGGTCTCTGTATATTCCCTGAGTTTTGGTTTTGGTTCTACTGTATCGTCGAGCCTCAAGTGTTTTGTTTCCATTATGGTTTTTGGATTGGCTAATAAAATTGATAATCATTGATAAAAAAAAATAGTAACTGCTAAAATCAGGGCATTTTTGTAATCCAAAACCCATCATACGGATTTAATATTTTTTTTCCAAAACCACAGGAAGTTCTGAATGTGGACTTGTTTTAGGGGATCCAGAAGAGGTTCTGATTAGGGTTGAATCCACAAAATTCTGGTGGATTTGAATTTCTGGAGAACGGTAGCTCTAGCAGGTGTAACACTGGTGAAAATTATTATTTTTTAGGTAAAAATTTTGGGCCTGATTCCGAACTGATCGCTTATCTGCAAAGTTACAGATGACTGCAAATAGTTACCTGCCACCCACACAGAAAGAAAACCCGCCACGTGCAATTTACAAAATGTTGCTATACGCTATCCTGTTGCTCATCCATCCACAACTCCTGAACCATCAGTTGTTTTTTTCCAGTCTTTGTAATGTATGAGTACTGTAAGTCTGACCTTTCCACAACTCTGCGACACATACAGGCTTGCACTGTGCAAATGTGCAAGTAAATTGCGAAAATATGGGTGAAATTCTGCAAAGTGCAGAAAAATGGGTTAAAACATGTGGCACGAGTATACGTTGGTGTTGTATGGATGGAGTGGCAGTTGCAGTGCATTCCAAAATGAAACCCTTTGAGTGCCAAGTGAATTTGCCAAAATATGTGTAACAATTGGCAAGCAAATATTTGTATTCATCATAATGACCTGTAATGTTTACTTTATATCAGAAATATAATCTTCATTTTACACATTTTTTATTTGAATTTATACAACAAATGTGAGCGAGGCTGGCATTTTTAGCTATATTTTCAATATCTCTCACAGAGATGTTGGCACTCAAAGGGTTAAATAGGGGAGCCCAAGATATGCCACCCCAAATGCTGGTAAACATCACTGGATGTCACAGGAAATCGGGGTGCTCACAGCTGTATTAACCTGAAATTGGCACATAAGGCGAGTTAATTGCTAATTGAATACGTTTCCATACAGAAGCTAGCCATTTATTTTGCTACATTCTCCCACACTTACTGCCAAGTCCTGTGTAATTGTTTTACTGTATACTCTTCATACTGGTTTATGACAGCAAGAAACATATACAGTATTTATGCCAAGTGTTATTCAAAGTCTGTTCCTTCTTTTTATTTATACAAGTTAACACTTATTGTATTATTATGACCCTTTTTACTTACAAACTACAAAGTACTACAACAAAATAAACACACTTTACACTACCCCTAAATCTATCCATACCTGCCCAAAACCTACACTCCTAGCAGTTCTATTTATCTATCTATCTATCTATCTATCTATCTATCTATCTATATATATATATATATCTATATATATATATCTATATATATAGATATATATATATAGATATATATATATATAGATATATATATAGATAGATACATACACCAGCAAATCCCCTGCCCACTTTCCCACTAAAACCCAACAAGACACCTAACTCCACGTTTATTTACCTAATCCTCTGAGTTTGTTGCTACTGTGGCAGTTGCCTACCTGCTCATTGCATTTCCTTTTTGCGGTTGGCAGATGACAACCACAGGACATTGGCATCAGATGCATGGGGAGAGCAGTGGAGCCAGGGGCATAACTAGATATTCATAGGCCCCATAGCAACATTTTGTAAGGGCCCCCTATTTAGCAACTGATGGTGATAAATGTATGTAAAACATATAACTTAGACAGTAGATTTGGCCCCCCTCCAGATCTGGGCCCCATAGCTACTGCACCCCTGGTTTCTATGGTAGCTGTCCCCTTGAGTGGAGCATAGGCCTAACAGGAAATCAGTCTCTCCCCTTACTCTGCTCAAACTAAGCATAAACACACAACACACTTTGAGAACTACTGCTCAGTCACTGCTCTAATGTTAAGAGTACTTTGCATTGAGATATTAAAACATATAAAGGAGAATGTCAATTATAATGTTCTTACTAATTTTGCTGTTAATCCCACAGAAAAAAGTTTACAAATTTTTAGGTTTCAAAAAATCTTTTCTGTTTTCTAGAACCAATTAATTATGCTTTACCATAATATGTATGTATATATATATATATATATATATATATATATATATATATATATATATATATATATTTTAAATGTATAGGAATATGTAAATAAAAATAATTTAAAATCTACATGAAACTGGGTTCTCTGAAATGTGTAATCATTTACAGTCTTCTCTTGGTATTTTCCATGGTGACATTTTGAGAGCAGTTTTGGCATTTAGATAACAGACTACCCATACAGTGCATTCCATGAGGACGTATATGACCTGATGCTTAATTCAAGCTTCTTTTTTCAGACTTTGAAGTTTACCCTTTGTATCACTGCTTTAACCTTACCAGGAAGAAAATTTAACAATAAGGACACTGAAGTCATTGTGTTATTGATTTTTGCGCCAATAAAAATAATGATTATTTCACATAAGATGATATCTATCTATCTATCTATCTATCTATCTTATCATTATGTGCTAATTAATAATGTTTTATATGAATACCCTAATGAGAACTACACCATAAAATGCTGTCTGCAATGGATACAGAACACTACTTTGTCCATTTTATCACTGTAATACTTAATATAGAAGCGACAATGCATTTCAGCTATAAGTTGGTTATTGGAACATGCTGGAGTAGATATCTGTTGAGTGCAATTGTTCAGTTTAACATGATGCAGTCTATAAATGTCCTATATCAGACTAGTTCCACATCATGGGAGTGTGACACTCTGAATACTTACAGTATTTTAGAGACATCAATATTTCCAAAGGGTTTTTTGGAATAGATTCCTGACACATTTGAATGCTTTTGAAATTGAAAAAGAAGCATAGTCTAAATAGATTACATTTAATGTAACATAATCTATAGTGCACTATGCATTTTAGAAATGGAAAAAGTCTAGAACTGGAAAGTAATGCGTGGAAATACATATACATCAGAGGGCTCCCAAGCACAGCCCTGCAGTATGGATTGTTCATAAAATCGCTTTTTACTGTTCTTATAATGTACAAGGCTAAAACTGTGCCCTGCTTGCAGCTAATTGCATTTAGATGTTGCCAACACTCTGAGCACAGCAACATTTAATGGCGTTAGCATACATTAATATACTTCATCAATAATATACAATACAATAATGTATGCTGCAATAGTAATGGTGCCACACAATGTGGCTGTAGCTGCCATGCCAGTGGAAGCTTGATTTTAAACCTAATGTAAGTATCCATGCTGCTAATGTGGGGGTTAGGGCATCTGTAAGGGTAAACCTGTGCGGCACATTGATGTTACTCCAGTGGCTGTGACAGCCATTATTAGTGGTGGCATTTACACCACTAATCAGAGCCGGCCTTAGGCATAGGCAAACTAGGCAGTTGCCTAGGGCATTTGGAATGCCTAGGGGCACCAGCAGCTTCTGCTGATTAAAATGATATGCAACATGCCTATATTCTGTGTGTGAGTGAGGCTGTATCTGCATATGAAATAGTGTATTCATGGAAATCACTGTAACATAGCATTCCTGTACCAGCCACAGTCGCACACAGAATATAACCATGCCACATATCATTTTAATCATGGAAGCTCCTTGTGTGTCCTGGTCACATAACAATGCAAAGAAGATGAATTTTCAGCAAAAAAGGCACCAAATGTTAGCAGAACTGGCCAGGATCTGCATGGCCTATTGAGGCAAGATGTATGTGGAAACATCTGTATCCAAGCCGAGGCAGAGGTCACAGTGTTAGTGGCTGTGCAAGTGCGGTCTGTGGGTGGGTTGGATGTGCAATAGTGTTTGGCATATGTGTAAGGGGCATTATGTGTGTCATTATATGTATGAAGGGCATTAATAAAGGTTGGCATAATGTGTAGGGCATTATGGTTATAAGGACATTAATAATGTGTGTCATGTGTAAGGGGCAATACTGTGTGATATTATCAGGGGTGCCGAGAGAAAGGGGTAGGGGGTACAAATTACCCAGGCCAAAGTCTGGTGGAAGGGCCCAGTGTGGGCCCCGGTCCCCCTCCCCTTAAGTGAGAGCAGCAGCTGCAGCTCTTCTCCTCTGCCCAGCACACACTGCTTTGTGCTGGGTTGCAGTGTGGCCATAGAGCTGCTTAAAATACAATATTTTCTCAGGATTTTTTTCTAAGGGTATAATGGGAATAATGTGAGGAGTAATGTACATAAGGTAAAGTGGTACTACTGTGTGATGTAACGTGAATAAGGGACACCATCGCATGATATAATGTGAATAAAGTTGTACTACTGTGTGGCATAATTTGAATTGGGGGTACTATTGTGTGGCCATGCACCTTCCCAGCAAGAACACACCCCTGTTTGTGCTGCCCACCGAATGTGTGCGCTGTTTCTATTTAAAATATTTTGCGGGTAGGAGCACCAAAATGATGACTGCTATGATGAGGGTTGGTGGTGCTGGGAAAGGGGAGATGGGTCAGAGGCGGAACTAGTGGCAGTGCTAGGGGGCACCAGCCAAAATCTTGCCTAGGGCGTCATTTAGGCTAGGGCCGGCTCTGCCACTAATATCCGCTGATGGCTGCCTAGGAGCTGTGCAGCTCAGTCAAATATATTCCCTGTGTGATAACTGTACTGTCTGCTTGTATTGTTACCTACCTGGCTGTTTTGGCGACCAGTGGCGCCGCTGATGGCTGCCTAGGCACTGTTCAGCTTGGCGGGTATGTGTTCCCTGTGTGATAACTGTACTGTCTCTGCTTAATGTTACCTACCTGGCTGTAGCAGTGACCAGTGGCGCCGCTGATGGCTGCCTAGGCGCTGTGCAACTCGGTGGGCATGTGTTCCCCACATGTAATGTCTTAATGAAATGTATGTAATGCCTTCTCCCCCCCCCCCCCCCCCTTCATCCCTGCTTGATGCTGCACTGTAAATCCACAAAAAATTCCTAGTGTGCGCAAGCATACATGGCCAATAAAGTTGATTCTATTCTATTCTAGTGGTGGCATTTACACCTGCCACCTGCTAAGAGAACCATCAGAAATGTGCTTCCATTCTCCATACACACAGATCTTTGTATACAGTACATGCTGCTAGCAGTGAGGTGTTTTGGGCAGCTACTCCACTTTATCTGTCTCAAAGTCTTGAGACATCTCCCCCTGTTTGTGTGTGGTCATTTTGTTTTTGTTATTATTCTTTATTTGTATAACACCACAACATTTCCACCACAATATTTCTTAAGACTATGAAAAGAATGTTGAATCGCTTCAATCCCTGCCACACACAAACTTACAGACACTGCAACTGTTCAAAAAATAAAAAGACCCCTAGTGAAGGGGCATCTCGCTTTAAATATTTGTGGCCATATTGGGCACCATTCCTAGTGTTCAGTCTGTGTGGCAGAACTGAATCATATGTGACTAGCAATAGGATGGCTAACAGTATAGTCAGTACTATTTTTCTGGAAAAATAGGTTCAGGAACTCCAGGTGTGCGGGTGGATCAATTAAATAAAAAAACATATATGACCTGTTTTTTCCCCATAGACAAAAACTGAATGAATTCTACTCCTAAGTATTCAATCACTTCCATTTTTCAGTCATTTTCACAACTTTTTTTTGGGGGGGGGGGGGGGGGGGGGGGATCGTCGAAATGGCATGTGTAAAAAGTCACTCAAACTGGTGAAATTGCTTGCAATATTGCCCAGAGAGTGGCAAAAAAAGTGGATCGCAGCTAATTCGCCAATCCACATGTTTTTCAGCACTGCAGAGTTTTTTAAACCTGGCAAAAAAACGGCACTAAAGCTTCTAAAAATGAAAACAAGTGATGTTACCCATAGAAACCAAACAGATTCTGTCTATCATTTCTCTATTGTATCCTAGAAACTGATAGACAGAATCTGAAGCTTTAGTACTCAGGAGGAGAAGCCTTGGTGATGTAAAGTTTGTATTGATGATTCCCTGGAAACAGGGCAGAGTGGAGGTAGAGTATACATCAATGGCAGTCAGAGGGTTTAGGACCTTATTCAGGTCCATACGCACGGCCATGTGTGTTCGCACGAGGCCGATGTTTTTGCTATGTGCATGTGCTGGGTGCGCTCGACTGCACCAGAAAAACTGTTCGCTGGGTGCATGCACCCATCCTTGCGATGACTGGGTGGCCCATTAGCTTATGGGAACACTGGGCATTCTCATGCTAATGGGCCATTGACATGGGTGCAGGGGGTAGGGGGCAGGCAGCTGACATCACCGGATATCAGTTGCCCGCCCACTTCCCTCCGAATGTGCACACAGATCTAAGGGTGCTCTGAGCAACCTTAGATCTGCGTGCACCTTCCACATCATTCCATGGTCAGTGACCATGGAATGATGTGGGTGTTCCCCCGCAGGGTGCGAGTGGTTGTTTAGATCTGGTTGACTTGCAAGGATGTGAATTAGCATCCGGGCGAATCAACCAGACTACCCCCCTTAATGTAAACTTGATATTTTTTTTTACAGACTTTTGATATTTTGACACTTACAGGCACTGAAAAAATAGGTCCAGGAACCTGGGGTCTGGGGGTGTATCAATTAAATAAATATATAGAAAGAGAGGGAGGAGAGGGAGAAAGAGAGATGTTTGATGTGGCTATGCATTATCTGTATCACTCAGTTACCATTTTAAGGTCTACTTCAACAAAAACTGCCTATGTATGACCCTACCTCTTTATTAGTGACGTGTAGTTTGTATTTACTTCTGTTTTAGATTCCTCAATCTTCTTTGCTACTGTAAAGTCAGCTCTTAAGTGCTTTATATGGTGGAAATAGGTTCTGTATCCTTTCTGCTTCCTGGAAGATAATGATTTCTTCTGTCACCACAGATGGAAGAAAAAAAAAGTTTTTAGTACATTTGTGTAGCGGAAGAAAAGAATAGATGACTTAGAGATGAACCAACCTCCTGATTTTTTCTTTGTCATACATGTGCTAATAGTTTGTTCCTCAATAAATATTTTTTTAAATAAAAAGTTCTCTAAAAATGTTTTTTTGTCTTTATAGCAAATGTGTTCAAATCTTTCCTAGTTGTTTTCTTTCATAGAATATGTTACCATTATAGCCATTATTTGGAAATAACACTGAAGCCCTGCACACACACATCGATTTGCTTTTGATTCGATGTTAGATTCGATTTTCTATTATATCTGGCATTAAATCTTTCCATTCGATTTGGCATTAGATCTGTACTTTTGCATTAGATATCGAATTCATGGTACATTGTACACATTCGATTTACTAGATCGAATTCAATATTTCCTTGGCCGTACAGTAAGTGACAAAACCATTCGATTTCGTTTAGGATTCGATTTGATTTTGCTTCTATAAGCAAAATCAAATCGAAAATCAGGAAACATCGATGCATGTGTACAGGGTTTGGGAATGATTCTGTCATTTAAAACTTTATTCGGGACTAATGTGGACAAAACCTTTTGGTTTTGAAACTCTGACAAACTATTTTGCTTCTTACTAGTTCCGATTATTTATTTATTATACGTATTCACAAAGGGAGACCTCTGTGCGTTAAAAGTTGTATAGTTATAAAGGTTTCATCTTTTTTATCACGTTGGTTTTATGTATACATCTGGCATCTGTTATTTTGACACAATATAATCTTGCCTTGTGCTTATTGTATATATCTAAACATATTTTACATATTCATTAGTATTGTTACATTTGAGGATGATAATCTTGACTGAGCACCTTCTTGACCAGTGATTGAGTCAACTGTGATGTCATGAGAACTCATAGGGGTGCATCTGAGGACAGGGTTGTGATAACGTCCCAGTCAGTAGTGCCATGAGAGGACATATGTTGGAATATGTCCTGGTGGCTTCCTGGAACCACTTAATGCTGTGTCTGAGCTCCGCTACTGCATAACAAATGTTCTGTTAAACTAGAAAGCTGTAGATTGAGAGGTTATTTTTAGTCCTAAAGCTTTCAGTATTTGTTACTTTGTACTGTAGTTGTGAGCGGCAAAAAGTGCTCTGTAAACATTAAGTGTTGCGTGACAGAACTCAATCAATGTAGAGAGCATGCCATCTTCTGGCTGTTCTGAAAAAAGCAGGGAAACCTCTAAGTGTAAAGCTAAATAGCTTGAAGACTGCAGACATCACATTTTTATACATAAACTGTTTGGATAGGAGACAACAGACTTGTTACTGGTGCCATGCATTGTTTTCCTGCGGGACTGTGTGCAGTTAAGAACTTGCTCCTCCAATGTGCCCTAACCACTACTTGAAATTTCCAGCTTGACATTGAAGCCTCAGATCAGGCATAATAGTGTATTATGGAAAGAAGGTTTTACTGGAAATGCCGAAGGGTTCAGTCTCAAATATTTTGTTTATATGTCCTCTATGTATCCAGTGAAAAAGAGAGTATTAAATCTTGCAAGACTCTGGTCAGAACACATACATATTAATATGCTCCCTGAAGGATTGTTTTTATTTTTAATGTGACAGGATCTCGATTGCCAGTTGATACATCAATAAGATACAATACAATAATGCATAATGCAATAGTAATGTCGCCACCAAAGTAGCTGATTCTGAGTGGCACACAATGTGGCTGTAGATGTCGTGGCAGTGGATGTCTGATTTACTCCTTTTTGTAAATGTGAGCATCCACGCTGCTAATGTGGGGGTTAGTGCACCTGTAAGGGGAAACCTGTGCGGCACATCGATGTTACTCCAGCTGCTGTAACTGCCATTATTAGTGGTGGCACTTGCACCCGCCACCTGCCAAAGATGGAAAATAAATGCGATTCCATTCTCCATACAGTACTGTCATAAAACTATTATGTGTAAGCAACAGGTTTTTTTGGGGGGGACTTTTTGCATGATGGACATACAGTAGATCTTGCACTAAACAAAGGGGGTACTATGACTGTTACAGCCAGGAAAGCTAAAGCATGACATGAGATAAGACTTATGGGTAGTAATAATAATAATAATAATAATAATAATAATAATAATAAAAATCTATTTAATCCTTACAGCATATTTTTTTTGTATAAACAAACAAGAGAAGGTAATCTGGTCTAAATCCAATACATTTATTTTAAAGCCTTTTGTTAAATGATAATGAGTAATTGCCATATACAGTATGCCACACTATTTGATCGAAAATAAAAGTGGCAAACTAATGAAAGCAACCGATCAGCATCTACCGGTCATTTATCTAGCAGTTTAAAAAAAAAAAGATGCTGATTGGCTGTTTTGGGCAACTACTCCACTTTATCTCTTTTTCCAATTCTTGATACATCTCCCCTGTCTGTGAGTGATCATTATGTTCTTGTTATTATAGTTGATTTTTATATCTCCACTACATTTCTCTGCACTTTCCAGAGAATGTTGAATCATTTGCATCAATCCATGCCACACACACACACACACACACACACACACACACACACAGTCAAACAAACTGTTCTAAAAGGCCCAAAATGCAAGGTCTAAAGTCCACTGAAGGGGCATCTCATGTCTAGTATTTAGGCTGAGTGGCAAAACTGACTAGCAATAACATGGCCAACAGTATTCAGTATGTAAAACTAATAGGGGTATTCAATTAGTATAGTTTTTTTGCATAGGCGATAAACCGGGATTAATTCGACCAGTGAGTATTCAATTGCGGGTGTTTTTTCCAGTTTTTGAGTCATTTTTCATCAATATCATTTAACCTTATTTGGTGACAAAAAGGCATGGGTAAAAAAATGACTCAAATTGGGCAAAAAGGCCTGCGATTACCACTGGAAAGTGGCAAAAACACGTGGACCAGTGGCTAATTTGCATGTTTTTCAGCACTGCTCAATTTTTAGTCTAGGCAAAAAAATCTGCACTGTAATTGAATTTGGCGAATCCCCATTCACCCTAAAAAACACTGAAAAATTCAGATTTTAGACAGAATCTGATTGGATGCTGACCCATTAATATAACTGTGCTCACTGAAGCACTGCTTTTATTTTTTAATGTGACAGCATCTCTATTGCCAGTTGATAATGTTGTGTGCTGGGTTCACCAACTTCAGTCTGCAAGGCATCCTAACAGCTCAGGTTTTTCTGATAGCAATGCTTGAGCACAGGTGGTTAAAGCAAAATAACTGCGGTAATAATTAAGTAACCTGTGATCAAGTATGGCTATCCTTAAAGCTTGGACCATAAGTGTGCGTTGAGCAGTAAGGTAGGAAAATACTGTTACATGTAAAACAGGCATGGGGAACCTTCGGCCCTCCAGCTGTTGAACTACACATCCCAGTATGCCCTGCTACAGTTTTGCTATTTGGCCATACTTAAACTGTTGCAGGGCATGCTGGGATGTGGAGTTCAACAACAGCTGGAGGGCTGAAGGTTCCCAATCCCTGATGTAATGCATGCCTTGTAACAGAGGAATACGTTTAATTTACATTTGTGTCTCTAAAGCCCCGTACACGGGGGAGATATATTGCTCAGCAATGTATTGCTAGCAATACATTGCTGAGCAATATATTGCCCAGTGTCTCCTTTTCATCAGCAACCAGCAAGCTCCTGCGACCAGCGATAACAATGGGGCTGAAAATGGGAGCGCGCACCCGGTGATTTATCACACTTCCATCACTGGCAATATGGTCGCCTGCGACCATATTCCCAGCGATTATAGCCCCTATCGCCCCCGTGTGTACACAGCTTAAACGTAACATTTGGCACAATTCCATTTGTCCAGGAGCCTGAGAAATTGAAAGGTTTAATCATTCACACTGTTGTAATTTTTTAGAAAACATAGAAAACGATATTACTTATTAAACATAAACAGCAATTGTGTATAAAATAATATTTTGCCTTTGCTTTTCCTCTGGTGGTCATAATATTATTTCCATTATTATATGATTATGGTTTCATTAAATGCTCTATATATTTTGTTGGATTATAATCAAATGTGAATGTCCATTTCATGGTTCAAAGGTTTATAAACTTAAACACATTAGGATAATTAATTATTAATGACTGCTCATTTTATTGAGTAGACCTGTGAACATACTCTGAATTCTACACACTGGAAGACGTTTAATTTGAAACTTCCTGGACAAAAATTAACTATAATTTTTGCAAAATGATTTGAGCTATTGGACATAATATAGATTTTTTTTTATTGGGGGGGGGGGGGTGATTCATCTGTAAACTGTTTGTAATATATATGTGTTCATCCTGTCATCCTGTTATTTTAACATGTACCATTTTTGTCGAAAATCTTAATTTTTTTGGGGGGGGGGGGGGCAAACATGTTCTGAATTCCAGACCGATGCATCATAAGGCTGCAAAACACTGAAATATGCAGAAATTTTGTTTTCTCCACAGTTTTGAATATATCTTCACTTTGTCAGATATTACCTATAAAATCTGATTTAACTAGGATTTTGTACATTTTGTCAAACCAGACACCAGCGCTTTCAAATTAACCCTCTCCCTCATAGTTCCATGGTATAAGACAATAGTTTTTAATCTTTTTTTTTACACCATTTTATCAGCCCGGTGGCCACTGCACAGGGCCACCGGAGACAGCACCAGGATTCAGCCTGGTCTGGTAAGTTCTGGAGGGGGGGGACCCCTTTATTGGGGGGGTCCCCACTCCCCCAGGACCCCTGGCCAGGCTGACTGGTCGGTAGGGTTAATGCTTTGGCCGCGGGACCTTATATAATAAGTGTCCCCCGGCTGTGGCATTACCCTGCTGGCTGGTTGTGCCTGGGGCTGGTTCTTAAAATACGGGGGACCCCTACTCATTTTGTCCCCCGTATTTTGGGAACCAGCCCTGGACCTGGAGCCTGGGGCTGGTTGTTAATAGTCGGGGAACCCCTATTTGTCGGGTTCCCTGATTTTTAATTACCGGCCCGCCTCTTTCAGCCTGGTGCTGGTTATGGCTGTGGGGGGGACCCCACGCTGATTTTTTATTTATTTATTTTATTTCTATTTTTTTTTTACACTCTGCAGCCTGCACGGATCTGACTGATCCGTGCAGACTGCCTGTAGGAATTCTTATTAGCGGCCGTATATATGGCCAACTAATACGAATGAATACGACATTGGAGGGTTACAAAGCAGTCGTATATGACTGCTTTGTAAATCCCCCTCCGGAACACGACTTTGCATATGAGGTATGCAGCCGTATACATTCGTAGCAAGAATACGAATACAATTATTTGTATTCATGTTCTTAGTAAATTTCCCCCATAGTGTCTATCCGAAATATCTCGTATAGAAAATGTGTTAATAAAAAAGGAAGAATTTGCCCTGTGATGCAACTTTTAGGATTGTACAAATATGTTCTCATAGGGTTTCGTATAATAAATAAAATTGTCAACTGTTCAATATATTCTATCTTTCGTATTGTTTATTTATACATAGGGTCCATGAGAGAGAGAACAGGAAAGTCTAATCTCAATCTAGGACATAATAAGTTGATTATCGTGATATATTATAGGAAGTAATTATGTGTAAAATGTGTGTATGATTTGCATAAAGTATAGAGGGTCAGGTAAGCCAGTGGTTCTCAACCTCAGGCCTCAAGGACCCCCAAAAGTGCATGTTTTCCAGGTATCCACACAGAGGGCCTTATTTTGGTTCATTCTTTCTGACAAAATCCTTCTTAGATGGGCAAAACCATGTGCACTGCAGGTGGGGCAGGTGTTACTTGTGCAGAGAGAATTAGATTTGGGTGGGGTTTTACTTCAAAGTGAGATCTATATTGCAGTGTAAAAATAAAGCAGTCAGTATTTTCCCTGCACAGAAACAAAATTACTCACCCAAATCTAATTCTCTCTGCACATGTTACATCTGCCCCCCCTGCAGTGCACATGGTTTTGTCCATCTAAGAAGGATTTTGTCAGAAAGAATGAACCAAAATAAGGCCCTCTGCACAGGGGAAATAATTAGCTCCACCTGTGATCTTTTACAATGTGTCAGTGACTAATGAGTGCACCTGTTCACCTGCCAGGTGACCTGGAAAACGTGCACTGTTGGGGGGTCCTTAAGGACTGAGGTTGAGAACCACTGAGGTAGGCAACCATGAATTAACCCCTCATGTAACTCACAAATAAATGGGGAATCTTTTTTGCCAACAAATGGAAAAGCATTCTTACAATATACTCAATTCATCATTGCTGCAATTCATCATTGTTGCATGAATGTATTGGTGGTAAATAATGCCCTGGTTGGTTAAAGTTCCTTGATTCCTTCATGGACATTTGTTCCTAAATATGTTCCTCAAGAAGCTCCAACATTCCAGGTTTTACACAGCATGTACACAGATGGCATAATCAAACTGTCTGAGTTACTTTTTATGTCACTTTTACCTAAGCATGGATAGCCTTAAAACCTGGACTATTGTGGTGCATTGAGGATCACATTGGGGAACCCTTCATCCTGGACCTTCCATTCCTCTAGCCAGGGTTTTATTGGATTATCACTATTGTAGCATAACTATAGGTTATACTATTATTAACAGATACTTTAAGTTTACCTTAATTCAACCTTATGTTTTTATATGAGGTTAAATCTTAAACCCCACCATACAGTACTGCGACTTCTCCCCTGGAGAAGTTGCAGTCGATTCCCCTTGGCAGGATTGCATGCAGTGCTTTTGCATGTGATATATCGCATGCAATCCCATTCCCCGCTCCCAGGAGGCTGTCCAGGTCTGAGCTCTGACTTCAATCCAATGCAAAAACCTGCGTAGGATCGGATCAGATATAAAACACCTGCGATTTGGCCACTTTTCACCCGACTTCTAGTCCCGATCCGTCGGAATCGGGTGAAAAGTGGCCAAATTGGACAAGTGTATGGGCAGCTTTACTCTGGCTTTAATATTAATTCTGTAAGGCAAAATTGTGAAAGAAATTTTGCTCCAGCATTATGACTGCAGCTGTGATGTAGTGATCTCTGTATTCTAAAGAAAGCTGCTGTGAAGCACACATAGGGCCTAATACATACTTTTGCTCAAAGCTAATGTTTTGGGTACAAATACAATGGTTGTGTGTGTGTGTAGGCAGGCGAAGATCCATTCTGCGCATTTCAGTGAAATTGCTTGCAGCCAGTTATCAGCAACAGAATGATTGATATGTTGTAGCATTTAGGAAACCAGCAATGCTCTTAAAAACAGGGGTGTGTCATCCTAGTTTTGAAGGCATGTGACAGACAGTGGTGTCACTAGGGGGATGCAGGCTGAAGCTTGAAGTAACACCACAGTGCCTCCTCAGTAATACACGCAGGGTTCTGGACTGTAACATTAAGTATACAACCCAGATTTGGTCCCTGTATAGGAGCCGGCTCTGTAGCAAAGGCACTCTCTGGGGGGCAGCCTGCACCTCCAGGACCCCTGCACAGGGTTTCTAGTCATGAGGCCATGCACCCATCCTGTGAGGCCACACCCCCTTCTCAGGCGCACATGGCTTTGCTACGCGGGCTACACATACTGCTGCATTGGGTGTCCAGACAAGTAGGAACCCCACTGTCGGATCTGGGTTTTTGGACCTCATGGCCAGCCTGAGTAAGCTGCAGCTTACACAGGTTGACTGCTGCACTCAGATCTTGCAAGTGCAAACTTGATGTAAATTAGGTCCAGAGAGAAAATATTGTAAAGAGAGTGTTTTGAAGCATGGATGAATAGTGAAGGGTTCTGCTGTGAGTCACATAGGGAAAGAAAGGATGATCATGGTTGCTGATATGAGGCATTGACACATCTAATTCAAAATAGGATTTTTCTGGGGGTGTCCCAAAAATATTATATTACTAAGCACCGCCCCTTCCAGCAAAATGGCATGATTCATGGGTCTATCTGGAGGGGTGTGGCTAAAATGACAAATTGTAATGAGATCGCTTCATATTTGCCGAGCCTCCTCTGCATTGACCCACGAATAACAGCAAATTACAGCAAGGGTACAGGGCTTTGCAATACCATGCTTTCCTCCACTCTTCTGTCAGGGGGTTCTTGGGACACCCCTTGTATGTGCTAGTGGATCCTATAAAGTGATCTTCTGTGAGTCATGGATGTACAGCATGGGAGCAGGTGTTTGAACTGAGTTGCTAAAGCATACTTCCCAATATGACCCATTCCAGTAGTGACAAAATGCTCTCTAAATGGACTTCCCTCTTAATGGGTCATGTTGGTAGGAATGGCTAAAGGGCTTTGTTTGGGTATCTGTTTGGGTATCTGTAGAGGAAGTATTATGCAACTACAGGAAGTATGTGGCACCCCACTGTAGCAGCGTTGGCTACCTGTACAACCCTTCTCTTCCCAGGACAGGGAGGGTTAATCAGCCCCAGTGAGTGCTCAGCTCCCTTTCACGTGAAGGGAGTCTGGCCTCATGGGGATTGGATGGCCCAGCGGCGCGGGAAGAGGGGTCAGAGGTGACCTGGGCGGGGAGGAAGGAGTTAAAAAGGGGGGATCGTGTGTGCAGCCGCGGTGAAAAACGTGGACTAACCTGGCAGAGCGGTGTGCAGCGGGCGTCTGAAGAAGGGACCAGCGGCAGAGCGGTGCGCAGCGGAAGACTGCCCAGGGGACCAGCGTGCCGGGAGCAGGAGAGAAGCAGCGCGTCAGCGGCGGTGATTGATGCCCGCGGTGTGACGCTGCCGGAGAGCCTGAGGGAGAGACGCGCCGGGTCCAGCAGCCGACGTCCCAGCAGTGGAGAGATCCGGAGCCGCAGAGAGGGGAAGACGCCGCCCAAGCCGAGTGAGTGACAGCGGGTGCATAGCGGAGCGCCGGGTCACGTCACTGAAGAGGGCCGGAGCCCAGAGAAGACTCCGGTGATCCAAGAAAGAAGAAGCTGCCGGGACCGTGCTGACCGGGGGAAGCAGAAATCAGGCCCAGGACCCAGACAGCCGGAAGCAGTGTCGATACTGGCAAGGAGCCGGCAGCGGCAGCGGTCCCACAGGTACTTTGTTGTTTTTCCCCAAGCCACCCAGGGCCCCTGCCATCCCTCTCCACCTCCGTCCTAGGGCGCAATTAGCACACGGCGGCCATTCCAGTTCCCCAAGCCACCCACGGAACCTGCAATTGCCTAGCCCTGAAAAGGACTGCCCCTACCACATCAGGAGGGACAGGGGACAAGTAACCCCGTTTGCCCCATCGCCCCTACTAGCCCTAACAGGGCCACGGACCGTAACCGCAGCCACTATTCACTTGCTCAGCAGGGAGTTACCCCTTAAAACGGGAATTCGCCTGTACCCTATTAAGGGATTGTGATTTTCGTCCTGAACCGCCCCTTAGTAGTGTGCACACTAAAGTAGGCCCTTCCTTTCCCTTTTGTTCCTCGAGGATTCACCGTCGCGGGACCTTTGGGAAAACTCAGTGACAGTGATTGGCATCTAAGAAGGGAATGTAATTCTCCCACAAAAAGGTGTAGGGTGCCATCTTGTGGACGGTTTATTTCAGTAAAGCGAGATAGTTTTTTTTTTGTATATTTGTCTTTCAAACGCCTCTTATTGTACTTGTATTGTATTGCCGTTTTGCTACCATTGTTTATGTGGGATTGCATATTACTACGGTACCGTAGGTTGAATTGCTCATGGCCAGGGCAGTCTGTTCTTTGATACGGACGGAGTTGGTCATTGGTTCTTAGTCTGTTTGTGGGGATATTTATGTATTCATTCATTTGTGCCGTTATTACTGTAAGTGTGATTGTTATCATATTTCATTGAGCAGAGCGCAGCAACTGTGCATTTTTTTCCCTTTAATAAATATCAGTTGCTGCCAGTTGTGGTTGTTTTGTGCTTTTGGGTGGGTTCTCTCCCGGGTGTTCCATTCCCTGCCACGGGTGCGTCCTCATCAGCAGAAAGGGCCGTGAAGACTCCAGAGAGTGCAGCCGTCGCCTGATCCAGGTACGCTTTCCTCCAGCCGTTCACCGGGGTCCCTGTTACAACTTGGCGTCTACGAACAGGATTGTCAAAGACCCCTGTAAACGGCGAAGATGCTACAGCCACAGAACGCAGCGGACGCGGAAGACCAACAGCAGGTCGACCAACAACAGCTCGACCAGCAACAAGCTAACCAGCAACAGCCAGCAGAGCAAGTCCAAGGCAGGAGAAGGCTGCCAGACACACCGACGACTCCGGCAGCTCAAATCACCATGCCCTACTTCTTCGGGGCACCGTGGGTGCCAAAATATTCAGGAGACTCCCGCACGCCTGGAACCGTCTCCTTCAGAGAGTTCAAGGAGGGGTTAATGCACACATTCCTGATGTACAACCCCAGTGAAGAACAGAAGGCGGGAATGGTGATTGGACAGCTAAAAGGGGCAGCGCAACGAGAGGTCCGGTCATGGTCGGCGGAAGAAAGGAAGTCAGCCGACGGGATATTGAAGAAGCTGGGCGGCATCTTCAACGCACAATCGGCCGCAGAGTTGAAACGGCGACTATATGCCAGGAAACAACAGCCGCAAGAGACCCTGCGGGACTTCGCCATAGGACTGCAGGAAGCGATGCGGGCCATTCAAGCGAGAACCCCACAAGACGTGACTCCAGTAGATGAGACGCTGATCGACATTTTTATTGAAGGAGCCAGAGGAGAGGCAATCAGGTCACAGCTGAGGATGTGGAGGCGACAGAAACCTGACTGTACCTTCCCAGAATTCAAAGAAACCACCCTGACCATCCTGGGGTTGAACCAAAATGTCGATGAGGAAGGTGGAGCGGCGTCATCAGAAATGGAGGATGATGAGATGGAGCCAGTCCAGTTCTTCCCAAGACCCGAACCCAAAAAGACCAGGCCCACAGTGACCCAGCAAGTCCAAGCGTCCCCGAACCAAATGGAAACCCTCACCACGGCAGTCACAGAAATGATGAGAGAACTACGGGACATGCGAAGGGAACAGAATGAAGCTCGCCAAGGAGGATGGCAACGGGACTCAGGCGGAAGAGGCAGGCGACAGTGGGACACCCCACGAAGGCCGGGCAGGCGCCCCACAGACCAGTTCGATGCCCAAGGAAGACCCATTTGCCGCCGATGCAAACTCAGCGGGCATGTCGAACGAGAGTGCGGCAAACAGCCTTTAAACGACTCAACCCCGAGGCCAGGGACCGACCCTCGGGAGGAGCATCGCCAGTAGGTCCGCCAACTCAAGAGTGGTGGCCGCGATTCGTTGGCAGGTGCCCCCACTTGAAGATAAAGGTGAACGGAGTGGAAATGGCAGCTCTCTTGGATACCGGGTCCCAGGTGACAACGATACAACTTGGTGCGTTTCAACGCTACTGGAAAGAGGAGGAGATAGTGTCACCCCCGACCCCGTGGCTCAGTCTACTGGCCAGTAACGGACAACCAATTGAGTTCAGCGGCTACTGGGAAGCAGATATCAACGTGGGAGAGGCGCGACTGGAACGTCAAGGCTGCTTGATCACGTCCACCTGCAACGAGCACTTACCCCCGGTCATCATGGGAATGAACGTCCTGAAGAATTGCCCAGATGAACTGGTGGAAGCCCTCCGGATCGAGATGCAGGCTGCCGCCCCGGAAGAACGAAGAGCTATGCAGCAGACAGTGCGCCTGATCGAAGGGCACAAGCACTTCGCCAATTCACAGGGAGAAGTGGGCAAGGCGAGGGTCACCGATCGGCAACCCATCCTTCTGCGGCCCAATGCCGAACATGTGATCTGGTGCAAGGCTAGGATTGGGCCAGGTGGGCGAGACTATGACGCTGTCATCGAACCATGCGACCTCGAGGGACAACAGCCGTTTGCCGTAGCCAGGACGCTAGCAAGAGTGGAGCGTGGGAGAGTCCCCGTCCGCGTGCTGAACCCGCACAGCTACCCCGTGCGGCTGTTCCGACACTGCACAGTGGCGAACGTGGTCCTGGTCGATTTCCAGGATATCCTGGGAGAAGCCTTGCCGAAAGACCAACCAGGAGTGGTGGTGGGTCAGTCGAGCCTGATCACAACTGAGACCGCGTGGTGGAAGGAGATACAGGTTGGCGATTCCAACACCCCCGCAGAACAGCGTGAGGGCGTCCTCCAGGTCGTCTGTCGGAATGCCAGCGCGTTCAGCCAACACCCAGCCGACTTCGGACGTGCGGAAGGGGTACAGCACCATATTCCCACCGGATCCAGTCCACCCATCAAGGAGAGACACCGGCCGCTTCCACCGGCCATGTACCAGCCCGTGAGGACTATGCTGGGAGAGATGCAGGAAGCAGGGGTAATCAAGGAGAGTCACAGCCCATGGGCCGCCCCGCTGGTCATAGTCAAAAAGAAGGACGGCAGCCTCCGCTTCTGTGTGGACTACAGGAAGCTAAATGCAGTCACCCACAAGGACGCGTACCCTCTGCCCAGGATCGAAGAGTCGCTGACGGCCCTGAAGACTGCCGTCTACTTCTCCACCTTAGATCTGACCAGCGGATACTGGCAAATCCCGATGGCCCCCGAAGACCGGGAAAAAACGGCGTTCACCACTCCCATGGGCCTCTTCGAATTTGACCGGATGCCCTTTGGGCTGTGCAACGCCCCGGCTACGTTTCAAAGGGTCATGGAACACTGCTTGGGCCACAGGAACTTCGAGATGGTCCTCCTGTATCTGGATGACGTCATCATCTTCTCCAAGACGTATGAGGACCATCTGAAGAACCTAGAAGAAGTCTTCGTCCAGCTGACACGATGTGGCCTGAAGCTGAAGCCGTCCAAGTGTCACCTCCTGAAACCTGAAGTGCAGTACCTCGGGCACATAGTCAGTGCTGAAGGAGTGAAGCCGGACCCCGAGAAGATCTGTGCGGTTCGAGACTGGCCAGCACCCAGGACGGTCAAGGACGTGCGGAGCTTCTTGGGGTTCGTGGGATACTACCGTCGCTTCATCGAACACTTCGCCAAGGTGGCCGCGCCCCTCCATGAACTCCTCCGAGGCAAATCGGGCCAAGAGAAAAGAAGCACGTCCGTGGTCCCCTGGACGAGCGAACACCAGGCGTCCTTTGCCCAGCTCAAGCAGACCCTGCTGGAAGCGCCTCTCCTGGCCTACCCTGACTACGAGAAGCCCTTCCGGGTCTACACTGATGCCAGCCACCGAGGCCTGGGAGCTGTACTCTCGCAAGTCCAGGACGGTAGGGAGAGGGTGATTGCTTACGCCAGCAGGGGCCTCAGGAAGACGGAGCGGAACAGCGAGAACTACTCCACTTTCAAGCTGGAATTGCTCGCCCTCATCTGGGCGGTGACAGAGAAGTTTAAGAATTACTTGGTTGCCACGCCCTTCGAGATAGTCACCGACAATAACCCCCTGGCCCACCTATCAACGGCCCGACTGGGGGCACTAGAGCAGAGGTGGATGGCCCGTCTAGCCAACTTTCGCTACACCGTGGTCTATCGAAGTGGCAAATCCAACGGCAACGCAGACGCCTTATCCCGCCTGCCCACTGAAGATGTTGAGGAAGAGGAGCAAGACCGGTCTGAAGATGTGGAGACCCCAGTGTTCAAGACACCTGAGGAGCGCAGAGCTGTCGTCACTTCCGACCCCGTAGTGGCCGCTATGGACGCCTCCCCTGAGTCGGACCCCAGCCACCATTTGGGGTTCGATTGGGAGCAGGTCCAGAAAAGGAGTCCAGTGATTAAGGCCTTGAAGGATCTTCTTTATCAACAGAAGCGACTCACCAAGGCACAGAGGGCCAAAGCAGATCCAGAGCTGGTCAAGCTGCTGAGACATCGGGATCGCCTGAGCCTCCACCACGGACTCGTTGTGCGCACCAGCCTAGACCCTGGGACCCACCAGCCTGTCCATCAAATCGTGGTACCAAGAGAGCGAGCCAACTTCCTACTCACGGCCTACCACAACCAGTCGGGCCACTTCGGCACCCAGAAGACAGAAGCCACATTGAGAAAGCGGTACTTCTGGATTGGGATGCGCCCTGATATCGAGAAGTGGTGCCGAGACTGCGTGAGTTGCAGCCTGAAACGCCCGGCCGAGTCTTCGCAGAAAGACCCCCTACATCCGATACCCAGCAGTCGACCAGGCGAACTCGTAGTGTTGGATCACGTCAAGCTGGAGCCCAGTCCTAGCGGCTTCCAGTATGCTCTCACCATCATGGACCATTACAGCCGCTTCCTGGTGGTGGTCCCAGCCCGAGACCTGACGGCGAAGACTACCGCCGAGCTCTTCATCAAGCACTTTGTCCACCACTATGGCTATCCCAGCAAAATCCTGACCGATCAGGGCCCGGCATTCGAGTCGCAACTCTTTCACGAACTATGCCAAGTATACGGATGCCGCAAGCTGAAGACTACGGCCTATCATCCGCAGGGGAATGGCCTGTGTGAACGGGCCAATCAGACCGTGATTGGAATGCTGCGAAGTCTCTCCACTGAGAATCGGGCTCAATGGCCCCGCCTTCTTCCAGACATGGCCTACCTGTATAACAACACAGAACATTGCTCAACGGGATTCACACCCTTTTACTTGATGTTCGGAAGACAGGGAAGACTTCCCAAGGACCTGGAGCTTTCCCCAGAACTCTGCGAAGATAGTGCCCCACACACCGAGTGGGTGCAGGAACACCAACACCGCATTGAGACCGCTCGCCAGATCGTGGGGAAGCGCCTAGAAGTCGTGCATGGCCGACAGGAGAGAAACTACAACTCCGATGCAAGGCCAGCCTCGTTGCAAGTGGGTGACAGAGTGTGGAAGAAGAAAAGTCGTCGAACCAGCAAGCTTGATGCAATGTGGGAAGATACGCCGTATACCCTAGTGACCATCCCGTCTGGTGATTCCTATTCGTATCAAATCCAAGCGAAAGACGGCCGAATCGCCACTGTACCTCGTGACCAGCTGAAATTGTGTACCTCCGCAGAACAGGAGCCCATACGACAGGAGGCGGAGAACCCTGTGGCAGAGGGATGGGACTCCTGGGGGGGTGTACCATTTAACGACCCCTTTAAGTTGATGATGTTCTTGGGGAATGCTGTTCCCAATCTGAGAGTCGGGAGCGCCGCTCCGGGGGTGTCAGAGTATGAATCCAGTATTGAAGAGCAAAATCCAGTGCCAAACGTTGCTCACGTTGAAGCTGTGCCGAATGTAATCGGTGTCCGGAGGTCAGAGCGCCGCACCAGAGGCGTTCTGCCCTCGCGATACCGAGAATAAGTTGACTTTGTTCATGAAACGTATGTATTTGTTTACATGTTTTCTTGTATCGTTAATTCTTCACAATGGACGATGGAAGGACTTGGGCCGGGACTCAAAGCCCAGCTTGTTGCGTGCGGACACGCATCGTTCTAGCAAGGGGATGTGTGGCACCCCACTGTAGCAGCGTTGGCTACCTGTACAACCCTTCTCTTCCCAGGACAGGGAGGGTTAATCAGCCCCAGTGAGTGCTCAGCTCCCTTTCACGTGAAGGGAGTCTGGCCTCATGGGGATTGGATGGCCCAGCGGCGCGGGAAGAGGGGTCAGAGGTGACCTGGGCGGGGAGGAAGGAGTTAAAAAGGGGGGATCGTGTGTGCAGCCGCGGTGAAAAACGTGGACTAACCTGGCAGAGCGGTGTGCAGCGGGCGTCTGAAGAAGGGACCAGCGGCAGAGCGGTGCGCAGCGGAAGACTGCCCAGGGGACCAGCGTGCCGGGAGCAGGAGAGAAGCAGCGCGTCAGCGGCGGTGATTGATGCCCGCGGTGTGACGCTGCCGGAGAGCCTGAGGGAGAGACGCGCCGGGTCCAGCAGCCGACGTCCCAGCAGTGGAGAGATCCGGAGCCGCAGAGAGGGGAAGACGCCGCCCAAGCCGAGTGAGTGACAGCGGGTGCATAGCGGAGCGCCGGGTCACGTCACTGAAGAGGGCCGGAGCCCAGAGAAGACTCCGGTGATCCAAGAAAGAAGAAGCTGCCGGGACCGTGCTGACCGGGGGAAGCAGAAATCAGGCCCAGGACCCAGACAGCCGGAAGCAGTGTCGATACTGGCAAGGAGCCGGCAGCGGCAGCGGTCCCACAGGTACTTTGTTGTTTTTCCCCAAGCCACCCAGGGCCCCTGCCATCCCTCTCCACCTCCGTCCTAGGGCGCAATTAGCACACGGCGGCCATTCCAGTTCCCCAAGCCACCCACGGAACCTGCAATTGCCTAGCCCTGAAAAGGACTGCCCCTACCACATCAGGAGGGACAGGGGACAAGTAACCCCGTTTGCCCCATCGCCCCTACTAGCCCTAACAGGGCCACGGACCGTAACCGCAGCCACTATTCACTTGCTCAGCAGGGAGTTACCCCTTAAAACGGGAATTCGCCTGTACCCTATTAAGGGATTGTGATTTTCGTCCTGAACCGCCCCTTAGTAGTGTGCACACTAAAGTAGGCCCTTCCTTTCCCTTTTGTTCCTCGAGGATTCACCGTCGCGGGACCTTTGGGAAAACTCAGTGACAGTGATTGGCATCTAAGAAGGGAATGTAATTCTCCCACAAAAAGGTGTAGGGTGCCATCTTGTGGACGGTTTATTTCAGTAAAGCGAGATAGTTTTTTTTTTGTATATTTGTCTTTCAAACGCCTCTTATTGTACTTGTATTGTATTGCCGTTTTGCTACCATTGTTTATGTGGGATTGCATATTACTACGGTACCGTAGGTTGAATTGCTCATGGCCAGGGCAGTCTGTTCTTTGATACGGACGGAGTTGGTCATTGGTTCTTAGTCTGTTTGTGGGGATATTTATGTATTCATTCATTTGTGCCGTTATTACTGTAAGTGTGATTGTTATCATATTTAATTGAGCAGAGCGCAGCAACTGTGCATTTTTTTCCCTTTAATAAATATCAGTTGCTGCCAGTTGTGGTTGTTTTGTGCTTTTGGGTGGGTTCTCTCCCGGGTGTTCCATTCCCTGCCACGGGTGCGTCCTCATCAGCAGAAAGGGCCGTGAAGACTCCAGAGAGTGCAGCCGTCGCCTGATCCAGGTACGCTTTCCTCCAGCCGTTCACCGGGGTCCCTGTTACAAGTACAGTATCTATTATTGGGTACAATTAACCTTAAACTGGATAGGATATGCAGTAGGCAAGCATAGCGGTTATTAAATTACAACAACTACAACAGATATACCTTATTGGAACAAGCAGTCACAATGTAATTATATTGTTATTTAAAAGATCTGCTCTCACCAGCCTATACCTTGCACAGTTCCATCACAATCTTAGTAATGATAGATCACCATTATAAGATGCAAAGGCATTAATAAATAATGTAAGCAGATATTAAAGCTCTTATACAGATACAACTGCTTCCATATAACAATACTCATATGTTTCAAATAATAATTATATTTTTCTTCATTTTAAAACACTAAGGTATAAAAATGTGGGCATTATATCATGAGTAAGCGGTACCTACTTACTAAACTGCCATAGGTACATAGATATTTAATAACTCTAAATTTTCTGAAAGCAATGTATGTGACTACAGTCACAGTTATGTAATATTCCCACATACTTTTGCAATCTTTAAACATTGATATAATGAGCAAAAACATTGAAACAATCCTATATAAAAAATAAGGAACATAAGTCCAGTACAAATATGATCATAGGACAAAACTTTCTATGTAATGGAACGTCTCAACATGGATTGGTCCAGAATAAGTGCTTATGAATTCCATTTTTTCCACAACTTTTCATAATCTCAAAGGCAAGCAGTAACAATGATATTGCAACACTGTTGGCAAAGAGGTAACAAATGTATTCACACAAAGCACTATGATTTATTACATAACAAAGGACATATAAACCACATATGTGGTATTCCCATGGAGACAACCTGATTCACAATACAACATGCCTATGGTTATCAAAAGCTTGGTACGAAACATGTAAAGGTGGTGATAAATGGACCCTGGATGGTGTGACTGCATGGACATCTACCAGCCGATACCCTATGTTATCTATTTGTGTCTGGGACCATTTTCATCTACATGTCCATTGGGTAGATGCGTTGTGTGGAGAAGCGAGCTTTATCCATGGGGATACCACATACTTTGTTGATGCTGCTTTTTATGTATTAAATGTGCGAATAAACGTGATACCCCTTTTCCAACGTTGTTGCACTATCATTGTCTCTTCTTGCCTTTGAGATTATGAAAATTTATGGGGACTGTGGAATTCATAAACACTTATTGTGGACCAATCGGTTTTGAGAAATTCCATACATAGAAAGTTTTGTCCTATGATCATATTTGTACTGGACTTATGGATCATCACCAAACATTAGAGTAAGATATGTATTTTAAGTGATTACTTTCTATTTTACTATATGTAAAAAAAACATCAGTGCCATTCTGAGGTCAACACCCTTTGTATTGTGGGGGAAATGTATCAAATCTTGGAGAGAGATATAGTACCAACCAATCAGCTTCTGTTATTATGCATGTTGTGTATGACAATTATAGGAACTGATTGGATGGCACTATATCTACATTTTCTCTCTCTCTCTCTCTCTCTCTCTCTCTCTCTCTCTCTCTCTCTCTCTCTCGTTTGATACATCTTCCCCTGTGCCTAGAAAAATGTAAATTCTTTCTTACCATCAAATGAATGAACAAGTTAATGAGTAAGGTATCTAGAATCAACGTCAATGTAGAAATACTTCATGATGTGGACCCTAATCAATAAGCGCTATGGACACAGCTGTAGCTGATGTACTAGAATCCTATTTAAAGACAATTCGATTCTGCAATGAATCCTCAATGAATAACTTTTATTAAATAAATCAAGAATCAAACTTCAATGATTCAAAGCAAATTATGGCACTTGCCGAGGTGTTTGCACTGTGACGGGAGGGAAGGGGGCGGTAGCAGGGGAACTCCCAGCATTTTATGGGCATCCCCTGGGAATGCCGGAGTGTAGATACCTGTGTGGGATGGGTGGCTGAAGTCACACATCAGCGCCCGCCCGAATTTGACCATCTCCTGGTCAATGGAGAATGAGCGTCCATCAAATGATTTTTGCCCTGGCAGTCGCATGCTAGCAAGGGGATTTGGGCGGGCATTTGGCAAGGGCACTTACCTGTTTGCTAGGCTGCGATTATACACAGCCTAGCGAACACGTCTGAATCAGGCCCCAAGTTTCTATTAGGATCTCTTCCTTTCAGGATTATTTACAGGGTCACATAAGCCATGTCACATAAGAGAAACTCTACAGAGCACCTCACCGTATAGAAGAAAGCCCTCTGCCCTTATTTGATTTTACTTAAATTGATGTTGTCATTGTACACGCTGTTCAAATTAAGAAGAGAGAGAAGGGAGAAAATAATGAGCTATTCACAGAAGAAAGCATTTTTTGGAATTAACTACGGTTCTGAAGTGTTGCTTTCTGCTGGTGTCATGCAGTTTTTAGTAGTTTAAATTGTGATTATTTTCCCCAATCTCGGCTTCTTTGAAAGTAATTGTAGATTGGAAATTGCAGCATTTAAATAATTCATGAGGGAAAAAAACATAAATCCAGAGGAAAGTAGCAAAAGGTACACAATCACCCATTACAGTACAAAGAAAAGGGTCAAATCAGTTCTAGTTATCACAGAGTTTGTTTCCACCCCTCTAGTGCTTCATTAGGCTTGTCTGACTATCTCGCCCTAGGTTGGTTGTTATTTTAACAGTTGTCGTCCTGGCGGGATTCTAAAATATACTGTGGTGAAAATTGGCTTTAGTTTCTGATAACATTTGTAATTGCTATTTGAATAATGATAATATTGGAAAAGGATTTCATTTGTTTTTACATAGATAAATACAAAGGACATGAGATTGGAAAAAGACATTGTCTAACCAGTCCAACCTCTTATAAAGAGAAGAGTGTTAATCTAGAGGACATCAGAACTAAACTGCTGGGCCCCTCATCCCAGGTAGTCTGTTTAATTGAAAAACAGTAGTGTACGAAGGCATATAAACTGTTGTAAATATGTTCAATAAGCCTTTTTATCTGTGGTTACATGTCACATATCACCATTAAAGCAATTACTAAATATATATATTTTTAAAACAGGTAAGTCATGCATCCCTCCCACCCCCTCCCTCAGTCAGTCCAAGCAACAGACAGACTGAGCAGTATTATTGGATGGACCAAGGTGTCCCCCCTTTCAAAACACTTTCAACACTGCACCAAAAAAATAAAAATGCCGAATAAGGGCCATTTCTCATTGGGTATGGCCCCATCATGTGTGTAAAAAATAATGGCCCCCCATTGTGGCCGCCACCCCCACGATTGATGCGTCCTCCGACCTTTTCATTCCCCTACTATCCACGTTGGCGTGGAGTTGAGAATAGATTAGTGTGGCGAGCGAAGCGAGCCACCGCGCCCGAAGCGTAGCGGACGCTGATACCTGTGAAGCCCGCGAGGGGACGCAGGGATCTGTGAAGGTATCAGCGGCCCCTCGCGGGGCTCGCTGCGCTCGCCACGCTTCGGGCTCGGAGGCTCGCTGCGCTCGCCACACTAAGCTATTCTCAACTCCACACCAACGTGGATAGAATGAAAAGGTCGGAGGATAATAATTTAACATTGAAGCCTATGGACACGATGGACCCGATTTCTCCATAGGCTTCAATGTTAAATTAAATTATTTTAACATTGAAGCCTATGGAGAAATCGGGTACATCGCGTCGGTCGCGTCGTGTGCGTTTTGGTATGCACCCGACGCGACCGACACGATTTTTTCCGACACGACCACCACGATAGAAATCGTGGTGGCCGTGCTAGGAAACAAGTACCCAAAAACGTAACACGCATGGTGCAGTTCTGTTTGTAGTGCGTCTGTCTCTTATGCAAAGTGGAGGCTGCCACTTTGTTGGCTGAATGTCAGTTTATTAATTCTCATGTTAACTACAATTGTAACATTGAGTGCTGCTGCCATGGGGTTCACAGCTGGCGAAGGGGTATCTCCTCTGTCACAACTCATGTAAATACTGTATGAGTTTTATTCAACCTGTAGTGGTAAATGGCTGGGGCCTGTCAATTGGATGCCCTAGGCAAGATTTTGGCTGCTGCTAGTTCCCTCTCTGGCCCAGCACCCCTCTACCAACACAGTGCTTTTAAAAAAAAAAAAAAATGTATTTAAAAAAAAATAACCAATTCACTTTTTCATTACTATAGTTATTTATTGCCAGGATTCGGTTCCCTATGATCAGCTCAGTTTGGTGTCTTTTGGAGGCGTGAGCCATGAGATCGCTATGCCTGATAGACAATGTAGTCATTTCATTACCCATGACACGCTTCCTACACCAATCAGTCTCACCAACTTAGGTCATGTGACCATCAACACCAATGAAAACCGACAGTGGCCGGAGATAAAAAAATATACTTTCTGTTCTCAATAAAAATATATAAAAAACGTATTTAACTATTTCTTTTTAGGTTTATATTTGACAATGTATGTTTAGTTTCTAATGATGGTCTGCCTCCTACCTCATGCTACTATTATTTAATAGATTGACATAATTGGATGATCTATGATGATTGATTGTTTGGTCATGTGACCTATCTCTTAAGGTATATATACCCACACATGCCTGCAAGCACTATACCTTTGATAAAGCTGCCAGGAGCAGCGAAACGCATCATAGAGTACCTGCCCTATACCCACCTACCAATTTGGGATTGCAGTACGGACCAGCCCTACAGGATTGAACTCATTTGCCACCCTATCTCAACCTGGGAGGCCATCTCACCTCTGGTGCACTAGCAAACCTTCTCCTGCTCTAAAAAGACCCACCATTCTTCAAAAATATTTCGCCAGTGAAACCGGTTATTTGTGCCAACCTTGGGTTGGTCATTCTGGACTTATGGACGGTGTCTACAGAAGCAACCAAGCTTGACCAGGAGTGGTAACTATAAAACTGTTAGGAGTTGGGTAACCTCGCCGACCTGACTCCGTTGCTATCGACTGTAGTTGACGTGAGTGTGCGAGGCTAAGCTTCACCACTAATAGCCGCGTTCGTGGGAGCCCGTTAGTCAGGCTCCCACCTCGATGCCACCTGGTCTTACGGGTTGACAACTCGCACGTCAAGGTCAGAGATAGACAAGGGGAAATGCTAACTTAAGAACCCCCCTGGCGAGGACCCTAACACAGCTCCTGAATAGGTGAGACACCGTGGAAGGTGCGAGACGACACCTATCTGACGCGGGGCCAGGGGCGTAACAATACACACAAGATGACCCACTATGTAACAGGTGTAACAATACACACAAGATGACCCACTATGTAACAGGTGTAACAATACACACAAGATGACCCACTATGTAACAAGTGTAACAATACACACAAGATGACCCACTATGTAACAATCCAGCAGAACCATATGAAGGAATACAACTTAGCTGGAAGTCGGACTGCAGCGGGCAAGGCTGGGAATAGGCAGACTGGAACCCACAGGAACAAGCAGGATACCAACGGCCGATGACTGGCAAGCAGCTACAGGGACCGGGAACACTCAGGACACGGATGTCAGAACTATAACCGGCACTGAGTGAACCAGCGCCAGGGTTTAAGAAGAGGAAGCAGTCTGCTGATTGGTTCCAACCTCCCGCCCGGCCACCTGGCGTCCCCGTCGCCTAGGCAACCGGGGCGGGCGTTGCGGAAGCGGCTGGGAGCCTGATCCCAGGCCGTCCGTGGCGTCAGACGCGGGATGCGCGCCGCTGACGCACCCGCGTCTGGTGATGCGGCGCTGACCAGTGACGCGGCGGCGTCTCGTGACGCGGCGGCGTCTCGGACGCTTAGCAACAGCTGGGACGTCCTGCCGCGACTTCCCTGTGCCTGCGTCGGAGCCGAGCGCCGGGGATCTGACAGTACCCCCCCCTTGAGGAGGGGTCACCGAACCCTTATTCCCAGGTTTACATGGAAATTTTTTGAAGAACTCTGCCCTCAATCTGGGTGCATGTAAGAATCTGTCAGGTACCCACGATCTCTTTTCGTCCCCAAATCCTTTCCAATGAATCAGAAATTTGAGCTGACCCCGGATGAGTTTGGAGTCGAGAATCCGTTCTACCACGAATTCTTTGTGACCCTTGACAAGCACAGGTCTACCGGAATGTTTAGGATGGGAGAAAGAAGAAACTGGTTTGAAAAGAGAACAATGGAAGACATTATTGATCCTCAACGATTTGGGTAATAGTAATTGGAAGGCTACCGGGTTGATTTGTTTGGTGATGAGAAAAGGTCCAATGAATTTGGGACCCAGTTTAGGACATCTCTGGCGCAACTTGATATGACGGGTTGAAAGAAAAACTTTCTGACCAACCTTAAATAAACAAGGTCTTCTATGTCTATCATAAAATGTCTTGGATCGGGCTGAAGACAATTTTAAAGCATGATGCACCTTTTTCCAGGAGTTCCTAAGCGTAGCAACTGCCGCGGAGTTAGATTGAGGAGTCTGCATGGGACTATCAAAAGAACTACATTTGGGGTGAAACCCGAAATTGCAGAAAAAGGGTGAAGCCTTGGTAGACACATGATAGGTGTTATTGTACGAAAATTCAGCCAACGGAACCAATTCTGCCCAATCGGTCTGACACTTGGCCACGAAGCAGCGTAAATATTGTTCCAAGATCTGGTTGACTCTTTCAGTTTGTCCGTTGGACTGAGGATGATATCCAGAGGACAAGCTAAGCTGAATACCCAAGTCAGAACAAAAAGTCCTCCAAAAACTGGCAATAAATTGGGATCCTCTGTCTGAGACTATATTAGTGGGAAGGCCATGTAGTCTGAAGATATGAACGATGAAAAGTTGAGCCAATTCCTGAGCCGAGGGAAGCTTGCGTAGGGGTACAAAATGAGCCATCTTACTGAATCGATCGACCGTGACCCAAATGGTGGAAAAATGGGAAGACAAAGGAAGGTCGACGATAAAATCCATAGAAATATGGGACCATGGCCTTACTGGAATGGATAACGGAAGAAGTTGGCCCATAGGAGAAACTCTGAGTGTCTTCTGTCGGGCGCAAACTGGACATGCAGAGACAAAACGGGCGACATCCCGTTTCATGGTGGGCCACCAGACCACTCTAGACAAATTTTCAAAAGTCTTGACGATGCCAGGATGTCCCGCTATCCTACTGGAATGGAAATCTTTGAGGACTAAATCTTGTAAAGTCCGGGGGACAAAGAGCCGATCTTGAGGGGTCAACTGAGGCGCAGAGGATTGTGAGGCGAGTACCCGGGAAGCCAGATCTTGGGTTACCCCAGCCAAAATGATGTCAGGTGAAATAATGGGTTCATCCCTTGCTTCCGAGTCTTGAGAGGATTGGAAACTTCGAGAAAGAGCATCGGCCTTGGTGTTCTTAGGACCGGGCCTAAAGGTGATGATGAATTGAAATCTGGTGAAGAATAGAGCCCACCTGGCTTGACGTGGGTTGAGTCGTTTGGCCGATTGAATATATGCCAGATTTTTGTGATCCGTGATAACGGTTATTCGATGCTCTGCTCCCTCAAGCCATTGACGCCACTCCTCGAAGGCCCATTTAATAGCTAGCAGCTCTCTATTTCCGACATCGTAATTTCTTTCAGCTGAGGAGAATTTACGTGAGAAATAGGCACAAGGATGCAGCTTATTATCTAGGTTGTGAGTCTGGGAGAGTACAGCTCCAGCTCCGACATCGGAGGCATCCACTTCTATCAAGAAGGGAATCCTGGGATCCGGATGGTGAAGAATGGGGGCAGAACAAAAAGCTTTCTTCAACCGTTCGAAGGATGTGATGGCCTGAAGGGACCAGTTTTGTGGAACAGCTCCCTTGCGAGTGAGTTCCACAATAGGGGCAACGATGTCAGAGAAGGACCGGATAAATTTGCGATAATAATTCGCAAATCCAAGGAACCTCTGGACTGCCTTGAGGTTAGTGGGACGGGCCCATGACAAGATGGCTTGAACTTTACTGGGGTCCATGGAGAATCCTTTAGGGGTAATGATATAACCAAGGAAAGAGACTTGAGGTACCTCGAACTCGCATTTCTCTAATTTTGCATACAGGTGGTTTTCACAAAGTTTTTGGAGGACCATGCAGACATGTTGTCTATGCTCAGATAGTGTCTGGGAAAAAATCAAAATATCGTCTAGATAGACCACAACGAAAACCCCAAGAAAAGGCCGGAGTACCTCATTAATGAAATCCTGGAAGACTGCAGGAGCGTTGGCAAGGCCAAAAGGCATCACTAGATGTTCATAGTGGCCGGAATGGGTGTTGAAGGCGGTCTTCCACTCATCTCCCTGTCTGATTCTAATGAGATTATATGCCCCTCTTAAATCAATCTTAGAGAAGATGACGGCCTCTCGGATCTGATCGAATAAGACCGAGATAAGAGGCAACGGGTAGGAGTTTTTAATGGTAATCTGGTTTAAAGCACGGTAGTCAATACAGGGCCGCAAAGACCCATCCTTTTTCTCAACAAAGAAAAAACCCGCCCCCACCGGAGACTTGGAAGGCCGAATGAAGCCTCTTTCTAGGCTTTCCTTAATATAATTGTCCATGGCACGAGATTCAGGGGCAGACAAAGCATACAGACGCCCTTTAGGTAACCTAGCGTCGGGAACCAGATCAATGGTACAATCAAATGACCGATGAGGTGGCAGTGTCTCTGCCTCTTTTTTGGAAAAAACATCAGCGTAGCTGTGATAGGGTAAGGGCAATGAAGAAGGAACAGAAGACACTGCCCGAAGGGGTAAGGACAAACAGTTATCAAGACAAAATGAGCCCCACCGGATGATCTCCCCTGTAACCCAGTTGATATCGGGATTATGTTTCTTTAACCAAGGAAGACCCAAGACAAGAGGTGAAAAAGGACAATGAAAAATCAAAAAGGATATCTCTTCTGAATGTAAAGCTCCTATAGTCAACCCTAGGGAAGGAGTACAGAAAGAGATACTGCCGTTGGATAGTGGTAAGCCATCTAAGCCACAGACTGACAATGAGCCCTCGAGGGGCACCGGCTTGAACCCGAGTGAGTCTGCCAGCGTGGCGTCAATAAAATTGCCAGCTGCACCACAGTCCAAAAAGGCAGAGACCTCCCGGAACTGCCCTCCAAAGGAGACAGTGGTCTTAATATATACTGAGTCAATGGGGGAAAAATGAGTAAGGCCCAAGTGAACTCCCCCGAAGTTACTTAGGCCCTGTCTTTTCCCGCCTTGAGAGGGCAAACCAAGGCGCGATGCCCAGGACCACCGCAATACAGACACAAGCCCTTCAGTCTTCTCCGGTTCTTTTCAGAAGCGGAAAGACGAGTGGCCCCAACCTGCATGGGTTCCTCCCCTGAATAATCTGGAGACTCTCCCGGAGAAGATGAGGAAAAGACCCCAGATTCCCTCTCTCTCTGACGTTCCCGAAAACGTCGATCAACCTTGATAGCTAACTGCATAATGTCATCGAGAGATGTGGGAGACGGGTAGTGGACCAGAGCGTCCTTGAGACTGTCTGACAGACCAATTCTAAACTGGCTGCGCAATGCGGGGTCATTCCACCCAGAGTCATTGGCCCACCTCCTAAATTGAGTGCAATATCCCTCTGCAGTACCCTGACCCTGCCTAAGGGCCCGGAGATTAGCCTCTGCCGAGGCAGACCTATCGGGATCATCATACAATAATCCCATGGCCGTGAAGAAGGAATTTACGGAGGTGAGGGCTTCGTCTCCCGTGGGAAGACCGAAAACCCAGGTCTGAGGATCTCCCTGTAACAGGGAAATAATTATTCCTACCCGCTGAGAGTCTGAACCAGAGGAGATGGGGCGTAACTTAAAATAAAGTTTACAGGATTCCCTGAAGTTGTAAAATTGGGAACGATCGCCAGAAAAACGATCTGGGAGACTAAGCTTGGGTTCCGGGCATCTGGAGGATGAGAGGACCCCATGGACCTGTTCCTCCTGTGAATTGACCCTAAGTGTGAGCTCCTGGAGTTTTTGTGTAAGGGTGTGAATCTGACCCACTATAGCATGTCCTGTGGCCTGCTGAGAGGGATCCATGACTGACCGAGGACCGCGGCTGCGTGAGTATATGGCCGGTTATAATGTTAGGAGTTGGGTAACCTCGCCGACCTGACTCCGTTGCTATCGACTGTAGTTGACGTGAGTGTGCGAGGCTAAGCTTCACCACTAATAGCCGCGTTCGTGGGAGCCCGTTAGTCAGGCTCCCACCTCGATGCCACCTGGTCTTACGGGTTGACAACTCGCACGTCAAGGTCAGAGATAGACAAGGGGAAATGCTAACTTAAGAACCCCCCTGGCGAGGACCCTAACACAGCTCCTGAATAGGTGAGACACCGTGGAAGGTGCGAGACGACACCTATCTGACGCGGGGCCAGGGGCGTAACAATACACACAAGATGACCCACTATGTAACAGGTGTAACAATACACACAAGATGACCCACTATGTAACAGGTGTAACAATACACACAAGATGACCCACTATGTAACAAGTGTAACAATACACACAAGATGACCCACTATGTAACAATCCAGCAGAACCATATGAAGGAATACAACTTAGCTGGAAGTCGGACTGCAGCGGGCAAGGCTGGGAATAGGCAGACTGGAACCCACAGGAACAAGCAGGATACCAACGGCCGATGACTGGCAAGCAGCTACAGGGACCGGGAACACTCAGGACACGGATGTCAGAACTATAACCGGCACTGAGTGAACCGGCGCCAGGGTTTAAGAAGAGGAAGCAGTCTGCTGATTGGTTCCAACCTCCCGCCCGGCCACCTGGCGTCCCCGTCGCCTAGGCAACCGGGGCGGGCGTTGCGGAAGCGGCTAGGAGCCTGATCCCAGGCCGTCCGTGGCGTCAGACGCGGGATGCGCGCCGCTGACGCACCCGCGTCTGGTGATGCGGCGCTGACCAGTGACGCGGCGGCGTCTCGTGACGCGGCGGCGTCTCGGACGCTTAGCAACAGCCGGGACGTCCTGCCGCGACTTCCCTGTGCCTGCGTCGGAGCCGAGCGCCGGGGATCTGACAAAAACATCCTATCTACAAATTTTGGGACTAATAGGAACGGACTCTCCCTCTATTTTGTCGACTTAATTGTGGGTATAGGTATTGTCTTTTACTATTTTTGTTTTATATATTAAGTTTTAAGATATGTATTAATACTTTGTACTATTACCATTAAATATTTGTAAAGATCATCCGGTACTTATGTAGTATCTGGGCTGCCGATTTTTTGATTGTATGCCTTAAGTTAAGGCATACAATCAGATGCGATGCGAAGCGATATCGCATCGCATCGCATACGATGCGATGCGATGCGATGCGATGACCCGATTTTTCCATAGGATTCAATGTTAAAATGGACTGAGTCCATTTTAACATGGAATTCAATGGGAAAAAGGGGTCCTTTTCATACCCCTACTATCCAAGTGGGCATGGAGTTGGATATAAACCTGTGGCGAGCGTAGCGAGCCACCGAGCCCGAAGCGTGGCGAGCGAAGCGAGCCCCGCGAGGGAACGGTATTCTGTGTCCCCTCGCGGGGCTCGCTACGCTCGCCACGCTTCGGGCTCGGTGGCTCGCTACGCTCGCCACAGGTTTATATCCAACTCCATGCCCACTTGGATAGTAGGGGTATGAAAAGGACCCCTTTTTCCCATTGAATTCCATGTTAAAATGGACTCAGTCCATTTTAACATTGAATCCTATGGAAAAATCGGGTCCATCGCATCGCATCGCATCGCATCGCATCGCATGCGATTTGGTCGGGTGCGATGCGATGCGATGGACCCGATTTCAAAATCGGCAGCCCAGTTACTACATAAGTACCGATCATCCAATTTATTTATTGACCAAATCTTGTGTAATATCCCTAGAGCGCTGTTACCCCCCCTTCTTTCCAGTTACGTTATTGGAAGTTACCTGGACATATATGTTTATCAGTAATGCTGTGCACACATGGTTTGATTCGGTGGCATTTTTTGATTACATTTGGAATATATAATCCAAATCTAATTGAAAGTGACACTGAATTCAACAGTGTTAGCTTCATTCGATGCAGATTTGATCCAGATGCGTTACCCCACCACATCGAGATCGAAAGCAGAAATAGACTTGGCAGGCAAGTTTATTTCTGCAAGATCTGCAAGATCAAAGGCAATGCGGCATCCCCCTCCCTTCCGTCACGCGCCATCCTCCCTCCTGGCCAATGCCGGCACCTGCCGGGTCCTTCGGCCATCGATATAGAATCCGTATCGACACCCGCCGAGTCGGGCCGTGTGTACACAGCATTACTCTTTACACTTTAGCCACATTACAGTTAATGTATAATAATAATAATAATAATAATAATAATAATAATAATAATGATAATCAGTGTAAAACAACCCTGCTAAACTTTGCAATACTCAGAACTGAAGACAAGGATTGTGATTGTTACATTTTGTTAGTTTTCAAAGACTAGTGAATGCTAAGGTTATGATAAGGTTACAGTATGATTACCATGGGAATTTCCCCAAGTGATGATACTCCTAATTTGAATTTGTTAAAATGCTAAGCCATTAGAAATAAAGAATGAGGAATATTTATTGAAGAATGATATTCTTACTAATTAGAATGTTTGCAGTGCACATTATAGGGCAAATTCCATCTTGTTACATAACATCTTATCCTCCCCAGAGGCCTTGAAAGGAAACAATTAAAGGAACAGTGGACCTTCTCTTTCTAATGAATCTTTCACTTTAACCTGTTATTTCCCAGTACCATATGTTTGCATTGAGCTTGTGTTGAGCGATCTGGGGTTACGTGTTCTCAATGGATATTAATATAATTAATGTATAGTCATTTTGCAGAAGTATTATTGAAAAAGGGCTGTCAAAGTTGACTTTTTAAATTATCCATCTGGCTCTTAAATTCACATCCTGTCTCTTATGTTGTGCCAAGTCTCTACTGAGAAGGGGCTTGTCACTTAATTGCTGCTGTGGATCACAGATGATGGTTTATAGGTTTAGGCAAATTGCAAGCAGTGCTTTGTTAACAAATTGAGAACACAAAGGTATTTGATAATTATACAAAGGAGCTCAATTGGCTCTTAACAGCACCTGCATGAACAGCATTAGGGAGTCTTGATTCAACACAAAAGACCTGCTTCTTGTTAATTAACCTGTATGCACTTGTTACAGATGAAACTTATTTCTATTCGCTTGATACAGAGTCGGTGTAGTTAAATACACTTGGCTATATTAACAGTTGACTTGTATCTGGAATAGCCATGGTTACACACAGCTAAATTCTCAAGCATTATTTATGGAACAGCGGGGATTGTTAGTTTTTTGGCAATACAGCTGTTAACAGTTGGTCTAAAAATGGTTTACCTGCCCATTCCTAATAATGCATGCGCGTATGTGTTCCATGATATATGCAAATTATAACAGATTGTATTTCATTTAATTATCGTTGGTGCTTTTTGACAATTTGCAGTCTACACTCCGCCTTTTGTATTTGATATGGTTGTTAACCTCTTTATGACTCGATTTGGTTTTATAACAACATTTTTTTATTTTTGTGCTACCCATCTATTTTTTAAATGGACTTTATTTTTATAAGAGTCCGGGGCTGGTATCAGAAA